>NC_138768.1:202304382-202684382 GCF_965119305.1 Pelophylax lessonae
AGGCAAAAAATCCAATCCTATTCAGTTCAATGGCCCCTGTTCCCATGTGAGCATTTTGACGGCATGAGGAAAACACCCAACGCTCACTGAGAAATAGCACAATGATTAGGGAGTCTGCCTTCCTGCTGTAGGTTTGTAAGTTCGAATCCGGAAGGTGCCCTCTGTATGGGCAACACTTGGATATCTCCAATCCTCCAAATGTTGACATCATTAATTTTGTTCATGTTTGAAAAAGGCATGTGTATCAGCAAACTTTTAATCCAAAGACATGAACAAAATACAAAAGATGCCCCATAAAGTCAATATGTAGCAATATTGTGAGCTAAAGCTCTATTTGTTTGTTGGGCATACTTTGCTAATTAGCCAAGTATAAGGGATATATATATATATATACCTTCAGTTAAATGTGTAGTAAAATGGTAACACTTGGCCATACCCATATGGAAGAAAAGGTAGTATTTGCAATATATTTCTAAAAACATTCTTTGGAAACACATAAAATATTGTCAAAATTGTGACATTTCCTTGATATGTGTGAAATGCTAATAATCTTTCTTTGAAATATGTTTTACATCTATTTTTTTTCTATCTGACGACCAATTCCCCAATGTAATATTTTGTGGGTTTTTTCAGAGAATGTGGAGGTTCTATATAAACACTGTAGATTTGACTGCTATGATTTCGGAGTTAGCAGGAAAGGTGTATGGAATGTGATGGTGTTTACTAAAGGATCCCTTGTTGGAAGTGTGCATGTTTTTCCAATTCCGCCGGTTTTTGCCATTTTCTATGGGCGAGACAGCGGATTTGCAAGCGGTATTCAAAAAAAAATTGACCCAAAATCGCGCTGGCGAAATTTTTTGAGCCAATTTGACGTTGCGCATGCGCACATTCGCGAGTTCGCAGCTCGCGGCTGGAGGAGCTGTTTAACCTTTCCACACTTTCGCAGATATCTCTCTTTCTAAGTCAGTTTTTGAGATTTTTTAAACGCAAGTCATCTCCAAATTGACTTCCACACCTTCCACAGTGATTTGGGATTTTTGGGGGTACAGGGGAAAATTTGGCTAAACTTTAGTCGAGCTTTTAGCTGGCGTGGTTTTAAGTCGCGCTCTGACCATATTGCATCTTAATGAATCTCACACTAGGTGCTATTTTCCGCCCGCCGTTCTTTGAATGCCAATTTCAGACTTAAATAATCGCCGCTTCGCAAAATCACGCCGAAACGCCAATTCGCCGTACTATGAATCAGGCCCACTGTGACCTATAACAAAATTTGCAGCATAAACACCCAGAGCTGTTCTGTAAGTCATGTGCTGCAGTAATACCCTTAGCAGCTAATTAGTTAGAATGTCTGTCTGTAGGCTGGTTGGTTGACTTAACATTGAAATTAATTTGAATCTCAATCTCATGCCATTGAAAGGTCCCTGACTTCACAAGCTGCTGCCAGGAAGAACGACTTGGGGCCCTTTCACACGGACTTTCCGATCAGGTCCATCTGTCAGTTTTTCAGGCGGACCTGATTGGACCCTCCATTCACCCCTATGGAGTGGCAGATGTCAGCGGTGACATGTCCGCTGACATCCGCCACCATCCAATCCAATTCTGTCCGCCAAATCCAGATGGATGGTGACCCTATATTCCATCCATCTGGAGGATTAGGTTGGATGTGATCGGATGAAAACAGACAGGCTGTCCGTTTTCATCTGATCCCCCCCCATAGAGGAGAGCGGGGTCTGACAGGTCTGTCTCAGCACAGTGAGCAGAGATGGACCTGTCATCGTCCTGCTCAGCGGGGATCAGCTGAGCAAAGCAGAGTGAAAGAACTCTAACAGAATGGGTTAGTCCCCGTTCACACTCACAGGTCGCCGTAGGTCGCCTCCCATAGGGAAGCTGCGGACCCGTTCTAATAGGAGCGACACAAGTCAAAAAGGGTCCGGAGCTTCTTTGGGGCGACCAGGAGGCGACCGCCATAGACTTCAATGTTATGAAGTCCGTGGCGGCCGCTCCGAGGTCCCGGCGCGCTGCTCGCACCGCAATCTCGGAGGTCGCCCCGGGAAGTAGTGTTGCTCGCATGTGAACGGGCACTAAGAGTATCTATCCTGTTTGCTATTGTTTCACCTGAAAAACCAATAGCAGACTCCTGCCTATGCCCCTCAAGCCCTTTAAATTCATATAAACTAAGCTTGACAGATTCAATGAGTTTATGGAGCATTCCATATATACAGCTTGCTGTAAGGCTAGGTTCACATTTATGCTTGATCTGTACATGTTTCTCCACCACGTTGAAATCGCACTGCCCTTGCGATCTGCTGCGGGTGTCAATACAAAGTTAGCGAAACCCCCAAACACAGGTCGCAAGCACAATGTTTCTGCCTGCACGGGGTCGCATGGTACAAAGCGACCATGCGATCCAGTTCAGGTCGGCTCAAAAAAGGTGCACACACTTCTTTGGTGCGATTTGAGCCTATTAAAAAATGAATGAGCTCTGTGTGATTCACATGAGGAGTAAAGTGTGAACTGAACCTAAGGGTTCTCAGATTATGCATTAACCATTTGCCGACCAGCGCCGTAGTTTTATTGCAGCAGGTCGGCTCTATTTCGCGAAACGACATACCTGTATGGCGCTTCGTGTAACAGATAGTGGGGGCGCGCACACACGTCGATTGGCCAGAGGGGGAGTCAATCAGTGGGTCCGCCAGATACAATGTGCGCCGGCCACCTGTGATCACTTCCCATGGAGACAGAGCAGAGCGACGGTCTGCCGAAGGAAACCAGGCAGACAGCTGTTCTGTCAGAGATGAACACAGGGATCCTGTGTTCCTCCTATTTAGGAACACAAGTCTCTGTGTTCATCCAGTGAGTCCATCCCCAACACAGATGGAAAGCACTCCCTAGGAGCACACTTAAAGCGGTTGTAAACCTGAAAAAAAAAACCTGCAAGACAAAGGCATAATCAGCTAGTATGCATCGCATACTAGCTGATTATGTATTACTTACCTTAGAACGAAGCCCCGACACGGACCCCCGGACATCGCTGCGGGCGCTGCCATGATCCCTCGGCATCTCTTCCGGGTTCGGCGGGTCCAGCGCTGTGATTGGCCGGAGCCGCGATGATGTCACTCCCGCGCGCGCGGGAGTGATTTTCCGGCAAGCTCCCGGCAAGGAAAACTGAAGGTCCCACCGGACCTTCAGAGCGCATGCGCCGCTCGCGTGAGCAGCTGCATGCACTGCAAATATCTCCTAAACCATGCCGGTTTAGGAGATATTAATTGTACCTACAGGTATGCCTTATTATAGACTTACCAGTAGGTAAAAGTGTCAAAAAGCGGGATACTACCGCTTTAACCCTTTGATCGCCCCTGGTGTTAACCCCTTCCCTACCAGTGTCATTAGTACAGTAACAGTGCATATTTTTAGCACTGACTACCGAATTAGTGTCACTGGTCCCCTCAAAAATGTCAGTTAGGTGTCCGATCTGTCTGCCGCAATGTCGCAGTCCTGCTAAAAATTGCTGATCGCCACCATTACTAGTAAAAATTAATAAACAAACAAAAATTACATAAATCTTTCCCATGGTTTGTAGACGTGGTAACCAATCAATATACACTTATTGGGATTTTTTCCCCCAAAAATATGTGGCAGAATACATATTGGCCTAAACTGATGAAAGAAATAGATTTTTATTTTTATTGTTTATTGGGAATGTTTTATAGCAGAAAGTAAAAAATATTGATTTTTGTTTTTTCAGAATTGTCACTCTTTTTTTGCTTAAAGCGCAAAAAATAAAAACCGCAGTGGTGATCAAATACCACCAAAAGAAAGCTCTATTTGTGAGGAAAAAAAGGAAATCGATTTTGTTTTTTTGGGTACAGCGTCGCATGACTGCGCAATTGTCAGTTAAGGTAATGCAGTGCCATATCGCAAAAAATGGCCTGGTCCTTAATTAGGGGGGTAAAACCTTCTGGTCCTTAAGTGGTTAATAAACAGCTGGACTTGCAGCGGAGAGATGCAGGCTCACCCCCTTTAAAGCGGAGTTCCAGCCATTTACTCACCTGTCCAACGGTCCAGCGATGCGGCCGCCGGAAGCCTCGATCCTCTCCCTCGGCGCCGGCATCACTGCTGTGGGCACCCGGCTGTTACAGTTTGCGGCTTCACAGCCGGGTACCCACTGCGCATGCGCGAGTCGCGCTGCGCGCCGTGATTGGCCGGCAATCTTCTGGGACCTCTGACGTGTCCCAGAAGATTGCAGGGAGGGAGGGGGAGAGGAGAACTTCCGCTCAGGGCGCCGCGGCGCTCCGAGCGGAAGTGGGAGCGGGTACCTGTCAAAACTAGGTACCCGCTCCCCCCCCCCAAAAAATGACATGCCAAATGTGGCATGTCGGGGGGTCAGGACTCCCTAAAGCGGAAGTTCCACTTTTGGGTGGAACTCCGCTTTAACTCCTTTTCTCACAACTCCCCAGCTTGTCATTTTTTTTGTTTATATTGCAAAAAATAAAAATTGCACAGGTGTTTAAATACCACGAAAAGAAAGCTCTATTTCTTTTCAATTTGGTTTAGGTACAGCGGCGCACGACCGCGCAATTGTCAGTTAAGTAACGCAGTTCCAAATCGCAAAAAAAGCCTGGTCATTAAGGGGGTAAAACCCTCTGCTCCAGAAGTGGTTACATATATACATAACTGAACAGCACAGATACAGTATAGGGCTACAGTAGTTAGGTGCCTTCTTATGTCACAAAGCATGGCTGATATGACTTGTCGCCCGGAGCACAGAAAATACGGTAGGATTGGGGATCCGCCCCATGCCACAGCATGCTGTACCGTATTACTTGTAATAGTGTCGCAGCAGTAAGGCGGGCACAGTGTACGGTGTTCCGTGAAAAAACCATACCCGTGAGAAAACCATACCCCTCGTCACTTCCGGAGGGTATGGTTTTCTCACAGTAGTGTTTTTAACGTTATACTTGCCGCGATTACATTAAAACAGCTCCTCTGCAACATTGCTCATCCCCGCTCCTTCCCCTGTCACTTCCCTCATCTCGGCTAATTAATATAAAAGCGGCTCACGGAGCAGACATATCTCATTTCATACACCCGCTGCCGATTTCATATTTATTAGCCGACATAAGGGAAGTGACAGGGATACCAGCGGGGATGAGCAATGTTGCAGAGGAGCTTTTTATTGTAATCGCGGCAAGTATAACGTTAAACACATACTCCGTATTATTTCCATCCCCTCCGAGCATGCGTACTTCTGATCTTCTCTGCTGTTCCTTGAAGTTTCCGGGGCTCTGAGCATGCGCACTGCTGCGCTGCTCAGCAGTTTCAGACCGGAAGTGACGAGGGTATGGTTTCTCCACGGGGTATGGTTTTTTAACGTTACAACGGCACTCTCCCGGTGCTCCCCCGGAAGTAATGTGCAGTGTGCGTGCTCTCCTCTGCCTTGACGTGATTCCGCTTTTCCTCTCAGTGTCATGGCGCTGGAAGCCGCCCGGGGAATGATGGAGGATGAAGAGTTGGAGGATGGGGAGCTGAGCGGCTCTGATACAGACATGAAGGAGTCGGCTGACAGAGCCCAGCAGCAGGTAGCTGGCAGTTAATGGGCGGGCTGAGCTCTGTTCCCGCCATGAAGCCCAGGTGTAGTGCGCAGTGTGGGCTCCTCTCTATATACAATGAGTTCTCCTCTGTGTGTATGGGGACACAAGGGGGGCTATTCACCAAAGACAAATCCACTGCACTAGGAACTTGGAAGTGCATTACTGTAGATCTGAGGGGAAGCTCTGCTGATTTCTATCATCCAATCCTGTGCAAGCTAAAATGCTGTTTTTATATTTTCCTTGCATGCCCCCCTCAGATGTACATTGACTGCACTTCCTGGCTGCCTGTGACATGTGCACACCTCTCCCCACATTGCTCTATTATTAATGGCTCTGTCCTTTTATTTCTCATGATATTGTTTCTTACTGTGTTTTCTGCCTTTGTATCCACTTCAGCCCCAGAAGATTTACCCCCCTTCATGACCAGTCCATTTTTTGGGCTACCGCGATGCGCTACTTTAGTTGACAATTGCGCGGACGTGTGGCGCTGTACCCAAATAATGTATGTAATTTTTTTCCCACAAATAGAGCTTTATTTTGGTGGTGTTTGATCACCTCTGAGGTTCTTATTTTGTGCGCTATAAACAAAGTCCAACAATTTTGAAAAAAATATTATTTTTTACTTTCTGCTCTAAAATCCATCCAATAAAACATGTAAAAATACACATTTCTTCGATTTTATGCCAATATATATTCTACATATTTTTGGTCAAAAACAGCCCATTATGCATATATTGATTGGTTTGCACAAAAGTTATAGTGTCTGCAAACTATGGGATAGATCTATGGAATTTTTATTTATGTGATGTTTTTTTTTTTTTTTTTACTAGTAATGGCAGCGATCAGCGGGTTATAGCAGGACTTCGACATTGCGGCGGACAAATGAGACACCTGATGCTTTTTAGGGACCAGTGACGCTAGGAATGCACCCATGCCATTTTTTTAAACTCTGAGTGCGGATACTTTTTTTTAAAGTTCTCTCTGATACCAAGAAATACACTCACAAGGTTAAAAACAATTCCATCATAAATGATGAACGTGGTGGTGTTCATCCGCTCTGTACTCGGTTGGTAGCCGCTGGTGTGTCAGTGGCCAGAGGTCCAGGGGTGCTGGTGGCTCTCAGCGTTTACTGGTAAACTCAGAGTACCCAGAAGTGATGACATCAGTGCACCAGAGTGTCTAAGTTTACCAGGAAGCGTTAATAGCTACCATCGCCCCCGGGACCTCTGGCCACCAACACACCAGCCGCTACCACCCAAGATTTATGATGGAATTGTTTTTAACCTTGTGAGTGTATTTACTACCTTTCATACATTAAATTGCCGTCATACTGCACTTAGATGGCGCTGCTCTATCTGTCCTTCAGGACAGTAAGGTGATAGCTAGCAGGAGGGGAGGAGGGCTCAGTTGAGGGAGTCCTGCGGACAGATGAAATGTCATTGGTTAAGGACACAGCGTCACCGCTCCTTAACCAATACTTGCCGGCATTCTTTTCTTTACATTTTAGCTGTTAGAGGGGGAAAAGCCAGAAGGTATCGGTTTTGGCGATCGGTGCATTTGCTCGTGCAAATGCCTTGTATTAGCACCCATACAGGCATTGGTGCAACCCTAAGTGACACTAATACAGTGCTAAAAATCTGCTCTGACACTTGCTGGGAAGGGTTTAAACATCAGTGCGATCAAAGGGTTACCTGTGTGCCCAAGCACAGTCTTTTGTGTAAACACGTTAACCATCTGTAATTTGCCAGTGTCCTGTGTCTGTCACAGTGGGGTATTTAAAAAAAAAAAAAAAAAAAAAAAAAGGATTCAGGTATGGCCGTGGTGTGCAGCCACTGTCTTTTTCAGTAACTGTGTGCCTAGCCAATGTTTGTGTACAGTGGAGGAGGTGCTTTTACTAGGGGAAGGCATAGATCCATGTCCCTGCTTTACAGGAACACAGGATCCATGCCTTCCCTACTGACAGAATGGTAATCTGCCTTGTTTACATAGACAGAGACTGCTGTTCTGCCTCTGTAACAAATGATCAGCGGGTGCCAGCGGACATCGAGTACTCGCTGATCGCCCCCACCCCTGCACGGGTGCCACCAGGAGTGACTTGTTGGTGCAGTTGCGCTTGCTACCTGGAAGCACGGGATCACGTGCAATAGCTCACAAAAGTGAGTACACCCCTCGGATTTTTGTAAATATTTTATTATATCTTTTCATGTGATGACCCTTTGCTACAATGTAAAGTAGTGAGTGTACAGATTGTATAACAGTGTAAATTTGCTGTCCCCTCAAAATAACTCAAAACACAGCCATTGTCTAAACCGCTGGCAACAAAAGTGAGTACACCCCTAAGTGAAAATGTCCAAATTGGGCCCAAAGTGTCAATATTGTGTGTGGCCACCATTATTTTCCAGCACTGCCCTTAACCCTCTTGGGCATGGAGTTCACCAGAGCTTCACAGGTCACCACTGGAGTCCTCTTCCACTCCTCCATGACAACATCACGGAGCTGGTGGATGTTAGAGACCTTGCTCTCCTCCACCTTCTGTTTGAGGACGCCGAGTAAATAGATACCCAACATGTTACAGTTCAAAATTGCATGAACTTGTGAAATGGCGACAAACTACGGTACTTAATCTCCATAGGCAATGTTTTTAAAAATTTCCAGTTAAGAGTTACAGAGGTCTTTTTCTGGAATTATTGCTTTTGCTCTGACGATTGCGGCGATACCTCATGTGTGATTTCAACACCGTTTACATTTGCAGGCGCGACTTGCGTATACCTTTTCTTTGGTGTGTGAGACGGGGGTGCTTTCAATTTTTTTTTTTTTTTCCTATTTTTTTTTTTTTTTCACGGTCCCTTTTAAAAAAAAAAAAAAAAATCACTTTCTCCAGTCGTCTGTCCAGGACAGCACAGGAGATATAGGCTCCACCTCAGGAGACAGGAAACACAAAGGATCAGGTGAATAAAGGGGCGGACACCCACCATCTTCCCCAGTCTTTTGTGTTTCCTCCCCGGAGGAGGAGGCAGGTGTGGAGCTGTGCTGTACCTACCCTGGGAAGGAGGTCAGCGGTGGGGGCCCCCGGTGGTCGACAAGGCCGTGTCCAGCGCATCTCCTCCTGGAGCCCGGGGAGGGCTATGTTCGAGTACCTGCTACAAGGGGGAGTCCGGTCGCCGTACTGAGGACTTCCGCATTCAGGCAGGGGGACGCATGCGCAGGCCTTGAGTTACGGCCTTTGGAGCGCATAGGAGGAGGGCGGGGCTTCCGGCGCATCACTTCCGGCTCTCACAGCGGTGATGACGCCGGAGCCGTGGCGGTTTATTTAAACTGCCAAAGCCGCTCCAGGACCGCGAGGCTTCCCTGAGCTGAACGCAGCGGCATGATGCTGCAGGACAAAGAGGCCTCTCTCACAGAGACTGCGGGACACAGCGGTGGTGGCGCCATCTCGGCCCAGGTAGGTGTCACAGGGGTAGGCTACCTACTGGGCTGGGAGAGGGGGGGGGGTGAGTACAGGGACCCTCAGAATGCTGTGATTTCCCTGTTGTTTTATTGCTCCCCCCCCCCCCCCCCCCTCTAAGCTGAGTTCGGGCTAATGAGCCTTGGAACTATGGCTTAACTTCTCTGGCAGGGGGAGGGGGTGGCTATTGTAGTTTATCCCCCCTCCTTGTTTTTTCTGTTAGGGTCTCACCCTCTCCTTGTTTTTTTCCCCTTCTCTCGTCTTCAGGCTCAGCCCAAAGACACAGAGAAACCTTCGGGGAAGAAAAGATGCCCGGCCTGTGCTGCTAAGTTTAAGGGCTGGTGTAAACCCCTTTGTAAACCCTGTATAGACAAATTGGTCTATAAGGAGTCAACAGGGGCATGCAAGGAGTTAATCGCAGGAGTCCAAAAGGAGATGAAAGCGATTAAATCTATGCTGACTAACATAGAGACCCCCAGACAGCCAGCAGAAGCCCCCCTAGTTTCAGCCCCAGAGGAGGGTGTAGAAACAGAGGCAGAGGACTCAGATTCCCTTGAAGAGCTTAGTGAGGCAGCTTCTTCCAGGGAGGTCCTTGAGTTAGGGACTAATTTGCCTAGGTATAAGTTATCACTGGAGGAAGTGGATGCTTTACTAGGAGTGATTTATGAGACCTTAGAAATTAAGGAAGAGCAGGTCTCTCTGTCCCTACATGACAAAATGTACCAAACCCTGAAAGAAGCTCAGTCTAGGGTATTTCCGATACATGACACTTTGTCGGACTCCATTAAAAAGGAGTGGGTGGAGCCTGAAAAGAAGCTGTTTTTCCCAAAGAGCTTAAAGAGGAGGTTTCCCTTTAAGGAGGACCCCTCTTGTATTTGGAACAAGTTTCCCAAGCTGGATGCGGCCTTCTCACAATGCCCCAAATCTACAGACCTGGCCTTTGAGGATATGGGTGTCCTTAAAGAACCTATGGATAAGAGAATAGAGGTTCTCCTTAAAAGGTCATGGGAGGCAGTTATGGCTAACCTAAAACCAGCTATGGCCACAACAGTGGTGGCCAGAAATCTGGAGGTTTGGCTGGACCAACTTAAAGCCCATCTGGAGGGAGGGACTTCCCGTAAAGAAATTCTGGATTCCATTCCTATGCTGTCAAAAGCGGCCGGGTATATGGCAGATGCTTCGGCAGAATCGGTCAAGTTGTCCGCCAGAACTGCAGCCCTGGTGAACTCCTCACGTCAGCTTTTCCGTCAAAGCCCAAGAAAGCTCCAGAGCGACGTTTTTTTTCGTCCCCAAAGACCCCAAGGGCAAACTTCCAAAATGCCAGCCACGAAAAAGCAGTGGGGGAGAGGACAACAAAAGAAAGGTATTCTCTTTTCCTCTCCTAAAAAAACCTCTAAACCCCAATGACCGGGTTCCGGTGGGGGGAAGGTTGGGTCAATTCCTCCCACAGTGGGAAAGCGTGACCCAAAACGGGTTCATATTGAGGATTATCAAGGAAGGTTATCAGATTCAGTTCCAGGGTATTCCACCCGCGAGAACAGTTCTGACCTCCCCTCCCAAAGATCCCCTAAAGTAGTCGGCACTGTTCTCGCAAATTGGCGACCTTGTGGACCAGAAAGTTCTTGTTCCAGTGCCCCAGGAAGAAACAAACATGGGTTTCTACTCGCACGTCTTTGTGGTAAAAAAGCCATCGGGGATTTTTCGGCTAATCCTGAACCTAAAACCTCTGAACAGATGGGTGACCTACAAAAAATTCCGGATGGAAACCATCTTTACGGTGAAAGCCATGCTCCCCCCAAATTGCTTTATGGCTTCCCTGGATCTAAGGGATGCCTATCTTCATATCCCGATTCACAAGAAGTCTCAAAAACTTTTAAGAATAGCGATAAGATGGGGGAGTGCTGTTCGCCATCTGCAGTTCAGAGCCCTGCCATTCGGATTGAGTTCTTCTCCCAGGATTTTCACCAAAGTCCTAAATGGGACTTGTCAATAGTACTACAGGGTTGGATAAAACTTTTGCAGGATGTAGATCTGTCAAAGTATATTACCCTTAAGACAGCCTTTCTGGTAGCAATTTCTACAGCCAGGCGCATTAGTGAGCTTCAGGCGCTTTCAGTTAGGGAACCTTTTCTTCAAATTTTTGAAGATAGGTTGGTCGTACGTACAGATCCAGGATTCCTTCCTAAGGTGGCTTCCAGGTTCCACAGGGCCCAAGAAATGGTGTTACCATCCTTCTGCTCCTCCCCTTCCAATCCAAGGGAAGCAGAGTTTCATCTTTTAGATGTCAGGGCCTGTGTGTTAAGCTATCTAGAGTTGTCTAAGAGCTTTAGAAAATCCAATGCTTTATTTGTAGTGCATTCAGGGAAAAATAAGGGGCAGCAGGCTTCAAAGAATACTATAGCCAGGTGGATTAAACAGGCGATAGTAGAAGCTTATAGAAGTTTAGATAAGGAATGCCCTTTTTCTCTGTTAGCCCACTCCACGAGGGCATTATCTGCTTCTTGGGCGGAGCGGGCTGGGGCAAACCAGAACAAATTTGCAAAGCAGCCACCTGGTCTAGCTTCTCGACATTCATCAAGCACTACATACTGGACCTTCTCTCTGCGCAAGATCAAGCGTTTGGAAGGAAGGTCCTCCAGGCGGTAGTCCCACCCTAATCTGGTAAGTTCTCGTTGATCTCTCCTGTGCTGTCCTGGACAGACGACTGGAGAAAAACCAGAGTTAGACTTACCGGTAACTCTGTTTCTAGGAGTCGTCCAGGACAGCAGGGATTCCCTCCCTATAATGCTGTTTTAACCATGGGCAAGTGTCTTTTTGTCTTGTTACAGATGCCATGTCCGGGGAGTTCTCGGATAAAGACTGGGGAAGATGGTGGGTGTCCGCCCCTTTATTCACCTGATCCTTTGTGTTTCCTGTCTCCGGAGGTGGAGCCTATATCTCCTGTGCTGTCCTGGACGACTCCTAGAAACAGAGTTACCGGTAAGTCTAACTCTGGTTTTTTATTGCTATCACAAGGAATGTAAACATCCCTTGTGACAGTAATAGGCAGTGACAGATACTCTTTATGGAGGAATCTGGGTTCTAAAAGACCCCAAATCCCTCCTTTGCAGTTCAAAGTATGTACTTTTTTTTTTTTTTTTTTTTTTTTGTCATTTTTAAAAAATCGGCACCAGTGACTACATTAGAGACCCGATCAAAGCCAAATCCGGCTTCGTTCGGGACTGTAGCCGGCCGGCGGACGTCCCGGGTATCTTGGGTCTCCCAGTGTGACAGGCTTCTAGGGCTTACCTGTACCGCTGGCTCATTCTGGCTAATTTCTAAAAAAATAGTGATGTTTGGGGGTTATAAGTCATTTTCCAGCAAAAAATACTGAAAAATTGTAAATTAAAAAAAAAAAAAAAAGTGCCAGAAAAAGCCTGGTCAGCAAGTGGTTATGGAGTTGGCCAGGAAGCCAGCTGCCTCATCCTTAACCACTTCTGGACTGGAAGGATTTGCCCCCTTAATGACCAGGCCATTTTTTTGCGATTCGGGACTGCGTTACTTTAACAGACAATTGCGCGGTCGTGCGATGCTGTACCAAACAAAAATTGATGTCCTTTTTTTTCCCCCACAAATAGAGCTTTCTTTTGGTGGTATTTGATCACCTCCATGATTTTTATTTTTTGCGCTATAAACAAAATAAATGACAATTCTGAAAGAAAAAAAACAATATATTTCACTTTCTGCTATATAATATTTCCAAAAAAAATTTAAAAATCAAGTTTTAGACCAATTTGTTTTCTGCTACATAATAAATAAGCATATTTTGATTGGTTTGCGCGTCTACTAACTACGGGAAAGTTTTGTAATTTTTATTATTTTTGTTTTTTTTACTGGTAATGGCGGTGATCTGCGATTTTTAGCGGGATTGCAGCAGACAGATCGGACCTATAACGGACACTTTTGGGGGACCAGTGACCTTACGACAGTAATCAGTGCTAAAACTATGCACTGTTACTGTACTGACACTGGCAGGGAAGGGGTTAACACAGTGGGTGATCAAGGGGTTAAATGTAAGCCTAGGGGAGTGTTTCTAACTGTATGGGGGTTGGGCTTTTGAAATGATCACAGAGACCTGTATTCCTATATAGAAGGATCACAGGGGCTCTGTGATCATTCCAGAGAGAATGGTCAGCTGTGTTAACAACAGCTGACCGTTCTTCTCTCTCAGCGGGGAACGATCATGCGTGCCCGGCGGCAATCAGAGCCGCTGGCACCGTGCATCAGAGTCCTGGCTGCTGAGAGTGCCAAGTCCAGACGCGCGACCGATGTAGGTTCGCGCAGAAGGGGCAGCCTGCCGCAGTAAATCTGTGGCGAGCGGCCCTTAAGTGGGAAAAGTGATTGTAAAGTCTTGTTGTTTTTTAAAACAACAAACACTTACCTGCTCTGTGCAGTTGATTTACACAGAATGGCCTGGATCCTCCTCTTCTCGGGTCCCTCTTCCGCTCTCTTGGCCCCTTCCTTTTGTTGAGTTCCCCCACAGCAAGCAGCTTGCTGTGGGGGCACCCAAGCTGAGTCACCGCTTCCTGTGTTCATTCAGACATGGAGCTGTGACTCGACCCCGCCCCCTCTCCTGATTGGCTGAATTTGAAAGCAGCGGGAGCCAATCACACCATGCTGCTGTCTAAGCCAATGAGGAGGGGAGTCTCAGGCAACTTAGACACTCCTGCAACATCGCTGGATAAAGGCCGGCTGAGGGGGGCTGCTTCACACAGGTTTTTTTTTTTATCTTAATGCATAGAATACATTAAGATATATAAAAAAAAAAAAAAAACCTTCTGTCTTTACAATCCCTTTAACAAATGGACTCATTAGTTGTTAGCAAGTTTCCCCACTGACAGCTGAGTGTACATAAAAAAAATAAAAAGAATGCCGACAATGAAAAATAAATGCATACCAGGCTTTTCGGGTCTGGTATGGATTTTAAGGAAAACCCCACACCAAAACAAAAAATTGGAGTTCCTCCCCCAAAATCTATAGCATACCCTTATCCAAGCATGCAGCCTTGCAGGTCAGGACATTGGGTGGGTGAAATGCCCCCCGGTGTAAATCCATCGTCAATCACACTGCCACAGCCGACCCGGAAAAAGAAACAGAAAAATCCTCAGAATCAGCTCCTGCTGTCTGCCAACTTCGCCATGTGACGCAGCTCTTAAATAACAGCGGCAGGATTACCTGGTGACGTCACTGGGTTGGCACCACCTCCTTGTAACATCACTGACCCAGCATGCTCTGCTTTCCTGCGGGTTTGCTGGCTTTAGCCATAGACTTCCATTCACATTTTGGAGGGTGGTAAAACCCCATACTTAACCACTTGCCTACAGTGCACTTTCACCCCCTTCCTGCCCAGACCGATTTTCAGCTTTCAGCGCTCTCACACTTTGACTGAGAATTACTCAGTCATGCAACACTGTACCCATACAAAAATTGTGTCCTTTTTTTCACACAAATAGAGCTTTCTTTTGATGGTATTTGATCAATACTGGGTTTTTTATTTTTTGTGCTATAAATAAAAAAAGACTGAAAATATTGTGAAAAAACGCATTTTTCTTTGTTTCTGTCATAAAATTTTGCAAATTAGTAATTTTTCTTCACAAATTTTGGCCAAAATTTATACTGCTACTTATCTTTGGTAAAAATAACCCAAGTAAGTGTATATTATTTGGTCTTTGTGAAAGTTATAGAGTCCACAAGCTATGGTGCGAATCATTGAAAATTGATCACACCTGATGTACTGAAGGCCTATCTCATTTCTTGAGACACTAAAAAGTCAGGAAAGTACAAATACCCCCCAAATGACCCCTTTTTGGAAAGTAGACATTCCAAGGTATTTAATAAGGGGCATGGTGAGTTTTTTGAAGTTGTAATTTTTTCCCACAATGCTTTGCAAAATGAAGATTTATTTTTTTTTTTTTTTTTTTTTTACAAATTGCCGTATTAACAGGTTATTTCTCTCACACAGCACATGTATACTTGCAACTACACCCCAAAACACATTCTACTACTCCTCCTGAGTATGGAGATACCACATGTGTGAGACTTTTTCACAGCCTGGCCACATACAGAGGCCTAACATCCAAGTAGCCCCGTCCGGCATTCTAGGAGCACAAATTACACATATAATTTCCTGACAACCTATCGCACTTTTGAAGGCCCTGGAGCACCAGGACAATGGAAACCCCCATAAAATTACCCCATTTTGGAAAGCAAACAGCCCAACGTATAATTTTTGAGGCATAATGAGTCTTTTGAATATGTAATTTTTTTCCACAAGTTTTTGGAAAATGTGGAAAGAAAATGAAAACACATTTTTTTTACACAAAGCTGTCCATTTATGCAATATTTCTAACACATAGCATGTACATAGCAAAAATTGCACCCCAAAATACATTTTGCTATTCCTCCTGAGTATGGCGATACCACATGTGTAACACTTTTTCACAGCCTGGCCACATACATAGGCCTAACATCCAAGTAGCGCTTTACACAAAGTTGTCCATTTATCCACTTTAAGACTGGGCCTATTTTTGACACTTGGTGTTTACAAGCTAAAATCATTTTTTTTTGCTAGAAAACTACTTAGAACCCCCAAACATTATATATTTTTTTTTAGCAGAGACCCTAGAGAATAAAATGGAGATCGTTGCAATATTTTTTATCACACCATATTTGCGCAGCAGTCTTCCAAATGCGATTTTTTTTGAAAAAAAATTCACTTTTTTTAACTAAAACATAAGAAAACAGTAAATTTAGCACAATTTTTTTTCCATAATATGAAAGATAATGTTACGCCGAGTAATTAGATACCCAACATGTCATGCTTCAAAATTGTGCATGCTCACAGAATGGCGCCAAACATTGGTACTTAAAAATCCCCATAGGCAACATTTTAAAAATTTCTGCAGGTCACTAGCTTAGAGTTACAGAGGAGGTCTATGGCTCAAATTATTGCTCTCGCACTAACGATCGCGGCGATACCTCACATGTATGGTTTGAACACCGTTTACATATGTGGGCGGGACTTGCGTATGCGTTTGCTTCTGCGCGCGAGCTAACGGAGGCAGGGCGCTTTAATTTTTTTTTTTTTCCTATTTTATTTATTATTTTTTTATTTTTACACAGTTTAAAAAAAAAAATGTTTTGATCATTTTTATTCCTATTACAAGGAATGTAAACATCCCTTGTAATAGAAATAGGCATGACAGGTCCTCTTTATTGTGAGATCTGGGGTCAAAAAGACCTCACACCTCACAACTACACTAAAAAAGAAAAAGCTGGGTAAGCTGGGAAAACGTCTGGGACGCGGCAGGAGGGGGGGGGGGCACCTCTTCCCCTGCACCGCAAGGGTAATTCCGCGGCGAATCCGCCACTGGGACCACCCTTATCTGAAAGCCGACCGCCCGCCGTTTCAAAAAATACCGGGGTTATGGGGGCTATCTGCTGCCATAACCCCAGTATTTAGCTTTTAATGGCCGACGCATATAGTCGTTAGGCGGTCAGTAAGTGATTGCATGTATATGACAAACAGGTGACGATGACTGATGGGGTGACAGGTGACGATGACTGATGGGGTGACAGGTGACGATGACTGATGGGGTGACAGGTGAAGATGACTGATGGAGTGACAGGTGAAGATGACTGATGGGGTGACAGGTGACGATGACTGATGGGGTGACAGGTGACGATGACTGATGGGGTGACAGGTGATGATGATTGATGAGGTGACAGGCGACGATGATTGATGAGGTGACAAGTGACGATGATTGATGGGGTGACAGATGACAATCACTGACGGGGTGACATGTGACGATGATTGATGGGGTGACAAGTGACGATCACTGATGGGGTGTCAAGTGACGATGATTGATAGGGTGACAGATGACGGTGACTGATGGGGTGACAGATGACGGTGATTGATGGGGTGACAGGTGACGGTGATTGATGGGGTGACAGGTGACGGTGATTGATGGGGTGACAGGTGACGGTGATTGATGGGGTGACGGGCGATGGTCACTGATGGGTGACAGGTGACGGGCGATGGTGCACGGCGGTACTGATGGCAGTCTCTGGTGACCGGTGAACTTTAGGCTATGTTCACATGTGAGCGTAGCGATCATGGGCAGAATCACTGCGATTCTGCCCGTGATCCAGAAATCATTGCAAATGGCGGGACGCCTGTGCGTTGCCCGTGATTTGCAATAGCACCCCAAACGCTGTGCGATGTTGCAGCGATTTCCGCCTGCCGAATCGAGGTAACATCACGCAAACAACGCATGACGCCCCAAAGAAACTCTTGTACCTTTTTTGGGCGTCATGCGATGTTTGCGCGATGTTACCGCGATTCGGCAGGCGGAAATGGCGGCAACATCGCACAGCGTTTGGGGTGCTATTGCAAATCACGGGCAACGCACAGGCGTCCCGCAATTAGCAATGATTTCCGGATCGCGGGCAGAATCGCGGTTATTCTGCCTGCGATCGCTACGCTCACATGTGAACGTAGCCTTATGGGTGTCAATTTCTGGGCACTGATGAGGTGACTGTTGGGTGACAGGGGACATTGGGGGGGGCTGAGGACTGTGTGTGGGGGACCTTTATTTGTGTGCTTTTTACTTTTTACAGGGGTACAGAGCAGTAACTCAATGTTTCTAGCTCTTCTCCCCTCACACTGGAAGCTGTATGAGGAGAGAAGAGCTAGTAACACTGAGTTACTGCTCTTTGTTTACATTTTGTGATCGGCTGTGAATAGATTCACAGCCGATCACATAGTAAACAGTCACTGTCAGTGACTGCTTACTACCGCCGGTGACAGCTGTGTTCCTACGGAACACAGTGCCACCGACATGACCGCGCTGCGCGCTCCCGATCGCGCATGCGCGGTCATCTCCCGGGCGCCTCCATTGTGATCGGCTGTGTCATTGGAACACAGCCGATCACGTGGGAAACAGCCATGCCTATTGGCTGTTTCCCCCCTGCCGGTGACCGGCTGTGTCCCGGGGACACGCCCACACCGGCAGTGCACGGCGGCGCGCCCGCGATCGCGCGCCTGCCGTGCATTTACTGGGTCACGTCATATGACGTCCGCCCAGGATAATAGCCGCACCGTCCCGCCGTCCTATGACGGCGGGCGGTAAGTGGTTAAGACAAGTTTTGAACACCCCTGTTCCAACCACACCATCTTTGGTTGCAGTTGCTAGGAGTGTACATGTCGCAGCCTCAGAAGTTATTCGCCCTGTCATGGTTGGAGGGTGTAGCACCTGCCAAGCATGACCCATTTAGGTGAATGTGGCCGCTCTACAAGTGCCCTGCAACCTTGTGAAGTACAACGAACAAGGGGTTAAGGCAGGCAGCGTTGTGTTGCTTTCCCCCCACCTGCCCTTGGAAGGCGCATAAGCATGCAGTTGCAGGGCACTTGCAGAATGGCCCCATTTACTTGAATTAGTCACGATTAGCAGGCAATAGCACCCATCAAAAGCAACAGGGGTTTTAATCCTGCTGTGGCATGTGTACACCTTTGGCTGCTACTGTGAATGGGGACAGTAAGCTCAACCGCAGGATTTTAACCCTCCTGTAATGGTAGTTTGTCAGGCAGCCATTTCGTTCAAACGCTGTCGCAAGCATCCATCTTGTGTTTCGAGCTCAGCTGACCGTGTTAGAAACCAAATGGGTCATTTCTTACCAGCCCTCATCCCCCAGCTCCTTTTGGCAGTGTTAATTACCCCCTGGGTCACTGAACACTAGTATGCAAGGCTTCTAACACCTTTTTCATTAACAAGCAGATTGGCCTCCTAGCCATTCCGTCTCCTCGTGCTCTCGAGTTAATTGGTAATCTGAACACAGCCATATGGCTCCTAGGTCATAGAACAAAAGCCTTCAATAGCCTGTTGTGTGGGGACACAGTTAACCTCAAACTTCATAATTTCATACACAAGCAAGATATGTCTCTAGGAAATATATATTTGAATGCCAGTTAAAATACCGAGCAAATTAAGATCAAACTTGATTACTGTCGTTGCTAGGGGAGACCAGCTAGCGATCAGATGCCTTACAGGTCAGAGGTTATTCTGAGATAGTTTAGTGTCTGTAGAAAATAGATAAAATACCGTACAATCCAATGTCAGTTTCAAGCATGTAACCGTTACATATTTCCAGATATGAGTGATTTTAATATGTCTAAACGGGATGTGTCTTAGCATCTGTGAGCCTCCAAGGGGGCCGCCCATGGACTCAGAGCCTATTGGCCAAGTACTTCTGGTGACACCCCCTGGGGGGTCAGAGAAAAGGACAGGAACTGATAGAGTTCAGTTCTCATCCTACCATCCAAGCAATAACATCGCTCAAGGGGAACCGATCATACCTGTTTAGCTTCTGAAACTAAGGTAATAACAGGACCGTTTTAATGCAAGTATTGTCATTCTTTATCTTCGTATTTCTAAATTGCTGTATTGTCTCTATTTCTTTGTAACCCATTTTTCTGTAAATATTTTTATTCGCACCAATTTTAACCTTTCTTATAATTAAACCTTATTTTAAAAAGTGTTAACTTTGTCTCTAAGCTCTTAAACGCAAACTGACCCAAAAGAACCTGCCTCCTGAAAGAGCGCTACTGTTTAGGCTAACCTATCTGAACATTCTTGTCTGAGGTGACAGTGTGTGTTAAGGCCCGTACACACGTGCAGATTGTCGGCCGAAAAGCTTCGGCCGACGGCCGATTGTAGGCTTGTTAGTATGATGCTTCCGACAGCCGACAGCGCACTTTCGGCCGAAAATAATCTGTCGTGCAAGCATTAAAATTTTTGTATGCCGACACCAGAGCGGCCGATTGTTCGCCAGTCAATACAGAATTCGGCCGACAGACAGCAGATTTGCAAGACTGGGCATGCTCAGAAAAGAAAAAACACAGGGAAAGTTAACTTCTGCAGTCGGCTGTAGTCGGCGGACAAAATTCTTGTGCAGTCTTTTGCACTTTTCAACAGACACGACAGCCCGGGGACAAAAGACGGCCGATCGTTCGGCCGACGATCTGCACGTGTGTACGGGGCTTAACAGATGGTTATTCTAAAGTCATAATTGGTATTTCTAAAATTACGAGCGTCCTCTGGGCTCATTATAACGTAGAGTTGGTGGCAGAGAAAGGGTTAATTGTTTAATTAGCCCGGTGACAATCGCTCTGTCGCTGGCATCTAGATTGTGGTCCCGGAAGCTGGACAATCTGTGTGCCGGGTGCAGATGAGTGGCATTGTTACGCAAGTGACGTCAGGGTGTGGGATTGCCTGGTCTTTGGTCACGAGGTGGATGAGAAGGCCAGGGGTCTGATACCCGCCACCGTCACACCTCCCCCCCCCCCCCCAACTTTACATGTGAACCTAAGGGTGCTTCTGTGGAATGCAACTAAGGGCTCATTCACATGTGCAACAGGCACTGCTGCTCCTCTGAAATGTGATCCGGGTATTTTTTGATACGTCGTGAGGAGGTGTTACCAATGTTGCCTCCTCACCACCTGATTTAAACCCATGATTGGCGTGCAATGCACACGATTGTGACACAGTAGTATGGAAATTAGAGGTTTGAATCAGGTTTGAGGATGCGACTCTGTGCCCAGTGATCTTTGACTTCTCCCACGTAGTTCAGGTAGATCTCCACCTCTTTAAGCTTTCCTACCCCTGCACTAGAGAAGAAAATAGTGATAATTCCAATATTTTTATGTCACACAATCTTACTGCAAAAACACATAAGTAAATTTTAGGGGGCACAAAAATGCAATTACCTGTTTTTTTTTTTTTTTTTTCTGAATTTTTTTTTTTTGGAAAAATATAAAAGCCGAGGTTGCATCGAGTAAATAGATACCCAACATGTCAAACCTTAAACATGTCAGTACCCTATATTTTTCATAGGCGATGCTTTAAAAGACCCCTATAGGTCATCAGTTTAGCATTGCGAAGGAGGACATTTAGGATCTTAAAGACCCTGCATGTCTCCCCTGTGTTCAACTGAATGTAATGCAATGCACATCGCAGTGCATTACATTTTTTACCAGCCTTGATGGCCAGGGAAATTGTCAGCAGGACCTGGAAATATGGTCACGCGTCACTTCCGGGTCAACAACTAGTAGGAAAGGAGAGCGGATGCCTGTTTTCTCTCCTCCCTGCTTCCCTACCCAGGGGCACCCGCTATGCTGGTCCAGGGCCCACACATGGGCAAGCGGAGCCTGGGATACGTAAAAGGGGGAGGGGGGTTACACGTGTGCAAGATGATGCACAAAAAAGCCTGCAAACAGTTTGCTGAAGACAAGCAGGCTAAGGACATGGATTGCTGGAACCATGTTCTGTGGCCTGATGAGACCAAGATAAACGTATTTGGTTCAGATGGTGTTAAGCGTGTGTGGCTGCAACCAGATGAGTACAAAGACAAGTGTGTCTTGCCTACAGTCAAGCATGGTGGTGGGAGTGTCATGGTCTGGGGCTGCATGAGTGCTGCTGGCACTGGGGAGCTACAGTTCATTGAGGGACCATGAATGCCAACACGTACTGTGACTTAGTGGAGCATGAGCCCCTCCCTTCAGAGATTGCGTGGCAGGGCAGTATTCCAACATAACGACCCCAAACACACCTCCAAGATGACCACTGCCTTGCTAAAGAAGCTGAGGGTAAAGGTGATGGACTGGCCAAGCATATGTCTAGACCTAAACCCGATTGAGCATCTTTGGGGCATCTTCAAATGGAAGGTGGAGGAGCGCAAGGTCTCTAAGATCAACCGGCTCCATGATATCATCATGGAGGAGTGGAAGATGACTCCAGTGGCAACCTGCGAAGCTCTGGTGAACTCCATGCCCAAGAGGGTTAAGGCAGTGCTGGAAAAGAATGCTGGCCACACAAAATATTGACACTTTAGGCCCTATTTGGACATTTTGACTTGAGGGGTGTACTCATTTTGTTGCCAGCTGCTTAGACAATGGCTGTGTGTTATTTTGAGGGGGCAGCAAATTTACACTGTTATACAGGCTGTACACTCACTACTTTACATTGTAGCAAAGTGTAATTTCTTCAGTGTTGTCACATGAAAAGGTATAATAAAATATTTACAAAGACGTGAAGGGTGTACTCACTTTTGTGAGATACTGTGTGTGTGTGTGAGAACTATGTTGCGCGCTCTCTCTCTCTCTCTCTCTCTCTCGCCATAGATGGATCTATTTCATTTATTTATTTATTTTGGTGGTCATTTGAGCCGACTTTTAGGGTAAAAATATGGTGTGGTGTTTGTATCTGGCGCTACCACTTCAGAGAATGTATGACTTTGCTGAATGCAAGCAGTATGCAGTGGGATATTTAAGCATCAAACGTATGCAATATTATAACTTGGTAAATACAACAGCCATTAAATATAGTATGGTTAATTATGGCATAAATTGCATGAAAGTTCACTGTGCTAGGGTGGTGAGACCATAAATACAATGATCATTAAATGGTACTGTGTGGTTATTCCATATATTGCTTAAGTGCCCTTTGCTTAATTGGAAAAAAGTGCCAGCGTGCTGGATAATATAAATTGCTGCTTAAAATAAAAAGTGCAACGTGTTCCAATTGGAGAAAAGTGCCAGCGTGCTGGATACTTGATAGTACCCCATTTGTGAATCAGAAATGCTGTAATGGTGCAGAATAAGTAATATTTTATTATTAACCTGCTTATGTGATCCCTGATTGGCAGGGAGTATAAAGTCTTGTTGTGCCCAGTGCAATAGTGCCGGTGGGTGATAAAGCTTTCTAATAGCAGATAGTTGCTGGAATGTTAACAGAATAGACTCTAGAGGTTTCGGTTCCACACTGTAGTGTCCAAAAATCCCAGATGATTAGTCCGCCCAATGCCGTGCAGGTGTATTAAGTGCTGCTACTCGTGGCCCCCCACTAGGTATTGCACTCACCACACGGAATCCCCCTTTCCACAGGGGCATGGGCTGTTATTGTTGAATGTCTGTTCAATGGGAGATGACCCCCTCTGGATATCCTGTAGGTTCGGTACCGCTACGGTCCCCTCTCGGTTGTCCCATGGGTCTGGTGCACTTTAAGACAGAAGGCAGAAAACCCCCATTGCGTAGTATTTTCAAACAAGGGAAAAATGCAGAGAACTTACACTTTAGTAGTTCACTATCAGCGGGATCGTCGGCTCAAACTGCTAAAGTGTAAGTTCTCTGCATTTTTCCCTTAGACTTTTTTTTTTCCCTTTAGACCTTTTCTTTTCCCCTTTTTTAGACCTTTTCTTTTCCCCTTTTTTAGACCTTTTCTTTTCCCCTTTTTTTAGACCTTTTTTTTTTTTTTCCCCTTTTTTAGACCTTTTTTTTTTTTTTTTCCCTTAGACCTTTTTTTCCTTTTTCTGTAAATGTTTTCAAACTCATTGCCTTTTTATAATTGTGTTTTTTTACAGAAACTTGGTTTACCCAGAGCTGGTGACCACAGAAACAATGCAGCTCTGTCTTCCGGTGTCCCTTACAGAAATGTCAAAGGTTTGGATTCCAGCGATGACAGCTTTTCTGATTCTGATACAGATGAGGGTTCTCCATGGAAACGTAAACGCCAGAAGTCTTTCCATCCTCCTCCAGCAATATCAAGACCAACATTGGCCCCAGCTCCCGTACAAAACAGGCAGGCGAGAAGTGTGAAGAATAATATATGGGGGGCAGTGCTTCAGGAGCAGACGCAAGAGGCTGTAGCTGCCGAACTTGGAATTATGGACATGGATGGTCAGATAGATATGAGCAGGCAGTCAGAGACCTACAATTACGTCCTAGCCAAGAAAATAATGGCAAAAGAAAATGATGGCGAGAAGGAAAAACTAGACAAAGATTTGGATGAGTACATGAATGATGATAAGGATCGTGTGCCAAAAGAAGAGAATGGTCACTTAAAGAGGAAGAGACCTGTAAAAGATAGGCTCGGTGATAAATTAGAAATGGACTTTAAAGGCAGATATGAAATCACTGAGGATGATCCAGAAGACACAGTTTCTGATGAAATAGCACACAGGTTAGTTCTGAAGTGTATTTGAAATGTGCTATTATGCATGCAGAAAAGGCATTGGCAGCGAGTCATTACATTGTTTAGTCAGCAGAAAATTAAAATGGTTTGTCTGTAGTTTTCAGTCTAAATAGATCTTTCAGACATTTTGCCTGGACTCCAAAGGTTGCCCTGCAAAAGGGTTTTCACTGTTACACAGACCCCTATATGCATTGCATTAGAAACGTGTTTTCTCTTACGTCCTCCGACAGTCGCCGCCTCTTCATATTCGTCACATATGGGGGTATTAGACTTTGCTCCGAAGGAGTAGCTAGGCAACAGAATATGTTAACAATAAAGCTTTAACATATCCCACCCTCAAGGGGTGGTCCCCTCAGTCAATACCCTCCTACTTCCTGCAACCATATCTCAGTTTTAATGTCTAGCTTGTCAGGAGTGGCTGGCTCTCTCTGTGCTGGGACTTTCTGTCCCAGACTCTTTCTTCTTTTTAATATTTTGTTTGAGTTTTCTCTCTATCTTTACTTAGCTGTTATTTTTGTCAGCATTAGTTAGTTCTTCGGACGAAGAGGATCATGCGGACTGGGTCTCGGGCTGATCCCCCTGGTCGCAGGTCGTAGGTCAGTGGCTTCCCAGTCTGCCATCGAGCGTTCAGCCAGGTAACGCTCCTGGCACAGTGAACGACCCATCCCTGTTCGGTGCAGGGATGATTGGTGAGGTGGCTACCTCACTGGACGCTGTGCGGTTTCTTAACCCCCATTTTGTGCGTCTTGAATTGCGACTCTCCCTGCCTCATGTGCAGCGGCTTGTTCGCCTGTGCGGGTTCCCCACGCCATGTGAGGTAAGTGTATTTATGTGGGGACCTGTCTGTCTGGGGGGGTCTCAGTCTGGGACTGTGTAACCTGCCTTTAATCACACTGCTTGTCTCCCTATCTCTCGGCTGCATGCTGTGGGCTGCAAGGGGGGGGGGAGCTGTATGACACTGTGTGTGTCAGGCTGGGCAGTTTGAGAAGCTGTGTGCTGTGGGGCATGTTTTTTCTTGGCATGTTTGGGCATATACAGCGATCGCTGCGGCGATCTAACATGTATCCTTATATTGGGATGTAATGTGTGTGTTTTTATGCACTGTGGAGCGGCGTTTTCGGCGCCAAACGACGCCATTTTACCGGCGCCCGCTCCGGCCGCATGGTTTACATGCACGGCGGCCATTTTCTTGTAGCCTCCATAGGCTTACATAGAGCGCCCTGGCAGCATCACTTCCTCTTTCCAGGAACACCGATCGAGGCAGCAGCAGCAGCGGGGTCTCCTCAGGTTTTATCCTTCTGTTCTTGCTATCCATTGCCTGTATTCAGTTTGTATATTCCCTGTGGGGGTCTCATTGTGCCTGAGTGTGGTGCGGTGGGCTGCGCTTGCCGCGCTTGCTAAAAGGGGGCAGTTAACCCTTGGTTGTCTGGCATTACAGGGGCAATGGATTCTCAGGAGGGCAAGTTTCCTACAGTATTGGTGGAAAGCCAGGGGACCGCTGTTTCCCCCCCAGGGGGGGATTTAGCCACTATTGTGGCTGGCCTTGCTGCCCAGGTGCAAATGCTGGTGGCTGCTCAATCTACTAAACGGCCCAGAGTTGCTCTGTCCTCTGATTCTGAGGGTGAAGGTGATGGGGCTGTTCTGGCAGGGACCTCCTTATCGGGGTCCCGCTCCTCTCTTGATCTAGTGGGGTCTGAGGTAGAGGCTGAAGTTGAGGGGGGTGATAATTCTCCCCCTGGCTCGCCTGAAGAGCTTGCAATCATGGATGAGTTGATTGCTTCCATTAAGCAGACGCTACGTTTGCAGGACGAAGTGTGTCCCCCCGCTGCCTTGGCGGCTTATGGGACGCAGAGGAAACGCAGGACGCCGCAGGTTTTTCCCTGCAATGCTGATTTTCAGCGCGCTGTTAAGGATCAATGGCGCGATCTGCGCAAGCCTTTTGCGGTACCAAGTAAATTCAAGCTGCGTTATCCTTTCTCGCCTGCCACTGATGAACGGTGGTGTGTGCCTCCGCCAGTGGATCATGCAATTGCGGTTTTGAACAAAGCCACTGCGATTCCTGCAGAGGGTTCCCCTGTTTTCCGTGATGCCACGGATAGGAGACTGGAGTCTCTTGCCCGTCATACTTATTCTGTTACGGGTTCTATGCTTAAGGCTCTGTTTGCTTCTCTCATGGCGGCCCAGGCGATCGCAAGTTGGACGCAGATGCTTAGGCGCGTCCTAGTGGCCGATTCGGCCTCGGCGGCGACCCTGGATATGGTGGATCAGATCCACCAGGGTGTCATGTATCTGTGTGATGCGGACCTGGACCTGATTCCGTTGGCTGCACGTGTGCACAGCGTGGCGGTGTTGTCTCGCCGCCTGGTTTGGTTGAAATGTTGGTCGGTGGACCAATCTTCACGTAAGACCTTAGCCAATCTGCCTTATGATGGGTCTCGCCTTTTTGGGGAGTCCCTGGATGTGTTGATTAAGGGGATCACCGGGGGTAAGAGCACTCTCTTGCCCCATTTCCCCAAGGCTAAGGGGGCTTCTGGGAAGAAGCATGCTAATTTTCGGCCCCCTCAGGGGTCCTTTCGTGCCTTTCGGCCGCACTACAAGGGCAAACCGTTCAAAGGCCAAGGCTCTCAGAAGAAGCCCTGGTCTGGGAAACAGAAGTCCGGCCAATCCGGACCTGCAGCCCATAACAGTTCGGCCTGAAGGGGCGCCCTCACCCAGTTTTGGGGTGGGGGGACGCTTGCTCGGTTTTCTTCAGCCCTGGTTGGCCCGTGTGCGGGACAGATGGGTTCTGGAAATCGTTCGATCTGGTTACAAGATCGAGTTTCTCTCTCGGCCGGAGAGCAGATTTTTTCCCTCAAATCTTCAACTGTCTCCAGAGCGCCTGCGGGATCTGCACCTGGCGGTGCGGGACCTGAGGGCTCAGGGAGTGGTGGTTCCGGTGCCTCATCGGGACAGATTTCGGGGGTTTTATTCCAATCTGTTCACCGTGCCCAGGAAGGAGGGCAAGGTTCGTCCGATTCTGGACTTGAAGGCTCTGAACCGCTCTGTGCGGGTTCGCAAGTTCCGCATGGAATCCCTGCGCTCGGTGGTGGCTGCCCTCGTTCCGGGGGAATTCATGGCCTCCATCGATTTGAAGGATGCGTACCTTCACATCCCCATATTCGAGGGTCATCAGAGATACCTTCGATTTGCCATTGCGGAGGATCACTACCAGTTCGTGGCGTTGCCCTTTGGTCTCGCCTCGGCTCCGCGGGTCTTCACCAAGGTGCTTGCACCGGTTCTGGCATTATTGAGGGCCCAGGGCATTTCTGTCCTGGGGTATCTGGACGACATTCTGGTTCGGTCTGCGACCAGACAGGGTCTGGAGGAGGACCTGTCTGTCACAATGCAAACTCTGCAGGAGTTTGGTTGGACGATAAATGTTACAAAGTCGACGCTGAGTCCGTCGGTTCGTCTCCCCTATCTGGGAATGATACTGGACTCGGTGCAGGCGAAGGTCTTCCTGCCGGAAGACAAACTCAGGACTCTTCAGGAGGAAGTCAGGTCCCTCAGGGACGTTCCACACTCGTCTCTGCGGACGTGTATGAGATGTCTGGGATTGATGGTCTCGGCCTTCGAGGCGATTCCTTTCGCGCAGTTTCACACGCGGGGTCTCCAAGCAGAGATCCTGTCCAGGTGGGACGGGCGACCTCAATCTCTGGATCTTTAGATCTCGTTGAGTCATCGCACCAGGGAAAACCTTCTGTGGTGGCTCCAGTCCCCGTTGGTGTCCGGGGGCAAGTCGTTTCGTCCGATCTCGTGGACGGTAATCACCACGGATGCCAGCCTGTCGGGCTGGGGTGGTGTTCTGGGCGTTCTGTCCGCCCAGGGGACCTGGTCGGAGGGGGAGTCTTCCCTCCCGATCAACATTCTGGAATTGCGTGCGATAAGGCTCTGTCTTCATCGCTGGACGGACCGGCTGCAGGGCTGCCCGGTTCGGGTGCAGACGGACAATGCCACGGCGGTGGCCTACATCAACCACCAAGGGGGCACCAGGAGTGCCCGAGCGGCTCGAGAAGTGGCCGACATTCTATCTTGGGCCGAGACTCATGTCCCGGCGATAACGGCGGTTCACATTCCGGGAGTGGAGAACTGGCAGGCGGACTATCTGAGCCGCCAGACCCTGGATCAGGGGGAATGGTCTCTCCACCCGGCTGTCTTCCAGATGTTGTGCGCGAAGTGGGGTCTTCCAGATGTGGACCTGTTCGCGTCTCGCCTCAACTACAAGGTGAAGAGGTTCGTGGCACGGACGCGCGACCCTCGGGCAGACGCGTTGGACGCGTTAGTGGCCCCGTGGCATCAGTACAGGCTGATGTACGCGTTTCCACCGATTCAGTTGCTGTCCAGGTTCCTTCGCAGGTTACACTCGGAACGCAGCACGGTGATTCTTGTGGCACCGGACTGGCCTCGCCGGTCCTGGTACGCAGACCTCGTGAATCTGGCGGTCGACGCCCCTTGGCGTCTGCCTCTTCGAGACGATCTACTGTCTCAAGGACCGATTTACCATCCTGCTTTACAGTCGCTGGCTTTGACGGCCTGGCTGTTGAGACCGAGGTCCTGAAGGAGAAGGGTCTCTCTCCAGAGGTCGTTCATACTTTGATCAACGCGAGGAAGTCTTCCTCGGGGAAGGTTTATTACCGTACTTGGAAGGCCTATTTTGCCTGATGTGAGTCCAGGGGGTTTTCACCCCACATGTACTCGGTTTCCCGTGTGCTGTCTTTCCTTCAGACGGGTGTCGATCAGCGTTTGGCGCTGGCTACGATAAAGGGTCAGGTGTCTGCGCTGGCCGTTCTGTTTCAACGTCCCGTGGCTTCCAACTCCTTGGTTGGCACCTTTATTCAGGGTGTGCGGCATCTGGTTCCTCCTAGGAGGGATCCTTTGCCCCCTTGGGACTTGAATCTCGTTCTATCTGTGTTACAACGTGCTCCTTTTGAACAGATCAGGGAGATCTCGTTGTCTATGTTGTCCAAAAAGGTCGCCTTTTTGGTGGCGATCACTTCGGCTCGCAGAGTGTCGGAACTGGCGGCTTTGTCCTGCAAGTCTCCGTACCTGGTTGTTCATTTGGATAAGGTGGTCTTGCGACCTAATCCTTCTTTTCTGCCGAAACGAGTTTCGGAATTCCATCTTAACGAGGATATTGTTTTGCCTTCGTTGTGCACGAAGCCTAAACATCCAAAGGAGATGAGATTGCACTCTCTGGATGTTGTTCGGGCGATAAGGGTTTTCGTAAGACGGACTCCTTGTTTGTTCTTCCAGAGGGTCCTCGGAAGGGCATGGCGGCTTCGGCCTCTACCATCGCCAAATGGATCAGGCAGACCATTGAACAGGCCTATGCCTTGCAGGGGAAGGTTCCCCCTGTGCCTGTGAAGGCGCACTCTACTAGATCTCTGAGTACGTCTTGGGCCTGCCGTCATGGGGCTTCTGTAGCCCAGGTGTGTAAGGCGGCGACTTAGTCGACCGTGCACACTTTCACAAAATTCTACAAAGTAGATGTTCAGGCATCGGCGGATGCTTCCTTTGGCCGCAAGGTTCTTAGTGCGGCTGTTCCCTAGGGTCCCTTGTTGGGGACTCCTGGCTGTTGGGATAGTTTTTTTGTATCCCCTGGGTTTTTTGTCTTTTCCTGGGTTGTTGCTCCTGTTGAGCACTTATTTTTGCTGTTGCCCAGCTGGTTTCCTTCCTTTGGTAAGGTTCCTTTCTTTGATGTGGAGACTGCGTTGCCTTTCGGCGCGGATGCGTTTCCCACCCCTCATGTTTGCACTGCTTTGGGACGTCCCCATATGTGACGAATATGAAGAGGCGGCGACTGTCGGAGGACGTAAGAGAAAACGGAATTTTTGTAAAATCTTACCTGTAAAATTCCTTTCTCTGAGTCCTCCGACAGTCGCCGCCCCCGCCCCTCTTTTGGGGTTTGAATGTATACTCTACTGCTATTCCACTAAAACTGAGATATGGTTGCAGGAAGTAGGAGGGTATTGACTGAGGGGACCACCCCTTGAGGGTGGGATATGTTAAAGCTTTATTGTTAACATATTCTGTTGCCTAGCTACTCCTTCGGAGCAAAGTCTAATACCCCCATATGTGACGAATATGAAGAGGCGGCGACTGTCGGAGGACTCAGAGAAAGGAATTTTACAGGTAAGATTTTACAAAAATTCCGTTTTTTTTTTTTTTTTTTTTTTTTTTTTTTTCTTACCTGATGTTTAATTTGCTTAGATTTTGCCTTCTCTGGTTCCTCTTCTTTCTCCTCCCCATTTTCACTACATAGATTATTCTGGACCCAATGATGTCATCACTGGATCTCTTTGCTTCTTTAAAGACAGTTTACACCAGAACGTGCACGTTCTCGTGCGGTGTTTTGGCAGCCCATTCTTTTGAATGGGCTGCGAAACGCACAGGACTGTGATCACCCATGTGATGTGATTCAGGTGCAGAAAAAAGGATCCTGCACCATTTTTGGTGCAGATGCCATGCGACTTGAGCCATACAAAACGTATGGCTCAAATCGCGCCGCACAGACATCGCCTGAGATGTGCAAAGGAATGCGGTGAGACTCCTGTGCGAATCACATGCGGTGTTCAGCAAGTACTAATGTATGTTTCAGGCTTCAAGGGGGTGTTGTCATTTTTTTTATAGGTGATGGTAATGTGGATATTGCCTTATTTATGCCTATGTTTATACGCTGGTATTTTTAGCTGAACTTGGCCCAAAGGAAACACTTCTGCCCAGCATCCTTCAATCTGAAAATCAAAGGAGCTGGGTAGAAAATTTTTGGACAAATAGCTGCTTCATCGAAATAAGATGCAGCCAGCCTTCAGGTGTTTTAAAAGCCAGGGGGATCAGGGGAGATTACTCCATTTATGCTTTTTAGCAAGGATGAGGGAGCAACTGACTTATCTTCAGCCTTTGGACCTGAACATAGCAGTACCTTGAAATATGTACCTATTTTGTCTGGAATTCCTCTGAAAAATAGCAGTGTACTTCCAAGCAAGTAAATAAGCTTAGTCATGCCTGTATTGTCTTATAGCTGTATATATGCACTGTTAGATCAACGGTGCTTCTGCCTCTGTTAATCTGAGATCTGGTGATGTCATTACTGTTTTGCTCAGTCTTCTCCTTGCTGGAGGCTCTGACATGAGAAAGCAAAGCCCTGCATCTACCAAAAGGGTTGCCCCCACACAGAAGAATGTTTGTTTTATATGCCCCTTTTATCTTGCAGACTCCGTGAACCTAAAAAAGATCTCATCCAGCGAGTTGTGAAAACCATTGGCACCAAAAAGGCGATAGAGCTCCTAATGGAGACTGCTGAGGTGGAACAAAATGGCGGACTCTTTATTATGGTAAGATTTAAGTTTATATTCTGTAAAAAAAAAAAAAAATTGTAACTTGTCCAACCCTACTGAATGTAAAGTGCAAAGTTCTCTAGTTCAGGGTTAAAGCACTGGAAACAGGGCCAGCAGTTATGGGGATACCTCTATAACTTGTTTTTAGTGGTTCAAACTTTGGGGGTGTCATCCTAGTATTGCCCTTTTTATACATAGGTTTTACTAACCTGGAGCAAGCATACAGTAAATGGAAGTCTGAAGAGTGTAAACTTCTGTCTCAAATTCTTATTCTGCGTGAAGTATTAACTCGCTAGGAAGTTCAGGTTGACAGCCATGTTGTTCCGTTAGCAGTAATATGTTAACCAATTCCAGCCCATGAATGTCCTATGACATCCTGGACTTTGAGTGGAGATATCTGATGCCTGCAGCTACAGGCATCATTCAGAGATCCTCCTTTTCAGCCAGCGATTCACTGCACCGCAAGAACAATCATAGCAGCAGTTCAGCCGCTTGATTGATCTTGCAGGCGGCGGGAGGGGATCCCCGTGTGATCGGTGAGCCAGAGAAGGAATCTGCTGTTGGCGGAAGTTCACCATAGAGAATACTGAGGACCAGGTGGTCCCCGGAAGTCTCTGACTCTTGAAGGCCCGGGCGCAATTATATGACTTCACGTCCAGCATGGCAATTGTAAATACTGCAGTGGACTTAGCTAGAAAGGCCCAGATCGTGTTTTTTGTTTTTATTTATTTATTTTTTTTATATATATATATATATATATATATATATGTTAGTCTTTTCTGCCTAGAGGAGAGATGTGGGGACTAAGCCCCCGTTCACATAGGAGGTTGCGGTGCGAGCAGCGCGCCGCTACCTCGGAGCGGCCGCCACGGACTTCATAACATTGAAGTCTATGGCGGTCGCCTCCGGGTCGCCCCAAAGAAGCTCCGGACCCTTTTTCTAGGTCGGAGCGACTTGTGTCACTCCTATTAGAACGGGTCTGCAGCTTCCCTATGGGAGGCGACCTGTGAGGCGACCAGGTCGCCTCACAGGTCGCCCTAGTGTGAACCGGCACTTATAGACCCCACATCTCTCCATAAAGAGGACCTGTCATGCTCTATTCCTATTACTAGGGATTTTTACATTTCTTGTAATAAGAATAAAAGTGATTAAAAAAAACAAACGTGTGACATAAACAGCCACCATTTTATTCCCTAGTGTCTGTGCTGCAAAAACACACAATGTTTGGGGGTTCTGATTAATTTTCTAGCAAAAAAATTATGAATTTTACATGTTGGAGAGGAGTGCCAGAATAGGCCCGGTATGGAAGTGGTTAAAATGTGACATTTCGTTTTTATCATGTGGCTTAGATAGATTTCCATCAAGTGCATCTGTGCCCAGATCTCAGTCTATAAGCATTGTAGAGAAAATTAATTTTCAAAATTCAGATTTGCAAGGCTGCCAGCCTTCTATTGTAAACAACCAGCAGGTGTCTCTTAGCTGTTACACTGAAACCTGATTCTATTTGAGAAAAATCAAGAATGCTCTAACCTCTCTAGCTGCTTTTAATATGAAGTTATTTATTCTCAAACATTCCCAAAAACCCCAACACAGTCTAGAATCAGGTTTTTTTGTTTTTTTTTTTTTTTTTACTGCTTGTTAACTATGCAAATAGTTTAATGTCTTGCCACAGGTATACTTTTACCCTTAGTTTTATTGTCTTCAGAATAATCTTTTCTGGTTTGGTTACAGAATGGAAGCAGGAGGAGGACACCTGGCGGCGTCTATTTAAATCTTCTAAAAAACACACCAAGTATTACATCAGATCAAGTGAAGGTATGTACATAACTAAAATTGGGGTTGAAAAAAAAATCCATAAAATGTATTATCTTGGCTAATGGGCCAGAGGTATAGTTTCACCTAAAACTATTTTAGTTAAATAGTTTTAATTTCATTTAAAACAGCACAGTACTTTATCTGCCATATCTATCTGCGGGTGAAATTGAGCCATCTATATATGGCGAGGCCATTACAAAGATGAACAAAGATTGCACCTTCTATTATATTCTATACTGTGTAGCACGCAAGCAGGTGTCTTCCTCCATATAATGGTTCAGACAGAGTTCGAGCTGGGAAATGGTGTAGAAATCTTACTGCCAGAAAAATTAGCTTGCCAGCAATAACTATGCTGAAGTATTATTGGCCTGAAGGATTTAAGTTCAACTTTGGGAACATGTTGTTCCACCGTTTTTTAGGGTGGAACATGTAACATTCCCAATGCTGCAGCCGCTGTGCAATTTATTTATTTATTTTTTTTCCTCTTCCTGTGACAGCAGTAAGGGGAGAAGTTCCCTGTACTAGTTGTCATTTTTTGAAATCGGCACAGCTGTGCGGGGCTCTACCCTACCCACTTGGCCACATCATTCATTCACACAGCTCTGTGTATGACTGAACTACAGATCTCGACATCCTTTTGTGGCTGTCGGTTTATAGTTCTCAATTAACTGCCATGGCGCTGTGGTAGTTCATTGATTCTTCCTGTCAGATTGTATCTGCCCGTACGGGGATGCACAGGCTCCAAATAATTTTTTTTTTTATCTGCAAAAATGTGTATTTGGTTTTCCCTATCGTTCATTGACGGACACAGTTCTCTCTGATCCATATCAGTAGGGTTATACTGCCCCCTACAGGAGTAGGACACTAGGCACCCTCTCTCTTCCTGCATAGGATGTCAGTTTTAATCTGCCTAGTCAGACTCAGGAGTAAGGACCTAGTTCCTTGCTGGGATCTTTGGTCCTGGCATGGAAGTAATTTTTTTATGTAGATTTTGTTTTTTTTAGCTAGTCTTTTTTTCTCCGGAAAGTTTTTCCTGTGCGATCTTCAAGCAATTATGCCGGGCTGGGCAACAGACTGGACCCCCATATCCTGTGGTCACCCCAGTCTTGCCAGCAAGCGCGTGCAGGCTTTAGCTCCGCGCTGGGTCGGCCACGACATAGTCCTCCTGGACAGGGACTGGCCCTGCGAGTTAAATATCTCGCCAGGACGCACATGTCAGGGTCTAGGCTTATGTCGCAGCATTCCTATTTGGCTGACAGCCCCCCTACTCCTGTGGCGTGGGGTCCTGTCATGAGATTGCTCCCGCCTGTGTTCCCAGTATGGTGAGTAAACGTCCCCTCCTTCCCTGGCGGATTTTGGGGTGGACGTGGGCCCTCTCTCTGGGATGGTCGGACCCTCACACTCCTGGGTTTCCCTCTGTCCTGTTGTGACCCCCCTCCTCCTGCGTGGGGGACTATTTTCGGCCTACCTTAGACTGGGGCCTGGTGTGCATGGGGGGCCGGGGGGTGCCGCGCTCGGTCGATGGTGCGGGGGGGTGGCCTCGGTCGGGCCCTCCAGGGCTGGATGAGGTAGTAGGGCTGGCAGGGGGTCCTATTGCTGCGCGGGGCCGCCATTTTGTTATAGCCTTGTATGCAGTTATGGTGGCGGCCATCTTGGGGGGATGGTTTTCGGCCATTTTGCGGTGGATTTTCTGCTGTAAAGGCCAGTGGGAGTGCCTGGAGGGGTTCTTTTGCTGGAAGGAATCCCTCCCTTCATCCTGGGCAGCTTCCTGGCTCACTATTTTCTGTGAGCCACCACTGGGACCCTTCTAATCCGATTGCTATCTGGGGACAGTGAGTTACTGAGGGTAGTCTCTCTCTCTTTGGGGGGGGGGGGGGTTAGTTAGCGCATGCCTGACCTTCGGCGGGCTCTGTAGCACTGTGGGGCCGCTTCTTTAAAAAAAAAAAAAAAAGTAATTGTTTTTGCTAATTTTGCTGGCAGGTTCCGTATGGACCCTGCAGGCCATGTATCCCCACCTGACCCCCTCACGGAGGCCGCAGGGCCTTCCGGATCTCCACTGTCTATCAATGCATTTTCGACAGTTTGGGAATCTTTAGGGCCCGGGTGGAGGTGCTCTGAAACGTTTCCCCACCTACCCCTTGCCTCCTCTGATGTCTCGGATTCTGACTCTGCCGCCGCAGACGTGGACCTCCCTGCCGGGTCTGGTACCTCGTGCCCTGTCTCCTCGGGTGATGAGAATGACATTTCAGGTGTTTGTTTCAGGTGGGTCTCATCTTGTTCTGCTGAGTCCTATGTTGCCTGGCTGGCTGTGTTTAGCTGCTGACTTATAAATAGTAGAACTTACCTGTCCAGCTTCACTGCTGGTTCCCTACTGCGCATGCGCAAAGCGCGCTGCACTTTGTAATTGGCCCGGCGGCGAAGGAAAAAGGAGGGGGCCGAACTTCCGAGGGACATTGCCGCGGCGCTGTCTCCCAGGAAGTGGGGAAGGGTACCTGTCAAAAACAGGCAACCATTCCCCCCCCCTCCCACCTGAAAGGTGCCAAATGGGGCACCGGAGGGGGGTAGGAAGCAGATCAGAGGAGTTCCACTTTTGAGTGGAACTCCGCTTTAAGTTCATTAATGGACGCAGTACCCGCCCCTCTATTTTGAGTTGGGTTGGTGTTAGGGCTGGGCGATAAATCGATTTAATCGATTTATCGATTTTTTAGTTTGGAACGATTTTTTTTTTTTAAACTCGAGTTTTTTTCTACAATACTTTTTTTCTGCCTCGGACCACCGCCGCGCCTGGATGTGACGTCAGCTGCGGGGCGGGCGGTGCGTCTGTACATGCCGTGGGCTTTTAGCGTGCTGTGCGGATCCCGGAAGCGCTCGGCTCATTGGTTGGCGTGAAGTGACATGTAGCTGAGAGGCGAGGAACATGTGGGTTGCGATGTCTGTTGTACTGCGCATGCGCTACTCCTGGTGAACTGGTATCGCAATGGTTCAGGATGACGGCGGTCCTCAGTGGTCGTTGGATATGGAATCCATCAGAATGGAAATCTAGAGACAAGACCCCACCGTGATCTCTGTGATCGTGGCCCTTGTGGTTGTGCTGGTCAGCCTGGGTGAGTTCTATACAGGAGTGTCAGGATACATGTGTCAGTGTACCAAGAGAGGAATGTATGGGAGGCACAGGGAGCATTGTGACGATACAATTACCTCATATATGTACTAATAGGCTGTTATTTCTTTCTTTATTTTATTTTACATATTTTAATTACTTTTTTTTTTTTATTTAACTTTATTACTATGACAAGGGAAGAAACACATCCCTTAGGATAGCTTGGGCAATGACAGGTACTCTTTATTGAGACATCAGACCCCTAACATCTCCCCTGCAATTCATCTGGTGAAACACTGATTGTGTTTGTAGCAGCCAGGAAATGGTGGCACCAAAATCAGAAGTGATGAAATCCTTGTCACTGCCAGCCTCTCACCATAGAGGAGATCAGGGTACGGATGTTCCGTCATCTTCTCTATGGGCAACTGATCCAAACAGAGTCAGACACACATATACAGCGCTTCTCCTTCTCCTCAGTCCTCCCTCCAGACTCTGCAGTCATTTTTTAAGTGCATTGGAAAAAAAAAAATCGAAAATCGAATCGAAACTCGAATTTTTCTTTAAAAATCGAAGATTTTTTTTTTAGGCAAAATCGCCCAGCCCTAGTTGGTGTTACTTTCTGACACTGCTTTGATACAAAACTGACATCCTATGCAGGGAGAGAGAGGGTGTACCCTCCGTGATTGCCCATAGGTGTAGCCAGAACTTTTCTGCCTAGTGTCCTACTCCTGTAGGGGGCAATATAACCCTACTGATATGGATCAGAGAGAACTGCGTCCGTCAATGAACTTTAGAGAAAAGTATTTTACGGTAAGTCGAAAAACCCGTTACCTTTTTGTAAAAAAAAAAAACACACATGCATCCAGAACAATTGTAAGATTCAATAGCCTGCACAACAGCCAGTGCAAAAACTGAATCCCAGAGAGACTCTCAAATCATAAAGGTAATCCAGACCCAATTGGCTGCAGATCTCGGCTCTAGCACTAGACAAACCAGAAGTCGCACACATGCTGCAACTTTGATGCCCTTTCAGAAGACGTGCCAAAACACACACGATTAGGCCTGCACGATATTGGAAAAAAAATATATTGCGATATTTTTTTTTCAACAATATATATTGCGATATTGAGGGACCCGTCAATCCAGGCTAAAGTCAACAAGGGATTTGGAAGGATGCTGGGAATGGAAATCATGAAGCATGCAGGCAGCCTTCTAAATTTTAATTGCAGATACAGGGCACTGGGCAGGGTTAATAATGGTATTCTCAAATCAATTACTCAGTGTAATTCAAAGTCTCAGTGACAGTGTGGAATCGATCGGATTATTCAGTGACTGTCTTTCTCACAGTGGTGGTAGGAGGCTGGAGCGGTGGACTAGGAGCCGGGAAAGGATCACAGCACAGCCGCATATTACACTGACTCACTCGTGCACTGCAGCCCGCCCCACACGTTCAGTGAGTCTCACTCTCCACCCTAGTTTTCTCAATGGCACATTCAGGGAACCAATCACGCCGTGAGTAGCGGCACAGCGAACCAATCAGGTGTGCAGGCACGCGTGATTGGTTAGCTGTGCAGCTGCTCACGGCGTGATTGGTTCCCTGAATGTGCCATTGAGAAAACTAGGGCGGAGAGTGAGACTCACTGAACGTGTGGGGCGGGCTGCAGTGGGATGGATGTGTGAGTTCTCCTCCGAGTCCCTGCCTAATGGAAGTCTGTGAGTCCTCCTCCGAGTCCCTTCCCCCTGCCTATGCAAAATATCGTGACCTCAGCGATATGAATATCGCCTACTGCCGCAGAACGATAGTCTATATCATATCGACTATCGTTCAGCCCTACACACGATCTAACAGAAGTCTATGAGAAACCGTAGGTAACCTGTGTGAAAACTGCAGGTACACTGTGCTGCTCAATCCCCCCAGGCTCCCTGACACAGGGAATCCCACAGACTCTCCTATTAAGACTAATGTAGATGTAAGGGTTATGCCCTCAGTCACTGAGCAGCTACAGATAGTGTAGCTAATCATATAACAGTGGCTATCTCTTTTATACAATACATAACCAATACTCTCCCCTTCCAGAAATCTGTAAACCTAAAGATTATTCAAAAGACTCAGTCCAGTTAATCAAGTCAATTTCATGCCCATGTCCGGGATGCAAAGGATTCTTAGTCAACCTGCATTGGCTTAACAACTTTTTGGGTTTCTTATCAGCTAGTGAGAGATGCACTACCACAACCATCAAGTCTTCAAAAAGAATAGGACAAAAACAGTTATTTGCAAGGCAATGAGCTTACCCCTTGGAACGTTCAATTTTTATAGCAAGCTACCACTCGCTCCAAATGCATTGGTTGGTGTTGTACAATGCCCAACATGTCTTTCTCTCTCTCTATGTCCGAAAAATGGGAAGCCTTACTGAGAGAAGTTCAATAATGCTGACAGTTACCTCTCGCCTGGGTAATGTTGGGGGGGGGATCCTACAGATAAATCCACCCTGCACTGTGCTGGTGTCTGCAGCTGTCACACTCACTGCAGAGCTTCGGCTCTTCTGCTTTTCTATTTTCCAAGCCCCTATCTCACAAATCCACTTCTTCAAACCACACAGGCTGTGCTGTAGGGGGCTCTCTACTGCCACCATAAATGGTCAGTCCTCAGACACAGAGCCGCAACCCCCCCCCCCTCTCTCTTTATTGGCTCACTGCATTTTATTGACAGCAGTGCGAGCCAATGGCGCCACACTGTTGTCTCAGCCAATGAGGAGGGAGCCGAGACACTCCTGCAACATTGCAGGATAAAGAGGGGGGCTCAGATAAATATTAGGGGGGCTGCTACACAAAGAAGAATTTTTATCCTAATGCAAAGAATGCATTAAGATAAAAAAAACCTCCTGCCTTTACAACCACTTTAACCACTTGTGGACCGGATGGATTTGCCCCCTTAATGACCATTGCGATTCAGCATTGCGTTATTTTAACAGAAAATTGCGCGGTCGTGCGACACTGTACCCAAATAAAATTGATGTCCCTTTTTCTTTATCGTACATCACGGGACACAGCCATAAATCATAACATATGGGTTATATAGCCACCTTCAGGTGAAGGACACTGGTAACCAATCAGACAGGATGTAGCCCTATATAACCCCTCCCACACAGGAAGTGCCTCAGTTTTTTTCACCAGTGTCCAAAGGCGAAGGTCACTGTGGAGAGTCGCTCCACATTTTTTTTATGTTTTAAAGAAGAAAGAGGCTTATGCTACATACCCCGATCAAAGATCACTGAATCTAAGGGGTTAGCGATCACATCAATCCTAAACAGTCAATGGACTAAAAAGATGGTACCTGAGCCCCGGGAAGCAGATGCAAGGTTTTGCCTGTAATGCTTTCCTTTTTAGGCGCTGGACCCTGGGATCCGGACCCTTGAAATACCAAACCCCAAAGGTGCTCCGTGCAGGGTGCTCTTCAGGTCCAAGGCCGTGGCCCCTCTAAAACAAGGGGACCCAGTCCTTGAAGGTCTCCAAGACCAAGCTTGCCGTGATGGGTGAAGATTGGATTCCTGTTTCATACAGAATCCTGCAGCAGTACTGGTGAGTCCTATTTAAAATATTTACACATCTAACCTTGAAGGTAAAAATTGCTGGCATAATTGCAGATTTAATTGAATATAGCCACAAATACAGGGGGTAGCTATAGCGTTTGCTGTGAGTATAATTGAGGCTAGATAAAGGTGCCTATCAGTGCAAAAATTGCAATACCAAAATGATGGGTAACAGTTGTAATAAATAATCCTGAGTTACTGTACTGTAGATAATCCTAAAAGTGCTCATAGTGCATAATTAGATAATTTATAAACACTCCAAAGTGCTGGGTGTGTTAATAGTGAGAAAAATCTATAAAATACAAAATAATCATATGAGATGTGTGCACCTAAACAATAACATTAAATGCAGCACATATGCAATAAATAATAGCAAATTTTGGATAACTCTATGGTTCTTGATAAGGTGTTGAATAATAATGAAAACGAGGTGCTCAATAAAACATAAAATGACTACAATAAATTAGGCTGAATAACATATCAGTGCATAGTTCAGAGAAATTCATAGTTACATAGTAGGTGAGGTTGAATAAAGACAATAGTCCATCCAGTTCAACCTGTGTAGGTGTGTGTGGCTGTAATCATCTAACATAGCCCTTAATGTCCTGATCCTTGAGATGTAAGTCTAAAGGCCCGTACACACGTACCGATCGTCGGCATACAAACGTCGGTGGACGAAGGATCTGCCGATTGTACGCGTGTTAGTATGGTGCCTCCGACAGATGTCTGCGCACAATCCGCGGACAAAAGTCTTTCTTGCAAACATGAAAATATTTGTATGCCGACACCAGAACGGACGATTGTTCGCCTGTCAGTACACAATTCGGCCGACAGACCGCAGATTTGCAAGACTGGGCATGCTCAGAAAATAGAAAACACAGGGAAAGTTAACCATTACATGACATCACTTCTGCAGTCGGCGGACAAAATTCTTGTGCTGTCCTTGTGCTGTCTTTGCACTTTTCAGCAGACACCGACATCCCGGGGAGAAAAGAGGAACATTTGTAAGCCGACCATCGGTACGTGTGTACGGGGCTTTAGAGTCTTTTGAAAGCCACCATACTACTCTCCACTCGTGGGCTCCTTCCTGCTGGCGTTTTTGTTTTTTTATACTCATGTATATTTTAAAAAGTTAAATAAAGCCTTAAAAACTTTATTACACCATCTGGAGCCTTCTTTCATTCTATAACCTAGCCGGACTCACGGATGGAGGTTAACTAGGAGGTGACAGTCCGGAGTATTGGGGTACTACATCCCTCAGCGGAACCTATCCTGGTCCAGGTGGCCAAACAATCGGTACCCGGTCTTACTACTATATGGTATATAAGACCCATTCTATCTGGTGAGTGTGTTATTTTACTACCTTCCACGGTGGAAAGCAGTATCAGCACCGTACCATTTGGAAGTTGAGCACAGAGCACCTGCACTTTATTTGCACTCAAGAAATACCAGCCTAATTTGCACTTCAAGTCACCCATGAACTTTATTTTTATGAGGATTTTCATGAACTCTTTTTGAGCACTGATTGAATACTCATCACAGTAATAATTAGGGATGCACCGAAATGAAAATTCTGGGCCGAAACCGAAAATGCAGGATGCCCTTGGCCGAAAACCGAAAATTACTTTTTTCCCCCAATGGGTTTTAAAATAGAGGGGCATGCGCCACAAACAGGCAGTGACGTACACCTGTAGCTGCCACCCTGTCGCAGTATATGTACTGTGACGGCTTAGCAAGTGGTAAATTTAATTAAAATAGTGAAATAACACTCGCGCCAAGAAAGGTAAAAATTGTGTGTGTAAAGCTGCGTATATATAAACGAAGGACTGCTGCTTTAGACAACCCGCAGGGGTGGGCAGTGAAAATAAATGTAATACAGATATTACCAACAGCGCATTTCTCGAAAAAAATAAAGTATCTGTGGTGGGTGGTCTATTGGGTCAAGACAATTGATACCAAGATATGTTGCATATAAAAATACTGTTGCACATATAAATCGTACTTGATAGCCTATCAGCTACCTGTCCCTGTTACCTAAAGTGCATATAACATTGCAACATACATATAAAGTGCTTAAACAGTGCATAAAATAAGTGCATTATTGTGCAGCCAATACCAAGATTATCATGTGATATTATTAACAGCAATATTTGAATATTAGAAAGAAATGTTTGTGTTTTTATAAATGTCTGTAAAAAAACGTCTTAGTTTCCTTGAAATTCATAGAAGAAAATGGTGATAAGTGTCCAAAGAGTCCAAGCAATAAATACAGTATTAATGTCCAATAAAAAACGGTCAGATGGGAATTTCTAATAGTGCAGTAGTGGTATCACCCTCCGTGCTTGTGCAATATAGTGTAGGCAATTCAAACTCACCGTAAGGTGTTGACCCCCAATACCTTACGGCAAGTGGGTGAGTAGAGCTTAATAATAGATGTCCACCCGGGTCCCATCTCTCCGCGTCCGGGTGGTCCTGGGTTTCTCCTTCCAGCCAATCAGTGGCCTCCCCTCTACCTGTGCACCCAGATAACGTTGTCTGTGCACAGCGCCGTGTATGAGGAGACGGACGTGTCTGCAGTGTACAATTCTCCAATGTAGTCTGAGGACCCAATAGACAACCCACCACAGATACTTTATTATTATTTTTTTCTAGACATGCTCTGTTGGTAATATCTGGTTAATTTAATTACCAATGATATTTGTATTATGCAGCATGAGTTTGCACTAATGCAGCACAAAGGGGTTAATTAACTGCCAGTGGTCGGTCACTAATGCATCAGTGACCAGCAGTGGCAATACATTAACCCCCTCATGCTGCATAATACAAATACCATTGGTAACCTCGCCTCAGCCCTCCCCCTCACCCTCCCCCCTGGTCGGCACCTCCATGTCGCAGGCAAACTCTCCGCTCCGCCTGTGTCCTTCCTTTCAAAAGGCCTGCCTCTGGCCGGCCTCTCTGTGATGTCACTACTACGACTATGTGTATGAATAAACTAACACACCGGTGCGAGCGGCCGCTAATGGCTATAACTAAGTGAGCCCTTCACTTCCCGGTCAGCGGAGATACCCGCCTGAGAGGGAAGTGAAGGGCTCACATAGTTATAGCTATTAGCGGTCGCTCGCCCGCCCGCCCGGTGTGTTCATTCATGCACATAGTCGTAGTAGTAACCGGGAGGCAGGCCGCCGGCCAGAGGCGGGACTTTTGAAACCTGCGCTGCGGCAGTCATTAATTTCGGCATATTTAACCAATTTTCGGCCGAAATGGAATAAGCCCATTTTCGGCCGACAATTTCGGTTGCCGAAATTTCGGTGCACCACTAGTAATAATTGCACTTCCAATCACTCATGAACTTTGCTTTTTTTTTTTTTTTTTTTTTTTTTTTTTACAAGCCTTTTTTTTATGAATTTCTCTGAACTATGCACTGATGTTATTCAGCCTTATTGTAATAACTTTATGTTTTATTGAGCACCTTACATAGTTACATAGTAGGTAAAGGTTGAATAAAGACAATAGTCCATCCAGTTCAACCTGTGTAGGTGTGTGGCTGTAATCTCACATAGCCCTGAATGTTCTGATTCTTGAGAATGTACGTCTAAGAGTCTTTTGAAAGCCACCATACTTCCCGCAGAAACCACCTCTTGTGGTAGAGAATTCCACAATCTTGTGGCCCTAACAGTAAAGAACCCCCCTCGTTGCCTGAGGTTAAAACGCTTCTCCTCTATCGCATTGTATGCCCTCGAGTCCTCATGCAATCCCTTCGACTGAACAGCATTTTTTCTAAACTGAGATCCCCATTGAGATATTTATAAATTGCTATCATGTCCCCCCTCAGGCGTCTCTTCTCCAGGGAGAATAAATCAAGCGATTGCAGACACTCTTCATAATTAAGGTCCTTCATAATTAAGGTCCTCCAATCCCCTAATCAGTTTAGTTGCCCTTCTCTGGACTCTCTCCAGCTCCAACACATCCCTCCTGAGGACTGGCCTTTGTTTTCATTATTCTTCAACACCTTATCAAAAACCATAGTTATCCAAAATTTGCTATTTCTCTTACGTCCTCCGACAGTCGCCGCCTCTTCATATTCGTCACATATGGGGGTATTAGACTTTGCTCCGAAGGAGTAGCTAGGCAACAGAATATGTTAACATTAAAGCTTTTAACATATCCCACCCTCAAGGGGTGGTCCCCTCAGTCAATACCCTCCTACTTCCTGCAACCATATCCCAGTTTCAATGTCTAGCTTGTCAGGAGTGGCTGGCTCTCTCTGTGCTGGGGCTTTGTGCCCCAGACTTTCTTCTTTTTTGATTTTTTTGTTTGAGTTTTCTCTCTACCTTTGCTTAGCTGTTCTTTTTGTCAGCATTAGTTCTTCTGATGAAGAGGATCATGCGGGCTGGGTCTTGGGCTGATCCCCCTGGTCGCAGGTCGTGGGTCAGTGGCTTCCCAGCCTGCCATCGAGCGTTCAGCCAGGTAACGCTCCTGGCACAGTGAACGACCCATCCCTGTTCGGTGCAGGGATGATTGGTGAGGTGGCTACCTCACTGGACGCTGTGCGGTTTCTTAACCCCCATTTTGTGCATCTTGTATGCGACTCTCCCTGCCTCATGTGCAGCGGCTTGTTCGCCTGTGCGGGTCCCCCACGCCATTGTAAGTGTATCTATGTGGGGACCTGTCTGTCTGGGGGGGGGTGTCAGTCTGGGACTGTGTAACCTGCCTCTGTTCTCACTGTTTGTCTCCCTATCACTCTGCTGCATGCTGTGGGCTGCAGGGGGGGGGGGGGGGGGAGCTGTGTGTCAGCTTTGTCAGTGTGAGAAGCTGTGTGCTGTGGGGCATGTTTTGTGGCATGTTTGGGCACTATACAGCGATCGCTGCGGCGATCTACCATGTTTTTTATATATGGATAAAATGTGTGCACTACTGTACTGTGGAGCGGCGGTTTCGGCGCCAAACAGCGCCATTTTGCCTACACTCGCTCCGACCGCATGTTCTACATGCATGGCGGCCATTTTCTTGTAGCCTCCCATAGGCTTTAATAGAGCGCCCTGGTCTCATCACTTCCTCTTCTCCTGGGTACACCGATCGAGGCAGCGGCGAGGGTCTCCTCAGGTTATATCCTTCTTATCCATTGCCTGTGTCAGTTTTATTGTCCCTGTGGGGGTCTCATTGTGCTTGTGTGTGGTGCGGTGGGCTGCGCTCGCCGCGCTTGTTAAAGGGGCAGTTAACCCTTTATTATCCGGCATTTGATATTGGGGCAATGGATTCTCAGGAGGGCAAATTACCTGCCACCTTGGTGGAAAGCCAGGGGACCGCTGTTTCCCCCCCAGGGGGGGATTTAGCCACTATTGTGGCTGGCCTTGCTGCTCAGGTGCAGATGCTGGTGGCTGCTCAATCTACTAAGAGACCCAGAGTTTCTCTTTCCTCTGATTCTGAGGGTGAAGGTGATGGGGCTGTTATGGCGGGGGTCTCCTTATCGGGGTCCCGCTCCTCCCTGGATCTAGTGGGGTCCGAGGTGGAGGCTGAAGTTGAAGGGGTTGATAATTCTCCCCCTGGCTCGCCTGAAGAGCTTGCAATCATGGATGAATTGATTGCTTCCATAAAACAAACGCTGCGTTTGCAGGATGAAGTGTGTCCCCCCGCTGCCTTGGCGGCTTATGGGACGCAGAGAAAACGCATGACGCCGCAGGTTTTTCCCTGCAATGATGATTTTCAGCGCGCTGTTAAGGAACAATGGCGCAATCTACGCAAACCTTTTGCTGTGCCAAGTAGGTTCAAGCTGCGTTATCCTTTCTCGCCTTCCACTGATGAACGGTGGTTTTCTGCCACCCCCGGTGGATCACGCAATTGCGGTTTTAAACAAATCCACTGCGATTCCTGCAGAGGATTCCCCAGTGTTCCGTGATGCCACGGATAGGAGATTGGAGTCTCTTGCCCGTCATACTTACTCTGTTACGGGTTCTATGCTTAAGGCTCTGTTTGCCTCTCTCATGGCGGCCCAGGCTGTCGCAAGTTGGACGCAGATGCTTAGGCGCGTCCTAGTGGCCGATTCGGCCTCGCCGGCGACCCTGGATACGGTGGATCAAATCCACCAGGGTGTCATGTATCTGTGTGATGCAGACTTGGACTTAGTCCCATTGGCTGCACGTGTGCACAGCGTGGCGGTGTTGTCTCGCCGCCTGGTTTGGTTGAAATGTTGGTCGGTGGACCAATCTTCACGTAAGACCTTAGCCAATCTGCCTTATGATGGGTCTCGCCTTTTTGGGGAGTCCTTGGATGTGTTGATTAAGGGGATCACCGGAGGTAAGAGCACTCTCTTGCCCCATTTCCCCAAGGCTAAGGGGGCTTCTGGGAAGAAGCATGCTAATTTTCGGCCCCCTCAGGGGTCCTTTCGTGCCTTTCGGTCGCACTACAAGGGCAAACCGTTCAAAGGTCAAGGCTCTCAAAAGAAGCCCTGGTCTGGGAAACAGAAGTCCGGTCAGTCCGGATCCGCAGCCCATAACAGTGCGGCCTGAAGGGGCGCCCTCACCCAGTTTTGGGGTGGGGGGACGCTTGCTCGGTTTTCTTCAACCCTGGTTGGCCCGCGTGCAGGACAGATGGGTTCAGGAGATCGTTCGATCTGGTTACAAGATCGAGTTTCTATCTCGGCCGGAGAGCAGATTTTTTCCCTCAAATCTTCAACTGTCTCCAGGGCGTTTACGGGACCTGCACCTGGCGGTGCGGGACCTGAGGGCTCAGGGAGTGGTGGTTCCGGTGCCTCATCGGGACAGATTTCAGGGGTTTTATTCCAATTTGTTCACCGTGCCCAGGAAGGAGGGCAAGGTTCGTCCAATTCTGGACTTGAAGGCTCTGAACCGTTCTGTGCGGGTTCGCAAGTTCCGCATGGAATCCCTGCGGTCGGTGGTGGCTGCCCTGGTTCCGGGGGAATTCATGGCCTCCATCGATTTGAAGGATGCGTATCTTCACATCCCCATTTTCAAGGGTCACCAGAGGTACCTTCGATTCGCCATTGCGGAGGATCACTACCAGTTCGTGGCGTTGCCTTTTGGTCTCGCCTCGGCTCCGCGGGTTTTCACCAAGGTGCTTGCACCGGTTCTGGCATTGAGAGCCCAGGGCATTTCTGTCCTGGGGTATCTGGAAGACATTCTGGTTCGGTCTGCGACCAGCCAGGGTATGGAGAAGGACCTGTCTGTCACGATGCAAACTCTGCAGGAGTTTGGTTGGACGATAAATTTTCCAAAGTCGACACTGAGTCCGTCGGTTCGTCTTCCCTACCTGGGAATGATCCTAGACTCGGTGCAGGCGAAGGTCTTCCTGCCGGAAGACAAACTCAGAACTCTTCAGGAGGAAGTCAGGTCCCTCAGGGACGTTCCGCACTCGTCTCTGCGGACGTGCATGAGATGTCTGGGGTTGATGGTCTCGGCCTTCGAGGCGATTCCCTTTGCCCAGTTTCACACGCGGGGTCTCCAAGTGGAGATCCTGTCCATGTGGGACAGGCGACCTCAATCTCTGGATCTTCAAATCTCGTTGAGTCATCGCACCAGAAGAGACCTTCTGTGGTGGCTCCAGTCTCCGATGGTGTCCGGGGGCAAGTCGTTTCGTCCTATCTCGTGGACGGTAATCACCACGGATGCCAGCCTGTCGGGCTGGGGTGGTGTTCTGGGCGTTCTGTCCGCCCAGGGAACTTGGTCGGAGGGGGAGTCCTCCCTTCCGATCAACATTCTGGAATTGCGTGCGATAAATCTCTGTCTTCATCGCTGGATGGACCGGCTGCAGGGCTGCCCGGTTCGGGTGCAGACGGACAATGCCACGGCGGTGGCCTACATCAACCACCAAGGGTTACACTCGGAACGCAGCACGGTGATTCTTGTGGCACCGGACTGGCCTCGCCAGTCCTGGTACGCAGACCTCGTGATTCTGGCGGTCGACGCCCCGTGGCGTCTGCCTCTTCGGGACGATCTCCTGTCTCAAGGGCCGATATACCATCCTGCTTTACAGTCGCTGGCTTTGACGGCCTGGCTGTTGAGACCGAGGTCCTGAAGGAGAAGGGTCTCTCCCCAGAGGTCGTTCATACCTTGATCTTCCTCGGGGAAGGTTTACTACCGTACTTGGAAGGCCTATTTTGCCTGGTGTGAGTCCAGGGGGTTTTCACCCCGCACGTACTCGGTTTCCCGAGTGCTGTCCTTCCTTCAAACAGGTGTCGATCAGCGTTTGGCGCTGGCTACGATAAAGGGTCAGGTGTCTGCGCTGGCCGTTCTGTTTCAACGTCCCGTGGCTTCCAACTCCTTGGTTGGCACTTTTGTTCAGGGAGTGCGGCATCTGGTTCCTCCTAGGAGGGATCCTCTGCCCCCTTGGGACTTGAATCTCGTTCTATCTGTGTTACAACGTGCTCCTTTTGAACAGATCAGGGAGATCTAGTTGTCTATGTTGTCCAAAAAGGTCGCCTTTTTGGTTGCGATCACTTTGGCTCGCAGAGTGTCGGAGCTGGCGGCTTTGTCCTGCAAGTCTCCGTATCTGGTTGTTCATTTGGATAAGGTGGTCTTGCAACCTAATCCTTCTTTTCTTCCGAAGCGAGTTTCGGAATTCCATCTTAATGAGGATATTGTCTTGCCTTCGCTGTGCGCGAAGCCTACACATCCAAAGGAGGTGAGACTACTTTCTTTGGATGTTGTTCGGGCGATAAGGGTTTACCTTAAATCGACTGAGTCTTTTCGAAAGACGGACTCCTTGTTTGTTCTTCCAGAGGGTCCTCGGAAGGGCATGGCGGCGTCGGCCTCTACCATCGCCAAATGGATCAGGCAGACCATTGAACAGGCGTATGCCTTGCAGGGGAAGGTTCCCCCTGTGCCTGTGAAGGCGCACTCTACTAGATCTCTGAGTACGTCTTGGGCCTGTCGTCATGGGGCTTCTGTAGCCCAGGTGTGTAAGGCGGCGACCTGGTCGACCGTACACACTTTCACAAAATTCTACAAAGTAGATGTTCAGGCATCGGCGGATGCTTCTTTTGGCCGCAAGGTTCTTAGTGCGGCAATTCCCTAGGGTCCCTTGTTGGGGACCTCTGGCTGTTGGGATGAGTTTTTTTTATCCCCTGGTTCTTTGTCTTTTCCTGGGTTGTTGCTCCTGTTGAGCAATTATTTTTCCTGTAGCCCAGCTGGTTTCCTTCCTTTGGTAAGGTTCCTTTCTTTGATGCGGAGACTGCGTTGCCTTTCGGCGCGGATGCGTTTCCCACCCCTCATGTTTGCACTGCTTTGGGACGTCCCCATATGTGACGAATATGAAGAGGCGGCGACTGTCGGAGGACGTAAGAGAAAACGGAATTTTTGTAAAATCTTACCTGTAAAATTCCTTTCTCTGAGTCCTCCGACAGTCGCCGCCCCCGCCCCTCTTTTGGGGTTTGGTTGTATACTCTACTGCTATTCCACTGAAACTGAGATATGGTTGCAGGAAGTAGGAGGGTATTGACTGAGGGGACCACCCATTGAGGGTGGGATATGTTAAAAGAGTTTGTTAACATATTCTGTTGCCTAGCTACTCCTTCGGAGCAAAGTCTAATACCCCCATATGTGACGAATATGAAGAGGCGGCGACTGTCGGAGGACTCAGAGAAAGGAATTTTACAGGTAAGATTTTACAAAAATTCAGTTTTAATGCTTATATGCTGCATTTAATGTTAGTGTTTAGATGCACCCATCTCATATGATTATTTTGTATTTTATAGATTTTTCTCACTATTAGCACACCCAGCACTTTGGAGTGTTTATAAATTATCTAATTATGCACTATGAGCACTTTTAGGAATATCTACAGTACAGTAACTCAGGCTTATTTATTACAACTGTTACCCATCCTTTTGGAATTGCAATTTTTGCACTGGAAAGGCACCTTTATCTAGCCTCAATTATACTCACAGCAAGCGCTAGAGCTAGCCCCTGTATTTGTGGCTATATTCAATTATATCCCTACCCTCTCTATAGCAGCTGCATTTGATATACAGTAAAACCTTGGATTGCGAGCATAATTCGTTCCGGAAACTTGCTTGTAATCCAAAGCCCTCTTATATCAAAGCAAATTTTCCCGTAAGAAATAATGGAAACTCAGATGATTCGTTCCACAACCATTTATTCATAAGTCTTTCAGTTTATAGTCTATATACAAAGATAATAGCAATGTGATAGGTTGTGTCATCATAAAATGTCCATCCACAAATGGCACCTCCACAAGGGGATTAGAAGCAAAATCCAGCAGGAGCTACAGAGTATAAAAGAGAAGAGAGGCGCCTCTAAGTGTAGCAATATGGGGACATTTAATGAAGGTACAACATTTAGCAACTCCACATGGTTTGATTAAAGGGGCACATCTAAGTATGCAGGCATGCGGGGTAAAGCTGTCCACATAGACCATCTTCTGAACCACTGGCTCTCACCGATGTCAGTCTGCAATTGTGATTGGGAAGACTACCCTGCAGTAGAGTGATCTGAAAGCGAGACTTTGAATCGCTCGTGGAGCGCAGCTTGGAAGGGTGTGATAAAGATGGCAGTGCGGAGGATGGTCTATGTGGACAGCTTTACCCCGGATGCCTGCATACTTAGATGTGCCTGTTTTAATCATCAACCATGTGAGCTGCTAAATATTGAACCTTCATTAAATGTAACAGTATTGCTACACTTGGAGGCGCCTCTCTTCTCTTTTATACTCAGTTGTGACATGACGCTACTTGTATATCAAGACATTGCTTGTATATCAAGTCAAAATTTATTTTAAAAATTCCCCGTCTTGCAAAGCGCTCTCAAACCAAGTTACTCTCAAACCAAGGTTTTACTGTATATTTAAAATTTGAATACCTTCTATTTCAACCCATTGGCGCGGGGGGATATACTTTTAAGTGTGTGTATGTATGTATGTATGTATATATATATATATGTATATGTATGTGTATATATATATATATATATATATATATATATATATATATATGTGTATATACCCTCCATAATTGCAGATTGTAAATATTTTTTGCACTGTTCCTTTTAAAAAGATAACAGATGAATGCCATGTGAGTCTCTGCATGAGACTATGGATGTTAAGGCCTAGGCAAAATACATCTTGTCTGTGCTTGTTTTTCTGACATGCTGTTTTCACCTGGGCTGATTACCTGATAGGTATCAGCTGTGGCAAAACAATGTGTGCATGGGACTGTGTAGATGTTCGAGCCGGTTCACACTGGGGCGACTCAAAAGTCAGTACGACTTCATCGTGGCTTGCAAAATGACTTCTCTAAAAGAAGTCAATGCAAGCCGCTCCAAAGTCGCCCCCAAGTAGTGCAGGAACCTTTTTCTAAGTCGGAGCGACTTGAGTCGCTCTGATTAGAACGGTTCCATTGCATGGAATGGAGCGCTACTTGTCAGGCGACCAAGTCGCCTGACAATTCGTGTCAGTGTAAACTGGCTCTTAAGCTATGCATAGTACATGTTGTTGAAATCTCTGGCTTTTTCTCTGGGATTAAAATGTGCTATTTGTATCAATTGTGATTTTTATGAGCTAGCTTGTGCAGTTGTGGCATGATGCAAAGTTTGTTTAAACATTATTTCTTTGCCTATTGTTTTCTTGCCCTGGGCTGATCACCTGAAAGGTATCAGCTGTGACAAACAAAATTAAGCCTAAGCTGCTCTCACTCCATGTGGTTGCTGTTTTCGCCTTGGCCCCTAAGCGCCCACATGTTCATCTCCTCCCTTGATAGCATGTCTGTGGCGAAGACTTTTCCGCACGCGCGAGAGAATCTTAGTTTTTAAGTACATGGGTACGCCGCATGGAGGGCGTGTTTGAACGCAATTGGCGTGCACGTGTACGCCACATAGCATGCCATGCATGTACAGTACAGCATAAATGGGCGCGATTTAGAAGGTACTGTTTCCAACGCGCTTGCCTTTGCTGAGGCTGAAGGGGACGCAGCAGCAGCTGGGTTTCGTGAGTCCCTGTGGGTGTATGATTACTGGCACAAACAGCTCCTGTATCTTGGGATAATCAGTGTTGTGTGTGATAAGCTGTATAAGCTTGGCACAAGCGTTGGGCACACTGAAGTTAGTACCTCAAGTTTGTCTTGCTATAAAGCAATGTCTGCCCCAAAGAGGGCTGGGGGGGGGGGGCAGAGTTGGAAGGGGCACTGTGTGATGCCACCATCAGGCCTTGAAGGTCCTAGATGTGCTTTCTATGTGTCTACTCCCCCTGGACAGCCAGAGGTGACTAGCCAATCTGAGCCATTACGGTTGTCCGGCAATAGTAGCTATCCCAGGTGCTTCTGCCGCAACCTACGTCACTAAAGACAATTTGGCATCGGCATTAGCCAGCCTTGAGGGTAAGATTGCTGACATTGCAGCAGCACAAAGAGGGAAGAAACGTGATAGACCCCCCTCACCTTAGCCACACCCTGAATTCAGTTCAGGATTGGGCAGAGGATGTGGAAGAAGTAGAGTACATTGGAGTACATTGCTACCTGTGAAAAGGAAGAGCAAGCGTCCTTCTTTTCAGATCCCCAGCACTCATACTACCAGTGCTTCTAATTCCAGATGGGGGCGACGGCCTCAACCATCTGGGTTCCCTAAAAAGGTCTCTTTCTGGCATTTGAGCTCAAAGCTCTAAACCAGTTTCTGAACGTTCGTACTTTTCTGTATGGAGTCAATTTATTTAGTCATAGCCTCCCTGCAGGGAGAGGAAATTCTAGCATCCATAGTCATCAAGGATGCATATCTTCATGTGCCTATTTTCCAGGCCCATCAAAGGTTTCTACGCTTTGCGATAGGAAACCGTCATTTTCATTTTGTGGGCCTGCCCTTCGGGTTAGCCACCGCTCCAAACTCGCAAAGATTTTAACTCCAGTATTGGGAGGGATATCTGTAATAGGATATCTGGACGATCTATTAACAAGATTGATCGGCTTCGGCTCTAACCCAAAATGTCTTCCAGACAGTAGAATTTCTAGAACGTCTGGGTTGGATACTGCACTTAGTAAAGTCAGCAATGCAGCCAGTCCAGTGTCTGGAATACATGGGTCATCTTGTGGACACGATACAGGCATAGATATTCTTGCCAACAAGAAAGGTCTCAGACCTAAAGGATCTGGTTCGGTCCGTAGTAAGGCGGAGGTGTCCTTCTATACGTCTTTGCATGATGTTACTAGGAAAGAATGGTGTCTGCATTCAAGGCAATTTCCTATGCTCGGAGGCTAGTCTCTCTGGCTGGGGAGCGGTTCTGGAGGAAGCCACTATTGTCTCCCCATCAACGTTCTGGAAATCTGAGCAGTCGGGCTTTGAAATACTGGATGCCCAGACTTTGGGGTGCCACTGTGTGGCTTATGTCAACCATCAAGGAAGCACAAGGAGTCAGTCAGCCTAGAAAGAGGTGGATATCATCCTGTCCCGGACAGAGGAGTTTGTGCCATGCCTGACAGTAGTGTTTATTCCAGGAATAGAGAACTGGCAGGCAGATTTTTTGAGCGGTCAACAGATGTTTCCAGGGGAATGGTCCCTACATCCTCAGATGTTTCAATGAATCTGCCTATGCTCGGGGGGGGGGGGGTCCCAGATGTAGATCTGTTGGCATCCAAGTTAACAGCTAATACCGCGTTTATTGCGCAGGATCCAGCTAGAGGGGAAACCAGTAATTCTGGTAGATCCTGTATGGCTAAGGAGGGTTTGGTATGCACAAATCCAAGGGTTGGCAGTGACGAGGCCTTGGGGTTCTTCCACTGTGTCCGGACCTACTCTCTCAAGGTCCAATATTCCACCCTGCTGTACAGTCTAGCTTCCTTCATGCAGGGATAGATATGAAATTAGCCTTGAGCACTATTAAAGGGCAAATTTCAGCCTTATCGGTTTTCTTCCAAAGAACCAATCGTTTCCCATTAGTTGGTTCAGACCTTCATCCGGGGAATGTCTGTGCTTCCTTCAGTGAAGCCACCATTGTGTCCTTGAGACCTAAATTTGGTGCTGGCAGTTTTACAAAAACAGCCTTTTGAACCTCTGGGGCAGGTTCCCCTGGTTCGTTTGACCAGAAAACTGGTCTTTTTGATTGCGATAACTTTAGCTAGAAGGGTATCTAGCACTAGCAGCTCTTTCTTGTAAAGAGCCATTCTTGATTTTTCATCAAGATAGGGTGATTCTATGTCCACACCCAGGTTTTTTGCCCAAGGTGGTGTCCGCCTTTCATTTGAATCAGGACATTATACTAACTTCTTGTTTTCCAGATCCTAACTCAGAAGAGGAAAATATTTTTGCATTCTATTGATGTAATGCATGCACCTAAGCTTTACTTGGAGAAATCCGCTCCGATTTGTAAAACGAGAGCTTGTTTGTGCTGCCAGAAAGGCCCAAGAAAGGGTTGGCAGCATCTAAGTTTGCGATTTCTCATTTGGATTTGCCAGGTTATTACCCAGGCGTATGAGTTAGTAGGGAAGGTTCCATCTTTTTCCTGTTAAGGCACATTCTACCAGAGGAGTAGGTGCCTCTTGGGCACATCGCCATCAAGCCTCTATGGCTCAGATTTGCAAGGCCACGACCTGGTCGTCGATGCATGCATTCACTCGTTTCTATCTAGTGGATGTTGGGTCCAAGGAGGAATCTGCATTTGGCCGCAGTGTTCTGCAAGCAGCAGTGTGATTTCTTTTTGGTGATCAGATGGTGTCCCCCTCCCCTCAGATGCATTTAGGACATCCCATATGTTATTTTAGCTCTCTGTGTCCTGTGATGTAGAATAAAGAAAATAAGATTTTTCCTACAGCTTACCTGTAAAATCCTTTTCTTGGAGTACATCACGGGACACGGGGGTCCCTCCCCTCTTTGGGGTTTTATTGCTGCTACAAAACTGAGGCACTTCCTGTGTGGGAGGGGTTATATAGGGGGACATCATTTCTAAATGTTTAACAGTGTCCTTCACCTGAAAGTGGCTATATAACCCATATGTTATGATTTGGAGCTCTGTGTCCCGTCACTCCCGTGATGTACTGCAAGTAAAGGATTTTACAGGTAAGCCGTAGGAAAAATCCTATTTTTTCCCACAAATAGAGCTTTCTTTTAGTGGTATTTTAAACATCTGTGCAATTTTTTTTTTTTTTTTTGCGCTAGAAGCGACAATTCTAAAAAAACAATACTTTTCAAATTTCTGCTATATAACATTCTCCAAAAAAAATTTAAAATCAACATTTTTCATTCTTTTAGGCCAATTTGTATTCTGCTACATATTTTTGGTAGAAAAAAATCGCAATAAGCGTATTTTGATTGGTTTGCACAAAAGTTATCACATCTACAAACCAGGGGAAAGAAATTTTATGTATTTGGTTTTTTTTTTTTTTTTTTTTTTTACTAGTAATGGAGGCAATCTGCTATTTTAGCAGGACTGCGACATTGGGGCGGACAGATCGGACCCCTAACTGACATTTTTTGACACTTTTGGGTGGACCAGTGACACTACAGTAATCGGTGCTAAAAATATACACTGTTACTGTAATAATGACACTGGCAGGGAAGGGGTTAACCTAGTGGGTGATCAAAGGGTTAAATATGAGCCTAGGGGAGTGTTTACTAACTGTGGGGGGAGGGGCGTGTGAAATGACCATAGAGACATGCGATCCTATATAGAAGGATCACTGGCGCTCGGTGATCATTTCAGAGAGAAGAGCGGTTGGCTGTGTTTATAACAGCTGACCGTTGTCCTTTCTCAGCGGGGAGCAATCACGGGTGCCCGGCTGCATTCAAGCACCAAGCGTGCTACCGACGTAGGACTACGTCTGTTCGTGCAGAAGGGCCAGCCTGCCGCAGTAAATGTGCTGCGGGCGGTCCGGAAGCTGTTAATGGTTAAAAATAAATCTCCAACTTTTCCTGCACATTTCCAACGTCTGACCACTTTCTTCAAGAAAGTGTTAATTTTAGCCTTTGGAAATAATGGTGTGTGGCTTCAGAACATTGCTGAGTTTATAAACTTAAAGTTGAAATTCAGGTAGACCCCTGTGAAGGGATTTGTATTTCTATCTAGTCATTAAATATACACCGCTCTGCCACACAGCCTTCTCTGTCTGGGAAGGGTTGCTGATCTTTCCCTGCTACAGGTTTCAATTTTATTTACAGGTCTACACACACCCCTTGTTACTGTAAAGTAAAAGAAGCAGCACACTTGTGTCACTCTCCACAGGGGCTGTGTGATGCTGTTACCAAATCATAATTCGGTACTTGGACAGATAAGTACAGGGCTGCATTCATTTGTCAGCTTAAAAAAAAAGCCTTGAACCATTCTAGTTTTCCTTTTTAACATTTTTTTTTTTTTATTTGCCCTAAAGGAGATCTTTTATGTGGAAAACCAGAAGGAGTATGAGAGTAAAAAGGCTGCGAAGAAAAGGAGGCGTCACATACTGGGGAAAAAGGCTAAGGAGGCCATCAAAAGCCTTAACTTTCAAGAACATGATGATACATCAAGGGAGACTTTTGCAAGCGACACAAATGAAGCTTTAGCTTCTCTAGATGATGAAAACCCCGAGATGAAATTAGACCCTGAAGATGGCATTGAGATTGACAATTCCCATGACTTGGAAACATTTTAACTGGAGCCTTGCTAGGACTTTGCACAAATGTGTATTTACTAGTACAAATTTGAGACTTTTTGTTGCTACAGAATTGACAAAATTTACCAGTTACGTGTAGATTGAAATTAGTAATGGCATTGCTTATTAAATGTGCCTCAGTTTTTTGGGGTAAGTTTTTTGATTTTGTACTTTTTATGTTTGTATTTTGCCTTATGCCCTATTAGTGTGCTTCTGTTTGTTTGTGTGTGTGTTTTTTTCCCCCCAAGCATTGTTCGAGCACCAGAGGCATAGTAATGAGTGTTTGAGCCCTGATGGCAGGACTTATGATGAGGTCACATTAGAATGTTATCCTATTTTGGTATTGCAAGCCATACTGGTAGTAGAAGTATCCTGAACTTGCTAATACAGAATGTGAAGGTAATAATTTTCCCAGCATGCTGGAAACCATTTGGTTGTACTTTTTTTTTTCTCTTATATTGGTGGAATATGCTATAAACACAGGGCTCAGTCTCAGTACTGATGCCTATTTACCACTAGAGAGCGCACTTATTCTTTTGACTTTCATATCCTATAGGTTAGGCAGGCATATCTGGTAATTTGATTTCATCCTGCTATCTTCGAATAGGTAATACTTGGTGCACCTTGGGCACAGATTTTTCAGTTCAGTGCCAGCCTGTTTTGGACTACATGTGGTCATGCACCTAGCTGTTCACAGCAGCAGATATTTTCTTGCATGTTATCCAGGCAACATCTTGTTCTGTAAAGCTGGCTTTTTATTTAACTACCCACCCACACAATTATTTTACAGTATATAGGCTGATCCTAAATAATTCTGAATTTCTAGGACCACCAATGACGGCTGCCAAAAAGTTCCAGCATGGGAAATCTTTACAGAGTCCTAGTTGTTTTCCATTGCATCACATGATCACAGTAGTAATTGTTACTGCCTAAAAAGCCGATCTTGCATGTGACAGTTTAATAGAGCTCTTAATTCGTTTGTCGAAATCACAAAGCAATAGAAGACATAAAATGGTGGTTTTCAGTCTACCTCAAGAAGGTGAATTTGAAATTGCCTTGATTGATCCGGGAAGAAAAATTAGATTGCGTTCTCCAAATTTACTTTCCAAAATAGTTTTGTACCACTTAATTTTCATTTCAGCTCAGTCTTTAAAGCTGAAGTTTAGTTTGTTTGTATTTTTGCCTTCCTTCTCCCAACATACTAATACAATTTTTAAATTAAAGTTTCTCTTACGTCCTCCGACAGTCGCCGCCCACTCATACAGTCTTCACCAATGGGGTATTGACTTCCTCTCCACAGGAGTAGCTAGGCATAAGACTTGTTAATACAAAAGCTTTTACATAGACACACCCATGGAGGCTGTCCCACTGGTCCAATACTCCCCTGCAATCAGCCATCCCAACTCAGATTGTCTTCTGCCTAGCTAAGGAGTAGATAGGCTTCCCTGTGCTGGGGCTACAGTCTCAGCCTTCTTCTATTTTATGATTTATTTTCTGCAAATGTCATTTTTTTCTTTGCATTACTAGCTGTTTATTTTGTCAGCGTTAGTTGGATCTTCGGATGAAGACAGCGTCTGCAGAGGTGGGAATCTGACTGATAGTCCTGGTTCTCCAGGACAGAGGGTCAGATGGAATTCCTGGCCCTCCATCGAGCGTTTAGCAGGCTATGTGTTCGCCCTGGCCTCGCAAACAACCCATCCCTGTCCTCAGGGATGCAGCCTGTGAGGTGGCTACCTCACCGGACACAGCAACGGTTCGTCCGTGCACTACTGGTGTCCTGAGTTTTTGGCTGACGGCACCCCCTGCCATCTGAAGGTGGGTGGTTTTCCGTTTGATATGAGGCACCCCACGCTATCGGGTACAGGTAAGTACACTCTGTGTGGGGCCTCTGTCTGGGGTCGGCAGTCCTGTGTGTCTGTGGTGTCCCCTATGTCTGTGCGTTTTGGGCTCCCTGATCCCGGTCCCTGAGGGTTTTTTTTCTCACAGCCAGCGCTGTGTGGGGTTTTTGGGGGTACTGCTCCTGAGTCACTTTAGGGTGCTTGGAGGTACAGACACGTGTGGCGACCGCTGCGGGGTTAAACGCCGGTCCGCCATTTTAGGTGTGGGCAGCATGTCTGGCTTCACTATGGGCGCTTATACAGCATTGTATGTAGTGTATTTTGGCGCCTTGCGGCGCCATATTGTGTGTGGCAAACTATCGTTCCGAGCACATGTCGACGGCCATTTTACCGAAGCCTCCCATTATTCTCTATAGGCAACCATTTTTCCTTAGCCTGCAGCCTCAGTTCAGTCTCTGGCGGTGACATCACTTCCTTTCTTTCACTCAGGAGCGACCGACTACGGTGGTAACACACTTGTGGGGCTCTGTTCTGCTGTCCTTCTTTTCCTCCTTGTGCAATCTTCCTGGCTTTCAGTTTGTCCCTGCGGGGGTCTGTGTTCCACAGTCATTGTAGCGGTGTGCTGCGGGGGTCCGCGGCGCGCTTAAAGGGCTAGTACCTTACAAAAAAAAAACTTTTTTTGCAATGGAATTCCAGGGCAGCAAATTCCCTTCAGCTTTGGTGGGGGATTCAAGTTCCTCTGAATCCTCTGCCCTGACTAATTTGGCTGCTGTTGTGGCGACTTTGGTGTCCAAAATAGATGTGCTGATGACTGAACGTGCTGCTAGAAAAAGGCCTAGGATTTCTTTTTCTTCTGATTCTGAATGTGACATGGTTGCTGTAGGTAGCGTGCTCTTTTCAGGGTCTCGCTCTTCTCCGGACCCGCAAGAGTCTGAGGGAGAGGCGAAGGTTGCAGGGGTGGATGATTCCCCCCCTGGGACGCCCGAGGAACGCGCAGCTATGGATGCACTGATTCTTGCCGTAAAAGAAACCCATTTAGAGGATGAGCCCAATCCTCCGGGCATTGTGTCCTCTTTTGGTACACACAGGACCCGCAAGACGGCGCAGGTTTTCCATGCCCCGCTGAGTTTCATCACACAGTGAATGAGCTATAGCGCAATTTAAAACACACCTTCACGGTGCCTAAGAAGTTTCAACTTCTCTACCCTTTTGCGGCTACTACGGTTGCGCGCCGGTGTGTGGCTCCTCAAGTGGATCACACTGTAGCCAGATTGAACAAGGCTACTCTGGTTCCCACCGAAGATTCCCCGGTATTTAGGGATCCTACGGATAGGAGGCTGGAATCACTTGCCCGTCATTCTTACATGGTGGCAGGTTCCATGCTAAAACCTATTTTTGCCTCGGTCATGGTGGCTCAGGCTGTGGCGGATTGGACCAAGGTGCTCAAACGCACCCTCATGGCTGATTCTGCCCCACCCCTACTACCTTGGAGATGGTGGACCAGATTTATCAAGGGGTCATGTATTTGTGCGATGCGGCCTTAATTGAGGTCCCATTGGCTGCGTGTCTGTCCAGTGTCGCGGTGATTAATCTGGTTGAAAAGTTGGTCGGCTGACCAAAAGTCCAGAAAAACGGTGGCTGACATTCCCTATGCGGGGTCTCGCCTTTTTGGGGATTCCCTGGATGAATTGGTTAAAGGAGTCACTGGGGGCAAGAGCACTCTGCTTCCCCAGAATCCTAAGGGTAGGTTTTTCCGCGGCAAGCGGGGCCCCGTCTTTAAACCAAATCAGGGGTCCTTTCGTGCCTTCAAGGCGCAGAACAAGGGAAAACCCTTCAAGGGCCAGGGTGGCCAGAGAAAGCCCTGGGCCGGCAAACCAAAATCCGGCCAAGCGAGTGCGGCGGCTCAGTCCGCCTCTGCCTGAAGGGGCGCCCTCACCCATTTCTGGGGTGGGGGGACGTTTGCGTGGTTTCCTCCAACCTTGGCTGCTCCGAATTCCGGACAGGTGGGTTCAGGAAATCATTTGATCAGCGTACAAGATCGAGTTTTTCACGGCCGGCGGACAGATTCTTTCCCTCAAATCTTCATTTGACCCCAGGGCGGTTACAAGACCTGCGTCAAGCAGTACAGCATCTCCTCGCCCAGGGGGTAATTGTCCCGGTGCCTCATCGGGACAGGCTTCAGGGGTTTTACTCGAATCTGTTCACTGTGCCCAGAAAGGAGGGCAAGGTTCGTCCGATTCTGGACTTAAAAGCTCTGAACCGCTTCGTGCGCGTTCGAAAATTACGCATGGAATCGCTCCGCTCGGTGGTGGCCTCTCTGAGTCCAGGAGAATTCCTGGCCTCTATCGATCTGAAGGATGCGTATCTGCACATCCCCATTTTCGAGGGTCATCAGAGGTACCTCCGATTTGCTGTCGCGGAGGAAAGTGTTGGCACCTTTTCTGGGCCTTTTGCGGGCACAGGGCATTGCGGTCTTGGGTTATCTGGACGATCTCCTGTTAAGATCGAGTGCCAGTCAGAGCCTGTTGCGCGATCTGTCCACTATGGTCCAGACGCTCCAGGAGTTCAGTTGGACTATCAACATTCAGAAGTCGACCTTGTCTCCTTCGGTTCGTCTCCGATATTTGGGAATGGTTCTAGACTCTGCTCAAGCAAAGGTGTTTTTACCGAAGGACAAGCTCCGGACCCTGCAGTCAGAGGTCAGGTCCCTCAGGGACAACGAATTCTCGTCACTCAGGACCTGTATGCGGTCCCTAGGGTTGATGGTGTCAGCCTTCGAGGCGATACCATTTGCACAGTTTCACGCACGATCTCTCCAAGCGGAGATCCTGGCCAGGTGGGACAGACTACCTCAGTCCTTGGACCTGAGAGTGTCTGAGTTGCCAAACCAGAATGGATCTCTTGTGGTGGCTTCAGTCCCCGGCTGTGTCGGAAGGAAAATTCTTTTTATTCGTTACTGTGGACGGTGATTACCACGGATGCCAGCCTGTCGGGCTGGGGTAGCGTCCTGGGCAACCTGTCTGCCCAGGGCACTTGGTCGGGGAGGACTGACTCCTCCTTTCCAATAAACATATTGGAATTGAGAGCGATCAGGCTGTGCCTGCTTCATTGGTCGGATCGTCTTCAGGGCCGTCCTGTATGGGTGCAGACGGACAATGCCACTGCGGTGGCTTACATCAACCACCAAGGGGGCACCAGGAGTGCCCGGGTGGCCCAGGAGGTGACCGGTATTCTGTCTTGGGCTGAGACTCATGTCCCGGCGATATCGGCAGTTCACATTCCGGGTGTGGAAAACTGGCAGGCCGACTATCAGAGCTGCCAGACCCTGGACCAGGGGGAATGGTCCCTGCACCCGGAGGTGTTTCAAATGCTGTGCGCGAAGTGGGGATCCCCGGATGTGGATCTGTTCGCGTTTCGGCTAAACCACAAGGTGGAAAGGTTCGTGGCAAGAACGCACGATCCTCTGGCAGACGCTTTGGATGCGCTGGTGGTGCCTTTTCATCAGTATCGTCTGATATATGCCTTTCCTCCGATTCAGTTGTTGTCCAGGTTCCTTTGCAGGTTGGCCTCGGAACAAACCCTGCTGATTCTGGTGGCGCCGGACTGGCCACGCCGGTCCTGGTACGCGGACTTCGTTCACCTGGCCGTCGAGCTGCCATGGCGGCTGCCGATGCGAGAAGATCTCCGGTCTCAAGGACCGATCTTCCATCCTGCTTTAGTCGCTGGCTTTAACGGCCTGGCTTTTGAAAGCCAGGTCCTGAGAGACAGGGGTCTCTCTTCAGAAGTCATTCCTACTTTAATCAAGGCTAGAAAAGCCTCGTCTGGTAAGATTTATTACCGTACATGGAAAGCTTATTTTGCCTGGTGTGAGTCCAGGGGTTTCTCTCCTCGTTCATACTCGGTGGTGAGGGTCTTGGCTTTCCTCCAGTCTGGTGTGGACCAGCGCCTTGCTTTGGCCACGATTAAGGGCCAGGTATCTGCACTGGCTGTTCTTTTTCAGCGCCATGTGGCGTCTAATTCCTTGATTCGCACCTTTATTCAAGGTGTGCGTCACTTGGCCCCTCCTCGTAGGGAGCCCTTACCTCCATGGGACTTGAACTTGGTTCTGTCCGTGTTACAGCATTCCCCGTTTGAAAACATCAGGGAAATTTCGTTGCCTCTGCTGTCTAAAAAGGTTGCCTTTCTGGTAGCGATCACTTCTGCTCGCAGAGTGTCGGAGTTGGCGGCGTTGTCTTGCCGCTCCCCTTACCTGCTGGTTCATAGGGATAAGGTGGTCTTGCGACCTAGCCCGTCCTTTCTGCCAAAGGTGGTTTCGGATTTTCACCTAAATGTGGACATTGTTTTACCTTCGCTTTGTGCGAATCCTAAGCATCATAAGGAGGTTGCCTTGCATTCTTTGGATGTTGTCGGGGCGATCAGGGTTTACCTGTCGACTGAATCCTTTCAGAAATCTGATTCTCTTTGTCCTTCCTGAGGGACCTCGGAAGGGTATGGCTGCGTCTGCAGCGACCATTGCCAAATGGATCAGACAGACAATTGTACAGGCCTATTCGTTGAAGGAACGGGTGCCTCCGTTCCCTGTCAAGGTGCACTCTATCAGATCAGTGAGTGCGTCCTGGGCCTTCCGGCATCAGGCCTTGGTGGCCCAGGTGTGCAAGGCTGCGACTTGGTCGTCAGTGCATACCTTTTTCCAAATTCTACAAAATTGATGTTCTGGCATCAGCTGATGCCTCCTTTGGCCGCAAAGTTCTCTGTGCGGCAGTACCATAGGGGGACCCTGGTTTTGTGCGGGTCCCTGGCTGTTGGGGTTGTTTACCCCCTTGGTTATTTGCTTTCCTGGGTTGTTGCTCCTGTTGAGCTTTTTTTTTTGTTGCCCAGAAGGTTGCCTTGCTGTTCATGTAAGGTTCCTTTCTCTAATGTGGGTACTGCGTTGCTTTTTCTGACGGTTGCGTTTCCCACCCCTCATGTCTACACTGCTTTGGGACATCCCCATTGGTGAAGACTGTATGAGTGGGCGGCGACTGTCGGAGGACGTAAGAGAAAACTGAGTTTTTGTAAAATTCCTTTCTCTGAGTCAGACAGTCGCCGCCCCTGCCCCTCTTTTGGGGTTCTTATACACTTAACTGCTTGCTACCAAACTGAGTTGGGATGGCTGATTGCAGGGGGGTATTGGACCAGTGGGACAGCCCCCATGGGTGTGTCTATGTAAAAGCTTTTGTATTAACAAGTCTTAGGCCTAGCTACTCCTGTGGAGAGGAAGTCCATACCCCATTGGTAAAGACTGTATGAGTGGGCGGCGACTGTCGGAGGACTCAGAGGAATTTTACCGTAAGATTTTACAAAAATTCCGTTATTTCCAGTCAAAACCTAACTAAAACCTATTGCCACCCTCATTCTAAGCCTATTCTAAAGGAAAGGAGTCGATAGTTACCTATTCTAAAGTTGCTCTGGGCCAGTCACATGATTGGGTCCCAGGACTGGCTTCAGTGTAGAAGAGGGACAGCTGACCACGGCTGCCCCAAAGTAAGCCTATGAGTGAGATCATCACCATGGCTCTACAGCCGTTGTCACTGCTCTTCTCTACTCTGAAGCGGGCACTGGAGAGATTCTGTGACCCGAGCAACTTCAGAGTAGGTAAGTACACAGATCTATTCTTTTACAGGGTAGGTAGAATAGATTTAGGCTTAGTGTGATGGTCAGTGGGAAGAATGCTCCTTACACTTATGGTTATTGGGAAGAATTACTCTTTTACAGATAGCGAAAAAGATCAATGGTGTGAGTGGGAATTTATCTGAGGGGCAGAAATTGCTCATCGCTCAAGGAATCTCTAGCAACGCCCGGTTGAGAAACCCTGGACTAGATGATGCTGGATATTCTCTAACCTGTTTCAGCCTCTAATGCACAATGTGGAAAGCGGACAGTGTTCAGTGAAATTAGTGTAAGCAATTTCAGTACAGGAGAGGGCCCTGTGCAAGATTAGGCTAGGTAAGGCTAAAGCTCCATTTTAAATAAACTGTATTGAAACTCTTCATGGCCCAGTTTTGACCCTACATTTGACAAAACCTGGTGCACCCAAGATTGAGGGAACATGTGGCCCACTCCCCTGTGACGGTGGTCAGCCAAGCACTAGGCCCTAGCGTTGTAACATGACAAAGACTGTGACGTGTCACAGGTAACATCTGACCCACTCTACACTATGGATTTTAGGGGTGGCCACTATGGAAGCAAGAAATGTTGGGGAGCTCTGACATGGTGAAACTATCCAGTTTAGACAGTGCCTTTTACATGGACACGGTCATTGCACCTGCAAGGACAAGGCGACTGTGTCCTTTTAATGATAGCCATACACACCAATACTTTATAGAAATTTAAATCCTCCTGTTGCAAACAGTCAAGCTAACGGATTACCAATAGCTTCAATGTCAAGTGTAAAGCAACTCTAAAGCTGGATACACACTATCCAACTTTTGTGGTTAGATTTCCTTCAGATTTACCTTTTTCTATGTAGTGCAAGGGCCTGCCAGATTGCATACAAATTGAAAGTGTTTAGGTTTGACCTCATATTATATGGTTTTGGTAAGTCTAAAGGAAAAAGTCTTCAGAAAATCTTATAGTGTGTATGGCCCTTTAGTGGTTGGTTGGCTTGATTCATCCAGTTACTTCATTCTAAAGCTGGTTACAATTAACAGTGCCATGTTTACGGTCAGCATAAAGGCAGAGTTATAAATTATATTTTATAACGTAATCCCTTCAGTCTCAGCATACTGAAGTCATTGTCAACAGCAGTTTATTCTGATGCTTCCAAGGGTCAAAAACATTTTAGGCGGTGCTGTGTAAAAAGTAGGATGATTAAATAGTCATCATTTCTAGGCTAGTGATTAGGGTGCATTCACACTTGCACCCACTCAGCAATTAGATGTGACAAAGCCAGCATAGATTCCCACAATTAGATGCAAGAAGCAGCCCCATTTAAATGGGAGGCTGCTGGCTCCTCCAACTAATTGTGCCCACACATGTAATTGGTCATGCTTTCGTGGTTACATGCAAGTGGGAGTAACTTAGCTGCGGGAGCCTGCAGCCTTCGATACCCAGTGGGTCTGCCTCTCATAAGCTAACTGTGGGAACCCCTTCTGGGGTTTTTGCAGCTAATTCCTAAGCCGGTGCATTCACAGGTGTGAATACATCTTAAGGCTCGGTTCACACATATGCGGGAACCAGCACGATTTCTGTGCGGGTTCCCACATCGCATGTCACTGACAGTTCACACTGCACTTTGCAGGTGTCAATATAAAGTTGAACACCTATGCAATCCAATTCTAGTGCGGACCAAAAAATGGGTCCTGTACCATTTTGATTCGAATGCAGTACAAATTCAGCCATACAATCTGTATGGCAGAATTTGCATCGAACAGACATTGCATGTGATCTGCACACCAATGTGGTGCGAATCACATGCAATGTTTGTGTTTGCACCATTGTGAACTCAGCCTAAATGCAAACATAAGATAGAATGACTCCCATGATTTATTCTCCTCCACCCTGCTGCCTTAAAGAAAAGACTGTGCTGCTAAGAATATATAAGCTGCCATTGCTTACTTAGGCCAGCCAAAGATGGATGGAATCTCTAAGGCAGCTATGTATTTAATGAGCTCTCACAATGTGTTTTTATTTGGTGCTGGAGGGTGTGAGTTTTTATTTCATTTGATGTTTGATTTAAAACTCATGTGTTTTTCTTGTATTCTCTATACCCTGACTTTTAAACCAGCTTCGACTTTATTATTCAGTCTATGTACGATTCAGTCCAAACAATTGAATCCTCAAATAATGGCAATAACTTCCCTTCCAATCGAAGTAGATTCTTTGCAGGTCAGATTTGATCAAACTTAGTTTATCGGCCAGGGTAGAAAATGTATTGATCGTTTTGCATTGATCAGAAGTACTGAGACACTTTGCTCATCATTCTCATTATATTTCAAGCAATTAGATTGAGATTTCATGGTAGAAACAGATGCAATCGATAACTTACAATTGTAAATTATGGTCACGTCTTAACTACGCTTTGAATTCCTCTTCACTGTGTGTGGCATATCAATCAAATGGGCGGTTGACTATGGATCACTTTATTTCTATCCGAAGGGATCTATTGAAAAGTAATCCATTATTTATCGAAGTGTGTATGGCCACCATTCTTTGGCTGTTCTAAAGGCTTAGGTTGGCATTTCTTTAGCATCACCAAGGAGGAATATAGAGCTAGGAAAGTCTCCACCATGTTCCATTTAGCGAACTTCTCTGTCATCTATAGGGTTTTTACCATTTCTTCTAGGCTTAAATGCATGAAATCTAAAACTGCTTTACTATGTATTTGTAGTCCTGTGTACACACAGTGCTGTGTGCATCTTTAGGGAAGCGGACTGTATAAACTCCCAAGAAATGTGTAGAAAAGGTGTTTGTAGTTTTTCTGTCATGGAATGGATGTTCTATACAAGGTGCTTCATTTCATATTGGTTTTGTTAATTTTCTACATTCTATCATAACATGACTTTTCTTGTGTAAATTGCTTTCTACCACATCATATTTTCTTTGAAATATTAAAATTTGCTTAATTCGTCATTTTTAAGTGCACTTTCTCTGGATTTGACTAAATGTTGCTGCTCCTTTTTTTTTTTTTTTTTTATATTTATTTTTAATAAACAGAAAACACAAGTTTTAAATACCTATGTTTAAAGATGGTGCTTAAATTTATGGCTAAAGTATTCATGCCTGAACGCAACACAATACTATACACTGCATTGATGAATGTTTTTTTTTTTTAAATAATTTTTATTAATTTTAAACAACATGTACAAGAAATGCAGTCAGCGTTACAAAGTATAACATGAGTGAAGTTACATAGACAACAATTGATATATGAGAAAACATATCAAAAGAGAGAAGGGAATGTCAACTTGAAACATACAATTATTTATCATTCCATTTGGTCCATAGTTCCCAGTGTTTGTTATGTAATGGTAAGGATTGGGATCTCCTCGCCAGTGACTTTTCAAATTCAAAGGTGGTCCGCACTGAAGCCACGACTTCCGATAGATTCGGAGCTTCTGTGTTTTTCCATCTCCTAGTGATGGTGGCCCTAGCGGCCAGTAGTATATGTGACACCACCCATCTAGCCTTGTTGGGGATGAGATCGATGTCTAGTGTAAGGAGTGCCATAGCTGGGTTCGGCGAGATGTGTGTTTGCGCTACAGAGGAGATAAAGCCCCGTACACACGTACCGATGGTCGGCATACAAATGTTCCTCTTTTCTCCCCGGGATGTCGGTGTCTGTTGAAAAGTGCAAAGACAGCACAAGGACAGCACAAGAATTTTGTCTGCAGACTTCAGCTGACTGCAGAAGTGATGTCATGTAATGGTTAACTTTCCCTGTGTTTTTAATTTTCTGAGCATGCCCAGTCTTGCAAATCTGCGGTCTGTCGGCCGAATTCTGTACTGACAGGCGAACAATCGTCCGTTCTGGTGTCGGCATACAAAAATTTTCATGTTTGCAAGAAAGACTTTTGTCCGCGGATTGTGCGCAGACATCTGTCGGAGGCACCATACTAACACGCGTACAATCGGCAGATCCTTCGTCCACCGACGTTTGTATGCCGACGATCGGTACGTGTGTACGGGCCTTAAGGCCAAAGGTTTGGTTCCAGAAGCTGGATAGGTTTTTGCATGTCCACAGAATATGGTATAGATTGCCTACTTGACCACATTCCCGCCAGCAGAGCGAGGAATGGTTTTTGTAGAATTGGGACAGCCTATACGGAGTAAAGTACCAGCGGGACAGAATTTTCTGTGACAGCTCCCAGTGGTTGGTGCACTTCGACACTCCATAGGAGTGCCGGAAGGCTCGCGTCCACTGTTGAGAGGAGAAGGTCCTTTGGAGATCAGTTTCCCATTTGACCATGGGGTTAGTTTTAAGGAAGGAAGTTTTGGCGTTAAACATATTGTAGAAAAAGGTTATGCCTTTGGTGGACCCGTTGGGATCAGTGAAGAACCGGTATACTTTATATGGAATGGTAATGGCAGGTGGTGGATTCCTGGTCAGGAACGAGGATATGCGATTGTAGTTATAGAGCTCCGTCTTTGGCAGGTGGTATTGTTGGGTGAGGGAAGGGAATGTTTTCAGATGGTTGTCTATAAAGAGGTCATCAATCCAGTGTATGTCCCTGTCTCTCCATTTAGAGGTGGATATACAGGGGATCAAGATATCTAGTAATCGTATGGGTAGTTTTGGTTTATAGTGGGCTTCCTTGACATCTGTGTGTTTACAAAGTTCTTTCCATGCAGCAAGGGATGTTTTAGTTGAGATTAGTAAGTCTGGCCTATTTTGAGGTTTCCAGCTATCTGCTAGTAGTAGGAGGTAGAGGCGGTCCACTTTGCTAAATGAGGCTTCTATGTGCGACCAATGGATGTCGGGGTTCTCGGGGAACCACGAAGGCAGTTGTGTGAGTTATGACGCTAAAAAGTAGTCTTGTAGTTGCACCATGCCTGTCCCCCCTACCCGTTTGTGTTTGGTAAGGTGGGTCCACGAGCACCTGGGCTGCTTCCCCTGCCAAATATATTGTTTAAGTACCCGATTGAGGGATTTGAGTATCGTTGGCGGGATAGGGACAGGAAGGGTGCGGAATATGTAAAGGATTTTGGGAAGGGTCATCATTTTAAAAGCCGCCAATTTCCCTAGCCAGGAGAGATCCTGATAAGGTTTCTTGGCTAGGTCTGTTTGGATGTCTGTCAGTAGGGGTTTATAGTTAGCTTCTGCCAGTGATGCAACAGAAGGGGTCAGCTTCAAACCTAGATAGGATATATCCCGGTCGGTCCATATATACGGGAAGTTTGATTCCATATGTTGTCTAGCATGTGGTTGTACCCCCAGATTAAGAATGAGTGATTTGGTGAAATTCACCTTGTAATACGAAATGGAAGAGAAGTCCGCAAGTAGTCGGTGTAAGAAGGGCATGGACACTGTGGGGTTGGTAACGGATAAGATGACATCGTCTGCAAAAAGGGTTATCTTATGGGGGACTCCTTTAGTACGAAATCCCGAAATGTGGGGATGGGATCTGATCCGTTCTGCTAACGGTTCCATCATCAAATTAAATATGCTTGGAGATAGCGGGCAGCCTTGGCGTGTGCCGTTAGTGATGGAGAATGGTTTGGAAATCATGCCCGAAACAAAAACTTGGGCAGATGGGTGAGAATACAGAGCCGTAATGGCTGATAGTATCAGGCCTGAGAATCCAAACTTCTCCAGCACCAAGTGCATGTATCTCCAATAGACCCTATCAAACGCCTTTTCGGCATCAATGGATAGGAGAAAGGAAGGTGTTTTTGTCAGTTCTGCATAGTGAATTAAGTTGATAACTCGACGTGTGGCATCTGCCGCCTGTCTATTGGTCATGAAGCCTAATTGGTCGGGATTTATTAAGGAGGGAAGGATTGTGGAGAGGCGGATTGCAATAATTTTGGCGTAAATTTTCACGTCTGCATTTAGCAGGGATATTGGGCGGAAATTCGCTGGGGTGTCCGGGGGTTTGCCAGGTTTAGGTAGGGCTACTATGTGTGCTTTAAGCATTTCCGGGGGGGAAGGAGCCTGCCTGGGAAATTGATTGGTACAAGCGAAGCATGAACGGGGATAGGATGTCCTGGAATTGTTTAAAGTATTCGTTTGTAAATCCATCTGGTCCAGGGGATTTGTCATTGGGAAGTTTACTAATAGTGTGGGAAATTTCATCAAGGGAAACGGGTGAGTTTAGTGTCATAAGTTGCGCATCAGTCAATGAGGGGAGTTTTATCTCTGACAGGAAAGACAATATATCTGAGTAGGAGGGGGTGGTGCATGTGGAGTCCTCTTTCAGGTTATATAATGCCCCGTAGTAGTCTGAGAAAGCGTCCGCTATGTCTTGGGGTTTTAATAATTTTTGTTTGGTAAACGGGTGGAAGATGTGGGGTATTCTACTCTTGGCTTTCCGCGCTTTCAGGCGATTGGCCAAGAATTTCCCGGCTTTGTTATGTTGTGAGTAAAACAGCAGTTTAAGGGACCTCATAGCTTTGTCATGATCTCGGATCAAAAGGAGGCATAGATCGTGACGAAGTCTGGTGAGGGTGGCAGATGTTGCGTCTGTAGGAGAGGCCTTATTGGAAGCTTCCAGTTTGCGGATTTCAGCCAACAAGGAATCTATGGACGTCTTATGTGTCCTCCTGTCCCTGGCCTTAAGTTGGATTAACATACCTCTAATAAAGGCTTTGTGGGCATTCCATAATATTTGGGGTGAGACATTTGGATCATCATTGGTCTGGAAGAAAGTTTGCAAGTGGTCTTGGATTGTGGAGGAATACTGTTGGAGCTGAAGTAATCTATTGTCACATCTCCAAGTGGAGAAGCCCGAACCAGACTTCCCCAGCTGGAGTGTTATGGAAATGGCCGCATGGTCCGACCAGGAGATATCATGGATGTTAGCCTCTGATGTGTGGTGTAGCAACCAAGAATCCAATATAAAAAGATCAATACGGGAATAAGATCTATGGCGGGTCGAGAAAAAGGTAAAATCTTTCTCTTCCGCATGGAAGCATCTCCAGGCATCAAATAGCTCCTCCCGGCGCAGCAGACTACCCAAGCCAGTCGGGCGTCTGCTACACCCCGAGGTGGTATCGACCCGCGGGTCTGGGGGTAAGTTAAAGTCCCCACACAGGAGGAGGTGACCTTCCCTTAACGCCAGAGCCTTTTTGAGGAGCTTGCGTATAAAGAGCATCTGTTTAGAATTAGGCGCATACAAACATACCAATGTCAAGGGCACATTATCAATAATACATATCAGGATTATATATCTACCCTCCGGATCGAGATGGGACGACTTGAGGGTAAACACCACTGAGTCTCTGACTGCCACCAGGATACCGTTCTTCTTAACAGAGGCAGAAGCAAGGAAGATGTGAGGAAAGTTTCGGTGCTGACAGTAGGGAGATGCGTCCGCCTGAAAGTGCGTTTCCTGAGCTACTAAAATGTCAGCTTTCTGGGTAATGGCTTCCTTCCATAAAGTCCTTCTCTTGGCCTGGTGGTTGAGTCCATTGGAGTTAATGGATAAAATCTTCAATCCCATGGGAGAAGGGTCAGGGGAGATGTGATCAGCAGGCGGTATTTGTTAAGATCTGAGATTTGTTCTGTGTACAGGGGACAGTTCAAGATGGGAGGCGATGAGATCCAGGTCTGGGAAAAAGGATAAGCAAGATAGGAGAGTCGTTCCTGAATGAAGTACACTGGGAAGTGGAAATACGGGTGCAATATGTTGTCATAAGAGTCAGGGAAATCGAGAGACGAACGCTGCATGGTAATTGAAACAAGCTCCAACGAGAGCAACCAAAAGGCCCATAGGTGGGCGTAAAAAATAGAATTCCTGAGAAGGGATTCGGGCAGGGTAACCTGCAACATGTAACAGGGTAAGGTACGGTGGTGAGTACCAGTGCATCGGACCAGGGAAGGTCGTTGAGTATGATAAAGTCATGGTGATGTCTTCAGGGTTTGTTACGGTGATCCGTAGAGGGTCTGGACCAGCCCAGCGAGGTGTTCGCTTTTTGAGGTGGCGTGGTTACGGCGTTGAGGAGGGATGATATCCCAGGTGCGCAGGAGCTCTAGTCCGGCTTCCAAGCTGTGCACTGTTTTGGTAGTGCCATCTTTAGTGATAAGCAGACTTGCCGGGTATTTCCACTTGTAGGGGATGTCATGGTTGCGCAAGGCCTTGGTGACGGTCATTAGGTTATTTCGGCGTTGCATTGTGAAGCGGGAGAAGTCGGGAAAAACTTTGAAAGTTCTTCGCTTGTTCGGGCAGTTGGTCTTTTAGTTTAAATGCATGAAGAATGCCTTCTTTTGCTTGATAGTAGTGCATTTTAAGCAGCACATCTCTTGGAACATCTGCAGGTGGGGAGGTTTGGGGATGCGGTGTATACGGTCAATAGTGACATCCGTAGGGGTAAAGCCTGGTACAGCAGCCAGAAACAGGTCTTTTGCGAAGTGCGGGAGTGGATTCGAGGAAACTGTTTCTGGGATGCCGCGAATTTTCAGGTTACTTCGGCGTGACCGGTCCTCAAGATCTGCTAACTTGGACTTAATCCAGGAAATATCATCGGCCTGGGATGTATGTGCATCTACCATTGAGTTAAACGATGTGGCAAAATCTGTCATCTGCTCTTCCACCTGGTCAACCCTAGATTCTACCACGTGTATGTTCCCCCTGCAATCCCTCAATCCTGCAACTAGGTCAGCCTGTAGGGAAGATCGCAGCAGCATCACAATGTCCTTTAAAGCCGTGTCTGTAATAGGCTGTCCCGTGGTAGGGAATGCTGCTATAGGATCTGGGATCTGTGTGTCCATTGCAGGCATGTCTTCTGCCCATCCCCCGCCATGTGCCTAATCCCCTGCTAGGGGTGAAGTGGATCGTCTCTGCTTACTTTTAGCAGGACTGTGAGTGGATGGGGTGGACTGACCAGAGTGGTGGTCGGGATCGTCATCCGCAGTGTGCTGGGAGTCCCTGAGTAGAGCTGCTGCTGCCAGGGCGCTGGCAGCGTCCCTGTTAAGAGAGGAGCGGGCATCATATTGGCTGGACCGACCCGCCGCTGGAGGAAAGAACATGGTGAGTTTCTTAAGTTTAGGGGGATCGCGCTGCCTCTGGGACATTGCCGCTGTGTTCACGGGGTCACCGCCGAGCCGTCGGTGTGTTTTGTCGGTGTTAGGCGACTCCGTAGATGAGATTTCCCTGGTCCTGTGCAGGAGCTCTCAGATCATGCGGCCATACACGTCCGCGGTAGCTCCGCCCCCCCATTGATGAATGTTTTAATAACTTCAAAGGAGATAATCAGCTCATCATTGGTTTCTCCTTTCCAAACTTTTTGTAATTTAGCTGAAAATTTGTTCGCATGTATTTCACATTTTCATGTGCTTGCTGTGTCATGTGCATGTGTGCTTCATCTGATGTATTGGTGATCAGCTTACAAAATATAAAGGTTTTTGGTAATTCAGGTAATGGTTCCCAACATGTCCAAAGGGCAACACATACCTTGGTTTTCATAAATTTGCTATTGGTACATTACATTGTTACACACCCATGAGCAAAATATTTAGTGTGAAATGTTAACATTATTAAACATTCACATTTATGTTGCAATAAGCCGTGGTAAATTGCATGTTTCACTGCATTGTCTCAGTGTATGATAATGTGAACATCACCGTAAATGCATTGCAGTCACCCCAACATGCTGTTAGAGTAACGGGTTTTCCACCACAAGACACATGCCATACGCTGTCTTTTTTTTTTTGTGGCTTGAAAGTGGCTGCCAGCCCATTTGAAGTAAATGGGCTACCTTAATTTAGCACACCTTAATGTGCAGTAACCTGCATTGGGTTAGTACAGGTTCATTAACACCACACATGGAGTAAACAGACCTTTAGATATAATCTAGACGTCCTGAAGGCTTGACTTGTAAGTACCTCAGGACTGCAGCTGAGAAACACTCGGGAATTCAGACTCAGAAGGTTTCTTAAGACCCCCTTTAGAATTGCATCATGCCTTTGCATGACAAATGTCAGTGAGAGCAACAGATTCATCTACCTGAAACAGTTACATGAACTTGTGGCAAGCATTGCATGGGAAGGTGCACAGAGGTAAGATAGTTGCAGCTATCATACAGGCCATCTGACAAGGAGTTTTAAATCTGGGTGGACAGAACACTAGTTTTAAATACAGCCTGCTCCCCTTGTAATTGACACCAGGGTGTGGGTGAATCCATAGCCACTGGACAGCCTGCTATGAAACCTGCCAATTAGTTACATAGTGAGGTTTAAAAAAGACAGGATATTTTAGTTGACTAAAACAATTCAGATGACTAAAATGGCATTTTAGTCAAAAGACTTTGACTAAAGCGAACTCGAAATTTGATGTAAAAAAAAAAAAAAAACACTGCTCATCAGGGTCTGCCCACTGTCAGCATTTCAAAGAACCAGTCGCTTGTGAAGCTGACAGCATCCCAAACCTCTTCATGAACACAGTTTTGCAACTTTGACATTAGTATTTCTCTATCGTTCATTGATGGATGCAGTCCTGTTCTTCATAACAGTAGGGTTATACGGACCCCCACAGGAGTAAGACACTAGGCAGAAAAAAGTTCTGGCTATGCCTATGGGCAGTCCCAGGGGGTATACCATCTTCCCCCCGCTATAAGATGACAGTTTTAATCTGCCTAGTCAGGAGTAAGGACCTAGTTCCGTGGTTCTTAACCTTGTTAGAGGTACTGAACCCCACCAATTTCATATGCGCATTCACCGTTTTTAGTGGATTCCCATTGAAAATCATTGGCAGACATGTTCTTGGAGTCCCTATAGGCATTTGTTTGGTGGTGGAGCCCCTCCCTATACCCTGGCAGGTCCCTCTAGATCCCAGCTATCCATAGATGCACTGTCGGCAGTCTTGAAATCCTTTGTGCCTGGGGTGGAGGTGGCCTGTAAGGGGCAAGGTGCCAAAAAACGCTCCCCCCACCTACCTCTGCCTCATCTGGTGTATCAGATTCTGAATCTGATTCAGCCAGTGCAGATCTGCCGGGTCTACTACCTTGCGCCCTGTCTCCTCTGATAATGAGGATGACACCTCTCCCTCCGCCACCGCGCAAGAAAACTAGCTGGTGGACGCACTGGTTGTTTCCATGCGAGAGACCCTAAAAATGGAGGACGCAGCTGCGACTGAGGCGCAGGTTACGTTTGGCACTCACAAGCCATCCAGAGAGGCAAAGGTTTTTCCCCTTCCCGCGTATTTTGACAGCATGGTTTAAAAAGAATGGGTCCACCCAAAGCGTCCCCCTGGGGTGCCTAAGTGGTTTGCTAGACACTACCCTTTTGAGGAGTACTTTATTAAAAAGTGGACTATGCCACCTATGGTGAACCTTCCGGTCTCCAGACTGAATAAAGCTACCATCATCCCAGTGGAGGATTCCCCATCCTTTAAGGATCCGGCGAATAGAAAGGCGGAGTCTGTGGCCCGCAATATGTACTCCCTGGCCGGGTCTGCACTAAGACCAGTATTTACTATTGCCCTTGTGTCAACCTGGACTGAATGGGCTAAGTTACTACGCCATGATATGGAGGGGGTACAACTCCCCCCTGCCTTTGCGGAGCTGATGGACCAGTTGGTGCAGGGGCTGCAACTTGTTTGTGATGCTTCCCTGGATGTGGCTCCAATATTGGCCCGACTGTTGGTTTCGGTATACTTTGGCTAAAATGCTGGTCCGTGGATCAGACCTCAAAGAAGGCCTTGACTGTGGCGGTGATCGCCTGTTTGGGGTTACCCTTGATGACATTATCAAAGGTCTTACAGGGGGTAAGAGTACCTTTCTCCCACAGGCTAAAAAAGAGTAAGGGCTCTCTTTGTAGACGGGGTCCCTCCTTTTCAGCATCCAAAAAGTATTTTAATCCCCCAGGGACAAGTGATAAAGGATCGAAGTCCTTCAAGACCTCCTCGGGTGGCTCCAAGCGACCCTGGTCTGGCAAACAGAAATATGGTTTATCCAGACCTCCAGATAAGACCCATATGGCCTGAAGGTGCGCCCTCACCCCTATCTGGCGTGGGGGGACGTCTTTGCCGGTTCCAGGATCTGTGGCTATCCCGTATACAAGACAAGTGGGTTTGCGAGGTGATACGGTCTGGTTACAAGATCTGTCCCGCCGGTAAGGTTTTTCCCTTCCAATGTACGACTGTCCCCGGATCGCTTACAGGCTCTCTTTGGGGCAGTACAGAACCTGTTACAACAAGGAGTAATAGTTCCGGTTCCATCTTCAGAATGTTTTCAGGCTTTTACTCAAACTTGTTTACGGTCCCCAGGAAGGAAGGCAAGGTGCGTCCAATCCTGGACCTAAAGGCACTGAATTGCTTTGTGCGAGTTCAGAAATGCAACATGGAATCCATTCGCACGTCGGTGGCTTCTCTACATCGGGGGATTTCATGGCCTCCATAGACATCAAACATGCTTACCTTCACATTCCAATATGTGCAGGACATCAACGGTTTTGTCGTGGAAGAGGATCAATATCAGTTTGTGGCGTTACCCTTTGGTCTCGCCTCTGCTCATCGGGTCTTCACAAAGGTGTTGGCTCTGGTCCTGGCGTTGTTACGCCAGCGGGGGATATCGGTCCTGGGTTACCTGGACAATCTGCTTCTCTGTGCAGATTCTCCCACGATGCTGGTGACAAACTTAGAGATCACCATGAGAACTCTGGAGGAGTTCGGGTGGATTCTGAACCTTCAGAAGTTGTCCCTGGTTCTTTCCATGAGACTGGACTATCTGGGCCTGACTTTAGATTCGTCCTCAGCCAGGGTGTTTCTTCCTCCGGAAAAACTTCAAAAGCTCCAGACTGTGGCTCAGCTATTGCTGTCCAGCAAATGTTCGTCTCTTCGGACTTGTTTGAGAGTTCTGAGAGTAATGGTGTCGTCCTTCGAGGCGGCCCCTTTCGCTTAATTACACATGAGAATCCTCCAGAAGGAAATCCTTCTCAAATGGAACAAATGTCCAAAGTTCCTGAACAACCAGATACAGCTGAGCCAGGGGACCAGGGGGTTCCTGATATGGGGGCTTCGGTCCCCAATGCTCAATCTAGGAAAATCCTTCCTCCCCCTATATTGGACAGTGATCCCCACAGATGCCAGTCTGTCCGGGTGGGGAGGTGTTCTAGGCAAGCTTTCTGCTCAAGGGGTCTGGTCTCTGGAGGAATCCAGGTTACCGATCAAAGTTCTGGAGCTGAGAGCAATCAGGCTTTGCCTAGTACACTGGATGGAGTACCTTCAAGACTGTCCAGTGCGCATTCAATCGGACAATGCCACAGCTGTGGCTTATGTCAATAACCAAGGGGGCACTAAGAGTGTCCTTGCGGCCTTAGAGGTGGCGAGCACTCTTTGATGGGCAGAACTCTCTGTTCCAGCTCTTTCCGCTGTTCACATTCCAGGAGTGGAAAATTGGCAGGCAGATAACCTCAGTCGGCAGACCTTGGATGCAGGGGAATAGTCTCTCCACCCGGAGGTGTTCCAGCAGTTGTGCCTTTGTTGGGGCACTCCAGAAGTAGATCTATTCGTGTCTCGGATCAACAGGAAAATGCAAAGGTTTGTGGCCCGATCTCGGGACCCTCTGGCAAACGTCACAAATACACTGGTGGCTCCGTGGGGTCAGTATCAGCTGATTTATGCTTTTCCGCCCCTCTCAAGTTGCTGCCAAGACTTCTTCGCAGGATCGAGAGGGAAGGGATTCCTTGACTCCAGACTGGACCCGTCAAGCTTGGTACGCTGACCTGGTCGCAGACGTTCCTTGGAGACTTCCTCTCAGGGAGTATCTACTGTCTCAAGGGCCGATCCTCCATCCTACTTTACAGTCGCTGGCTTTGACGGCTTGGCTGTTAAAAGCCAGGTGCTGAAGGACAGGTGATTGTCTGCTTCGGTGATTCCCACTCTGCTTAAAGCGAGAAAAGCGACTTCTAGAAAGATCTATCATCCTACGTGGAAGTCGTATATTGCATGGTGTGAATCTATTGGGGTTCCCCCTCGCTCTTACTCGGTGGCTCAGATCTTGGCCTTCCTTCAATGGGGAGTTGATCAAAAATTGGCCTTGAGTACTATCAAGGGTCAGGTCTCGGCCATGGCAATTTTCTTCCACTGGCCACCCATTCCCTGGTGCGTAACTTTATCCAGGGGGTGTGACGCTTGGCACCGCCGGTGCGACCTCCGTTGTCACCTTGGGACCTTAATTTGGTGCTGTCGGTTCTCCAGAAGCCTCCCTTTGAAAATATTCTGGAGATTCCCCTGCTTACCTTATTCCAGAAGGTGGCCTTCTTGGTGGCTATTACTTCTGCGTGCAGGGTGTTAGAAGTGGCAGGGAGAACGACAGGACAATGCCATCTGGTGGTTCACAGGGATAAAGTGGTGCTTTGTCCGGATCCGTCCTTCCTTCCGAAGGTGGTTTCCAGTTTCCACTTAAATGAGAACATTGTGTTACCCTCCTTGTGTCCTAAGCCTCAACATCCAAAGGAATTTGCACTACATACTTTGGATCGGGCTATCAGGGTGTACTTGGCAACTACTGAATCTTTTCGGAAGTTGGATTCGCTCTTTGTACTCACGAATGGACCAAGGAAAGGGCTACCTGCATCTTCTGCGACTATTTCCAGATGGATCAGACAGACGGTTGTGCAGGCTTATTCAATTAAGGGTCAGGTTCCATTTTTCACTGTTAAGGCGCATTCTACTCGGGCGCTTAGTGCTTTCTAGGCCTTTCGCCATCAGGCATCTGTGGTTAAGGTTTGCAAGGCGGCTACCTGGTCGTCTGTTCATACCTTTACAAAGGTGGATGTGCTGGCATCTGCAAATGCTTCCTTTGGCCGCAGAGTTTTGCAGGATGCTGTTTAAGGGTGTTTTAGTCTCTCTTGAGGGTGTTTAATGTTTTTTTTCAGGTGGGGTCTCATCTTGTTGTTCTGATGAATCCTATGTTGCCTGGTTGGCTGTGTTTCAGCCTTGAGGTATTATTTTCTGCTATTCCCACCCCTCATCTTTAAGGCACTGCTTTGGGACATCCTTACTGTTATGAAGAACAGAGACTGCGTCCGTCAATGAACGATAGAGAAAATTGGATTTTTGTCTTACCGTTAAATCCTTTTCTCTGAAGTTCATTGACGGACGCAGTACCCGCCCCTCTATTGTGAGTTGGGTTGGTATTGGTTTCTCTTACACTGCTTTGATACAAAACTGACATCCTATAGCAGGGAGAGAGGGTATACCCCCTGGGACTGCCCTCTACTCCTGTAGGGGGCAGAATAACCCTACTGCTATGAAGAACAGAGACTGCGTCCGTCAATGAACTTCAGCGAAAAGGATTTTACGATAAGACAAAAATCCAATGATACTGGTTGATTATACTTTTTTTTTTTCCCCAGGACAGATTGGACTTTCATTTGGTGGTAAATGGTAATTGACCCCTGATTTATTTTTAGTCATTTTCATTTTAATAGTATCAAAACTGTTAATTGAGCTGTATATTTCCTGCTATTACCATAGCTACTGCCAAAGCGCAACATCTCCTGCTACTGACAATTGCAGCAATACCACCTCCTGTATGTTATTTGGACCCGTAGTAGGGCCTAGAAACAATAGTACTCATTTTTTGCTTTTTTTTTTGTCACCTAACACACACACACGCTAATTTTGAAATACATTTTCTGGCTTTTTTTTATTTTTGAATCTTACCTACAGTATATACACTGATCTGACCTTTTTGTTTAACTTTTTTTCTCTTCTGGTAAGAAGAATAAGATGCAATTTTATCTTTCTCCATTCAGAGGAGGAAAAAAAAAAGCAAAACCATAGGGGCAGGTGGTACAATGACTGATCACTATGATATCAATCAGTGAAAGGTGGTGAGGGAAGGAGTTAGCAGTGGCAAATATGCCACTCTGCCTATCTTTTTACACCACATTATGGCTGGTCTTAATTCCCTCCAGTTTCAGTATCTACAAACTGGTGGTAATTTGTTTTGAATTTGATGCAGATAGCACCTCTTTGTAAAATTGTCTCTGGTAAGAGCTACTTGAATCTGCTGCAAAGTTCGATACAGCTACTTGGCAGGGCTTTTTGAATATGCCATTGATTTGAAGGCCATAGCATCAGAAAAATGGCGCAAAATCTTTATTGAATTCCTCCGTTGGGTGGTACTTTTGGTTATTTTGTATATGACAGGTCTTGTCACTCAGCCTTTGTTCTCCACCAGGTCATGGTTTTTTTTTTTTCAGGTTTTCCTGCAGCTTTATCCGGTGATTTTATTAGCATTACTCTCTAACTACTGTTTCATCTGAATGATATTCTGAAAACGTTATCTGTTAGGGCTCATTCACTTTTCCATCCAAAATGTTGTGTATGCATCTAAACGAGGGAGTATAGAAATTAATGTCATACACACAGCAGTGTCTAGAAACGAAAATGTGTGCAGCATTTAGCAGCACGCAGAAAGGTAGGAGACAGCTCTGCCTGGGGGGGGGGGGGGGTCATACATTTCTGCAGATTTTAAATGCATACACATGTAAAGTCATTAGCACTGGATAGGTCTAAATGTGATTATTTTAGGTGCATATTTTATGCATGATCTTTTTCTAGAAGAAAAACCTACCATCCATGCAGAATAAACACATGCCCATGTGAATAAAGCCTTTGGCTGAAGCTCTGAATCTGATCTGCAGCAATGTGTATTTGGGCAAAAAAAGCTATTTTGTTTCTCAGTCTTTGTTTTGTAGCTTTTCATACTCTTTGCATGCAGTGGAAACTAATTCATGGTTAACTTAGATATTCATAAGCTGTTTATTTTTTTATCACTTTCACTCACACACCCTCATTTTGCTGCAGGCTGTCACCTTTCAGTAATTCTGTACTATTCAGTTCATTTATTTTCAGTATAAAGCTTCCTTCAGAAAATTTTTATGTACATAAGTTGCTAAAACCTGTTCTACTGTATACACTGGAAATTGCAAAAAAAAAAAAAAAAAAAAACAGATCTTCAAAACTACAACAATCAATAAATATGTCCATCACTTCATTTAGAGATGCCTAAAATTAATTTATGACCTAAACATTTGCATCTGTGTTTTCACTGTATATTATGTACAGACTTGTTCATTCTTCCTCTAGTGGACATCTCTACACCAGGCACGCAGCTGAGATCCCCTACAGGATAAGTTACAAACATTTAAGCTCATAAGTGGTTTTACGTCGTGCATTTGTTATGTTTGCATTCGGTATTTGATCTAATTTTTACATCCAAATGTTCAGTTAAGAGAAATTAAATACTGCGCTTTTGGGATTTTTTTGTATTTATCCTCCTAGGTGGCATGTTTTAAGTTACAAAGCCCCATATGATAATCTATATGAATAGCTGTTTATCACAGAACATAAAAATAAAATCAGTTACACTAATCTAAACAGTAGGGCCCCCATGCGCATGGGGCATTTAGCAGTGGGTGGATTGCACAAGTGCGCTGTCTAGCCCACTGTTAAGCAGCCTGTCGAACTCTTGAGTTTGTCCGATGCTGGGTCTGGACAGGGCTCGGTGGTTTTCTCAGGGATACTTCTGTATAGGGTGGAATGGCTCCAAAGATGAATGCTCGGAGCACAAACTGCTTGCGCTTTGAGCATTTGCTCCTGAGCGCACACTGCCGTAAATGTACATCCCTGTAGGTGCACTGTCCAGTTGCAGCAGCTGTCGGACTTCTAGTTTGACAGTCTGATAAAGTGGGGCTGTATGGCACATCTGTGGCTAAATGCGGAAATCCAATTTATTGTGGCTAAACAGTTTGAAGAGGGGTGTGTCCTAGTGCAGAATGTGAGCAGATACTTCTCACTGCAGCTCTGTGGCATCCCTCTACTATCCTCTATCCTGGGTCACCAATGCCATAGACCTACTTCTTGGCCTCCCTTCTGTGCTGTGGAAGACTCCTCTGCATCCTGGGGCTCGCTTGGTGGATGGGCAGGCACAAAAAACAGCCTCCTGCCAGAATGAGTGTTACTACCTGCTCCTGCCGAGATGGCCGCCGCTGTTTACCGACCTCCACACCTGAACTATTCGGAGAAGCAGCAGAAAATTCCCTGCCATCCTCCCCAGCTGCCTTGGCTCCACCACTCCTGATACTTACCCCTAGCTACACTATATTGGAGGGAGGACAGGAGCCAACTCTGTCGGAGGTGCTTTCTGCTAAACCATGCTATCTTAATGGGGAAGGTCAAGGAACTGAAAGGGTAACTCCACTTTCATGGGGAAAAAATAGCAACTAAAGAAAAAATAATATAGCGTATACAATTGCGCCACACAAGTCATATTGAAATTTAATGTTTTTAAAAATTACCTCTCCTTTTCAATCTGCAGCTGCTGTAATTTTCTAAAATGTAATACAATATGGCTACCTGGAGCTGTTCGGTACACAGAATGTATACTGAACACCCCCCAGAAACATAATTTCCTGCTTGTGTGATTGGCTCACCAATTTTCCTGGAAGTCTGTCTAAAATACAAGTAAGATTTCAGGCATCCCCTGAAACAAAAATTAAATTTTTGGTGAGATAGATATAAGAGAGGGATGGGTGGCACTGCCTAAAAAAAACTACAAGTGTGAAAATCAAAAAAAGGGCTATTTCTTTAAACTCATGTGTGCAATACAATAATACAATGCGATAAGTATATAACACATTCCAGGGTGCATAATATGGCTTATAAATCCAATAATAAAGTGCTCTCAGTGTAAAGTGACAGAAGATCAGTAAACAATGTATCTTATTAATTTATGAGAACACGTGATTTCATATAGAATAAAAAGTGCTCTCAGTGCAGAAAATGCAAAAAAAATTCAAATACATGAAAAATAAATCATTACAAAAAAATCCATAAGTCCATATAAAGTGGTAAGTGCAAATTCAGTGCAAAAAAAACACAGTCTCTGGTGATAAACAGTGAAGGTGGGTCCACTCGTGCTCCCCCCTTTTCCAGGTCCGCACTTACCAGAAGGTAAAACCACTGCAGGGGTTACAGACACCAAAGAGATAACCAGAACAGCGATATGTCTCCTTTTCCACCTCAATATACCAGGTCACAGGGGGCTCCCATCACGGGTTTTTATGGATGAAAAGAGGCACCTCATAGTGTAATTCCATATGAGGCCATTTTGTTAAATACAAATAAAATTAATTTACAAACAAGCAGTAAAAAAAGGACTTAGAGTCAGAGTCATCTGTTCTGTGTAGTTGTATCCGGAAAGCTGTGCGTTCCATGGACCGGAAGTGTGGGGTGGGAAGTGACGTGATGACGCTCTATGTGTTTCGTTAGAATGACGTCATCAGGAGAGCACTTTATTATTGGATTTATAAGTTATAGTATGCGCACTGGAATTGGTTAAATACTTGCCTCATTGTATTATTGTATTTCACGCGCATTACTCATTTTTTTGCACACGAGTTTAAAGAAATAGCCCTTTTTTTTGATTTTCACACTTGTAGTTTTTTTCCGGCAGCACTACCCATCCCTCTCTTATATCTGTTCCATTTCATATTCCATTTTTGGTATATGTGAGCAGCCTTCTTATATACATCCTAGCACAGAAACTGTTTATTTTATTTATTTTTGGTAAGATACTCCTAATAGGAACACATCTAAAGGAATGCATGCCCAGCAGCTTTCCTCATTAGTGCTTTGCAGCTGCATAGCTGATTGATAATTATGAAACCACTCCCATTACACCCACGCAGCACAGGGGAAAAGAGGAACAAACAGTGATTTCTTCAGAATAACAAAAGGTAGGAATCTGCAACAAAGGTTGTTATAATCCTTGTAATGTACATTGATCACTCAGAGGAGAATGTTTTTTTCTCAACAAAAGTGGAGTTATGCTTTAACCACTTTAACTCCGCTCACTGTGCCTCTACTGCAGCACAGTGGCTCGTTATCGTCCAGCGACGTAGACCTACGTCGCTGGACTCCTCCCCCTGTAGGCGGCGCTCGCGCGCCGCCGGAGGCGCGCTCCCACTGTTTTCATTCACAGCGGGAGTCGGGCCAGGGGAGGAGCGTCGGCGATCGCCGCTGCTCTTCCCCGATCGGCGGGGAATCTAGTTTGGAGATCCGCCCGCCTGTGTAAACAGAGTGGGCGGATCTCCTAAGTGACAGGGAGTGACAGATCGGAGTGTTCAGCATAGCTGAACATCCGATCTGTCCCTGACTCACTCAGTCACCTCCCCCCCCCACACGTCAGTAAGCACCAGGCATACATTAACTCTCTCCAATAAAATTAACCCCTTCCCTGCCAGTGTCATTTTTACAGTAACAGTGCATATTTATAGCACTGATTACTGCAGTAATGTCACTGGTACCCCCAAAAGTGTCAAAAATGTCAGTCACGGGTCCGATCTGTCCGCCGCAATGTCGCAGTCCCGCAAAAAAAATCGCAGATCGCCGCCATTACTCGTTAAAAAAAAAAACACCAAAAATGACAGAAATCTTTCCCTTAGTTAGTAAACGCAATAACTTTTGCGCAAACCAATCAAAATACGCTTATTGTGATTTTTTTTACCAAACATAGGTAGCAGAAAACAAATTGGCCAAAAATTTAAAAAAAATTAGATTTTTACATTTTTTGGGGGAGGGGGGGATTTCATATAAAAAAATGTTAAAAATATTGTTATTTTTTCAAAATAAACGCTTTTTTTTTGTTTATAGCGCAAAAAGTAAAAATCGCACAGGTGATCAAATACCACCAAAAGAAAGCTCTGTTTGTGGGAAAAAAAGGACGTAAATTTCGTTTGGGTACAGCATTGCACGACCGCGCAATTGTCAGTTAAAGTCGCACAGCGCAGAATCGCAAAAAGTGGCCTGGACGTAAGACAGCAAAATCCAACGGTGGTAAAGTGGTTAAGCTGTCCTAGGCCAACATATGCACAAAGTTAGAGATTGTTTCTGCCACTGAGAAATGTATCAGTGACATATAGCCGGCAGTGCTGATCGAATAGCATTAATCCCACATGCGGTAGAGGAGTTCCGGGATGTCTCAGTCCTTAGGCTGGGCATACATTATGCAATTTTCTTACAATTTTCTGTAAAAGTTTCTTTAGATTTACCTTCAACTAGGTAGTACAAAGGCCTGCCTTATATGATACAATTGAAAGTGTTGTTTAGTTTTGACCTCCTATTATATGGTTTTTGGTAAATCTAACAGAAAATTGTACAAGAAAATTGAACATATATGGCCAGCCCAGAGTGGGCTGAGATAAATCTATTGCCTTTCCAATTGATCCTAAACAACCATATACAGTACTTATCTACAACATTCTAATATACTAATTTCTACCACGTTTAGATATTTAGGGGTTTAGATTTACTCAGATCTTGCTGAGTTTAAATCTCTCAATATCACTCCCATTGTGCAACAAATGGAAGGCAGGCTGCACACATGATCTTCCTCAGCCCCCAATATCATTGGCCGTATAATTATTTCTAAAATTAATTATTTACAGAAATTCCTTTATGTCTTTAAGGCCTATCCAGTATTCCTACCAAAAACATTTCATTGTATAGATTCTATTTTGTTTTCCCTCCACTCACCCACGCTTTGCTAAATCCTATTTACAGGCTTCTCTTGTTGAGGGCGGCCTTGCTTGACCCAATCTATTAATGTATTTTATTGTGTGAATGTAAAGTGAAATAGTGCTGCGCTGCCAAGAAAATGCAAAGTGCTAAGTATGTCTTGCAGGGTCAACTGATAAAGAGGAAGAAATAGACAACACCTGCGTATTTCATATAACCCCCTTTATTAATTATTTGTGGTTTCACACACTTCAAAACTGCATTTGAAGTTTTCTATGATTTTTTCCTTCTCAACTTTACAGGATATATAAGTTAGCAGATTTGCACATTGCTCTATTTATTTGAAATACACAGGTGTTGTCTATTTCTTCCTCTTTATCAGTTGACCCTGCAAGACATACTTAGCACTTTGCATTTTCTTGGCAGTGCAGCACTATTTCTCTATACATTCACACATATCACAATAGCTAAGGATGGGTGAGAGCTGGCAGCAGCCACCTTTTTATTCTCATTTTCATATAGTGATAGTGCGAGAGTAACTCACTGTCACTATACACTGATTACAATTTATTTTATTGCCTCTCAACTTATTTACATTTTAGATTGGCTACATTTAACTTCCCTCAGTCCCTCCAAGGCTCCTATTTCTGCCTTTCAGGGAACTCTTTTAGGTTCAAAGAATGACAGGCCAGTAATTTTTCACTGCTCAAAATACTCTCCTGAGGATGTATGCTTTCTGGGCTGGATTGCAGGGGACAAAATATTATCCTCACTTTAATCAGGTTTCACCCAGGACTCCTCTGTGGCACAATTACAAATTTCAGGAATTACTGGGTCACCCTGAATCAAGTTGGTGGCTTGGTAATGGTAGCACACGTCTCTCAACTTTTTGACAATTACAGCTTTTTTTCTTTTGAGGCAGGATCGATAAATAATTTTTCAAATACTTGCTACTGCGACACACTAGTAAGGCCCAATTTGGTGCTCTGATCCTTGAGTTGTCAGATTCCCCCCCTGGAACATCTGATTTATGACTCTCTATACATCAAATTAGTTAATACCTTCTACGGTCGCTTACAAGCCAAGGGCTCCAATTTCTTTACCTCGCCATACCTAAAATAACTCTCATACATACCTGATCTTTCTGAGGAGGGCTGAGAGGAACTACCGAGATCCACTTCCAGGATATTATCAGCACAGCCAAAAAGCTCACCTAGTTTAAGTTTATCCAAAACCTCCACTACACACCAGCTAGGATATCTTGTACAGGGCTAAGTGTACAAGCCTGTTGTGTAACCAATGCAGCGAGATCTCTCCTGGAACTGGAAAAATGCTAATCCCCCCGTGGTACAACTGGTTTATTACCCGGTGAACTCTGCTTTGCCTAAATATAAGTTTACTTATACGGGTGGGGATTGTTCCAAAAAATGTACTAAAATATGGCAGCCCTGGCTTGAAATCTCTGTCTTTCAATGGGCCAATGTCTCTATCTCTCAATTGTTTGGTCAACCCTTTGTCGCTAATGGGTGTATTTACCACTTTTGTGGGAGAGGGAAAGCAGTGGTTATGTGTGCTTCTTTGTGTGATTGTGTGTGTGTGGTTCTCTGTATTGTTGAAGTCTTGTACATCATCCTGTATATGCTTTTTTATGATATGGAGGGCTTTGTGTAGCCTCTTGCGATTGACTATGATGTAATATAAAGGGCTGTATCTTTTTTATCTTATCTATGACCAAAAAACCTTTAAATAAACATTTATTTAAAAAACACAGTTTGACAGGCTGACAGCAGTGGGGCTGAACAGTACAGCTGTGCCTTCTACCCACAGCTAAATGCCAGAATCCCATGCATCAAGGCTAAATGCCCAGCGTTCATGGGGCCTATTGCTGCATTTTGCTAGAGAATCTGCATCATTTTGTATTTGGTCTAAGCACCTATAGACTTGTACATAGAGCCTATTTACAGTAGACGCGATAATATTAAGCAGAGCCTGTAAATGTGATGAGCAACTATGTCTACCCTCATGTACAGACCTAATCATAAATTATTCATGGAAATAATAGGTTTTTTGTTTGTACTCACTGTAAAAAAAAAATTCCTAGAAGTATGTTGAGGGACACAGATTCAGATACTGTTGGGTTACACTGCTACCTACAGGAGGATGGGACACTGGCACACAAAAAGACTGCAGGCCATAGAGAATCCACCTATTGCTGAACACCTAGATATAAAGGTCCCCACCCCGGGGCAATGACCCCACATAGAAATAAAAACTGAACCAGCAGAAGATAATCAACCAAAACCCACCAAAAACAGATGGAACCATAACAAATTCCTACGTTGGGAAGAGAAAATCAACAATCCTCATGTGGTTACCAAGAATTGGGGACAAACCCCCACAAGTCAGAGGTCTTGAGAACAAACATAAGACAAAACAGATTCAGGTGAGAATGACCAGCTGGTCTAAATAGGAAGGCCCAAAACCTTTACACCTCTGACCCCCTAGGATCTTGAAGTGAAAATCTGTGTCTAAAGAGGTTGACTGGCCAGACAGCTAATTTCACTAAGCAAGACATGGAAAAGCCCAAATCAGCTAAAACACAAAAGCCTGCAAAGGGTGTGACTTATGAGTTTGCCAGAACACTGGGGAGTTCATTCCTATGAAGTCTGAAAGGGTAGAGTTCATGAAAAGCAACTCCACAAGTGTAGGCAGAAAATGGAAGTTAGACCTCAAGCCCAGACTGGTGAAATAGGAACAACCAGATAAAGCTGGGAATGAAACTAATCCTTTCTGACACAAAAGCGATTTTGCAGATCCTTGACCCTAAGCTTTAGGTCTAGCTCCTGATCTCCCAGATCCAGTGAAGCATCAATAGCCATGGAATCTGAACAATACCGATGAGTCCATACACCGGATTAAGGGCAGAGTAAGGAAAGGCATCTGAAGAACATTTCTCAAGATGCCGTGGATCAGCCAAAGCAGGACCTAACTCCAGGTAGACGGGTCTCTCAAAGTCATCAAGATATGTTGTGTTCCTGTCAGAGGACACCACCAGCAGGAGCCTAGGGAGTTCTGACAATCCAGTAAGGCACTGGGACCTCAAGCATTGACCTCTACCTGCCATAAAGAACCAGCTGAGTGAAACCTGTTTCCAAGGGATTTTCCCTGAGGGATTTAGAGCAAGCGAGTTTGAATTGGGGACCTTTGCAAGGTGGGATCTTACGATGGAGGAGAAATCACATCTTTTGGAAAGCCATAAAGTAGCCCCAGGGTTAATAATTTCCCAGTGAGCAAAGCCCCACAGATATAGGGAGAGGCTGAGTGAACACACCAGAAACTAACTAGTCCATAGACACACAGCAGAGAAGGAGGCTGAAATAGACAATAAAAATGGGAGAGAAAGAAATAACCCTGAAGGTAGGGTCCCCCAAGTCTACCACAAGGGAGGAGATTTCCAGGCCATAGACGAGGGGCATGTAGGTACACAAGCTGTGAATTTTTACTTCAATTGAACTAAGAAGGTTAACCTTGCCAACAGGTGACAGTTTTCAAAGCTAAAACCTGATGAAACCAGATCTTTCTTTCTTTGTGAAGATGATGACTAAAAGAATCCTTGAAGCTAACCTTCTTCACAGGAAGTTGTCTTAGAGTCCATAAATAAGCATGCCAAGAATAGGCACTAGGCCAAACACAGGAGCCAATGCTGTGAGAAGTAGCAGGTGTACATGGGTAACTAAGGATATTGGCTCTTATCTAGGCAGATAGCAGTCACATTTGGTCCCAATCAACCTAGTAAGTTAGGGGGTCCCTCTGGAAAAGGGGGAGAGTAAGGGACACCATGAACCATCAAGCGCCTTGTGTGTGCCAGGGACAGAAAACTTCCCTCAAGGAAAGGGTGGTGGCTCAGATGGGAAACTGCTCCAGAGAGCAAGTGTATTAATCTTTACCATCTTAAAACAGGGGGAAGGGGCACACAGGTTGGGGGGAATCCGGCAGCAGGGGGAAGGAGATTATGGACAGGAAGGGGTGATTGGTGTGGTGGTGGTGTGGGGGGGGGGGGCAATAGCCATTACCATCCTGGTGAAAAAATATTGTAAAAAAAAGTTTTTGAAAATAATTTTAACAATAGTTACACTATGGGGACACAGCAGCTTTATGAACACAGCTGAAGGGCCTAATTTTATACATATCCAGGTGCAGATGAGTGGCCCAAATGCACGCTGCCTGTGTTCAGGGTCATAGATCTACACCAACACGCCTGTCAAATTGGAACCTGCAGCTGTATTTGTACAGCCACTGCGTCTCCATAGCATCACCTATCCTGTCTGCACACAGCTCCAGCCACATACAAAAAAAGCTGCTGATTCAAGCTGTACAGGCCACAGTTCTCATGTGAATGAGCCCCAAGACATTGTTAACACACCCAGCTTTCGTTATTACCTCAATACAGTTTTATCTCTTAGATTTTGCAGAAATTGTGTAAGTTATGTTGTGTTTGAGATTACAAACCAATGATTTTAGTGTATTTTTAGCAAAATTTTTGTTTTGATATTTTTGTGGGGTGGAGGGCCCTGCCAAGTGGGCAAAACAGGACCATGTGATTTCTAAAGGAGCTCTGGATCTTTACAGCTATAGGAGTTCTGAAAGACCCAAGGCTGGAGACAGCAAGCTAAACCTCTAAATGCAGGGTAGTGCAATCTATATTTGTGTTTCTCAACATTTTTTTTCAGTCAAGGCACTCTTTGAAATTATGGAAAGTCTCAAGGCACACCATTCTAAAATGTAAAAAGCTATTCTAATATTTTTAGATAATGCGGCAGCATGAACACAGGTAGGACACCCAAAGTTAGAGGTAGTTTATTCTTCCAAAGCAAATACACTTTTGCACAGTAGTACCTACTAGTATTCCAGTGTTTCTCCTCTCCCTCAGTTTCTCTCCATCACTCAGCTAATGTGAAACCAGTGTTGATGGAGTGGAGCAGGGAAAGGTCAAACAAGGATGCTGTGCAGGCAACCAACACCCTTCTTATCAACACCGATGACATCACTAGTTGTTAGGATGCCGGTGGCTGGAAACGTTGAGTCTCCATTAACACTACCCCGACTTGTCAGGCGACTTGTCAGCCTGACAAGCCGCGGTCCATGCAGTGCTACAGGACCGGTTCTAATAGGAGTGACACAAGTCGCTCTGACTTAGAAAAAGGGTCCTGTACTACTTCGGGGCGACCTGGAGGCGACTTGCATTGACTTCCATTATGTGAAGTCCGTGCAAGTCGCGGTGCACGCGACTTCACAGGTCGCCCCCGAAGTCGTGCCGCTTCAGTGTGAATGCGGTCTGAAATGGTGCACAATAAAAACCTGTGGCTTTGTGTAACTAAACGGCAGGCTTGATCCATCTGCTGGCTTGTATACATTTTTGGGCAATTTTTAGGCATTTAGCCAAGGCACTCCTGTAGAAACTTCAAGGCATCCCAGGGTGTCTGGGCACTCTGGTTGAAAAAGGCTGATCTATATCAATAAGGGCCACAACGACCTCTTGTAATTCTGAGGTGACTACAGGAGACTGCAATTTGCTTTTCATGGAATTTATAGCTGTATAATTTTACAAAATTTAGCCTTAAACAGTAGTTCAGACCTGCAGTACATCCCACATATTCCCCAGCCTGGCACAGTTGCTGGTACTAAGAGGTGGATATCTCTATACTTTGAAACAATGCCAGACCACATAGTTTTATGATTCCTGGCTGAGTTTTGATGTTACCTACTGAGGGAATAATCTCTGCTTGGTATGAGTGTCTTAGTACATCGACTTCCATATTAAGCTTTTTATTTCTAGTACAGATTTTCTGTGCTTCAGCTCTGAAGATTATTTTTCTGTAGTTATATGTATATGTACTTCTATACCCTGGGATATTTGTAGTGCTGGATATAAATGATTTCTCATATTTATACAGTGGTAACATAGAAGACATGTTTACAATGAATACAGTTTGCATTGAATACAGTGATCCATTCTCTACGCACAGCTAGGTGATTTACAGGCTGAATGAAGTCCCTATTACAGTCACAAAAGCACGTACACTCACTACAGTCAGTTTAATTTAAAGTCAATTAAAGATGCCAGCATCACAAGCTTTGCAGAATGATAAAGATCAGTAATATCTATCAAGGAGATATGCAAGCCAACAGTTATTTGAGCTCATGAAAACACTCATTTAAGACTTTGGCCGTTTCAAGTAGAAGAGCTTTACAGCACCAAATCAGAGAACACTTCAGTCTTTTAAAACAAGATGAATAATTATGCAGATTTGCGAGGGAATATGCAACAAGTTAGAAAATCTCTTTGAGCCACAAAAGTTTCTGGTGATGAGGAACACTCATTGCTTCCTAGGATAACCGCAGATGGTTCACTTCTCACCTGAATGTCAGATTGCAGGTGGGATTGAGGTTTTTATGTCCACATTTAGAACAGAAAAAGTGACACCGGACAACCATGTAGACTTCTAGAGAAACTATTTATTCTCATTGATGTCTGTTTTTAAAAGACTCTACTATGTTTATCACCTGGATCACCTAAAAGTAGAAAGGTTTCTTCACTGTGGCTAGTCAATTTTTGACACCATTAGTCCAAAGCTGTCTGGACGAAAAAAAAAAAAAACCTGACAGCTCAGGAGAAGCTGCTGTACTAACAATGAGATGTTAGTACAGAGATCTACCCTGCTATTCTATTGTGTTCTGACAGGGGGACGGACAGCCCCCCGCCAGAGGAATCCGGGATCAGGAGCTGGTCGGCAGACCTTTTGTTAATCATTCCCCTTTGGCTTCTGTCGGACCGACAGCAGTACACATGGGCCGAATGTTGGCCAGTTTCTATTTAACCGGCTGATGCCACCTGACATTCGGTCAATGTGTACAGGGCATAATTCTAACTATTCTTAAAAATGCCTCCTATCCTGCCCAAACTGTATAAAAAAGATGTGTGTACTTAGAACAATAAAAGCTGAGAGAAGATGGGGAGAAGAGACCTTACCATATCCCTCCCAGAACAGTTGGACTTTAAAGAACATGGGGTTGTCACATAATTATGAGCACCTAAACAAGTATTTGTTTTAATAAAAAACACATTTATTCATTATACAAATTTAAAACTTCTCATAAAAATGTAACTATGAAGAAAAGGAAAAAAAAGGTTACATGGATACAATCTATGATTGCACATTTGTTATGAAACATAGTTAGTTGGTCCAACACCTTTCGCAGAACATATTGTTCATCAATTGCTTCCTCAGGGTCCATCAATATCGACTAAATTGTGTCTACAAACACTTCAAGCCATAAAACACGTTTCATTTTTTGAGTATGGACTGCATGCAAATAGCAGCACTAGTTAAGCAGCCAAAAATCCACCCGGCAGCTTGAGAAACACCGGCGGGGGTGGTGGGTCTGATGTACACTAGACCGTGCCTATGACACTTGGGCAGGTGACGACACCAATTAGAGTTGAAGTAGACAAGGGACTAGGATAGTGCCCCCTAAGATGTATAGTAGTCAGCGGAGCATCGATTCTTGTCTGATTCCAGCAAGTGTTCGTCGTCCATGCTTCTGGGAGATGTGTGTACTTACTTACACTGTGACTGTGTGCCATTGAGTGGCTGCTGCAGGGGAGATGAAAGAGCACCAAAAATTGCTGGGCCATGGGAGCTTATAGGTATCGTCACTGCTCCCAAATTTCCAAGCTCCTGGACCCAGGGATGCAGGCTCACATGACCAGGCCAGAGTTGATTAAATGTAGATAAGTACAAAAATCTTTTACACAGGTTAGGCAGGATAGATAGGAAGAGGGGAAGGGAACATTTTTAAAAATAGTTAGACTTTGGATTAAAATTCATCTGGTTCAACAGGGACCAGTCAAGATTCCATCCATGTATAGGCAGGATGATTGTACCTAAGTCGATCCATTAAACAACTTGGGTACACTCAGCTTGTCAGATTTAGAGTTGTGCTCAAAAGTGTGCATACCCTGGCAGAAATCATGAAATGTTTGGTATTGATATTGAAAATATGACAGACTTTTATTTAAGGATAGTGATCATTTGAAGCCATTCATTATCACATAGTTGTGTGGCTCCTTTTTAAATCCTAATGATAACAGAAATATGCCAAATGCCCCTGATCAAAGGTTAATATACCCTGGAATATTTGGCCTTGGTATAGACACACAAGGTGACACACACAGAATAAATGGCGATTGAAGGTTAATTTCCCACATCTGTTGCTTTTTAAATTTCAAATAGTATCTGTGTATACATAGTCAATGAGTTTATTAGCTCTCACATAGGTGCACTGCACTGAGCAGGTTAGATTCTGAGGCATGGGGAGCAGAAAATAACTGTCAAAAGACCTGCGTAACAAGGTGATGGAACTTTGTAAAGATGGAAAAGGATATAAAAAAAAATCCAAAGCCTTGAATATGCCAGTCAGTATTGTTCAATGACTTATAAGAAGGGGGAAAAATTTTGGGGATCTCTTGATACCATCAATACATAAAACCGTTTAATGGGGTCCAAAGAAACCATTCAACCCTCATACACGGGGAATGGTACTTCTTGATATTGATGGTCACCCTTACAAGGAGTTGCAATAAAGGCTCAACACTGGAATAAATGCAAAACCAACTTTATTAGAAACATCTGACTGGCAAGCAAGTTTCAGTCACTAAAATCTACAGCAGACCAAAAAGGAACCTGTTGTACTCAATGCTGTAAAAAGAAACTACATTCACTCTCATTCACACATAAAAGGCCCCCTGCACTTCATTGACAACCGCCCCCAAACATCCTGATAAATAACCAGTGCATATGATAATTCATAAACATTCAATTGAAGTTGCACTATATGTATACAGATATAAGGAATGCAGGGCAGTTCAAAGTTTAAGCCTTCTATATACTCTGACTAAGTGATTCTAGGAACTCCAGGACATTCTTCTTTTCAAAGGGAACAGAAATAGCTGGAAAAAAGGTTCATAATAAACAGTCATTCAAGATGTACCATGGTACATAATAAATATCCAGCATATCGCATCCCTTGAAACCATAGACTGGCAGTAAACAATTTCCATGCACCTTCTCAAGCTTGATATAGAAAGGGGAGGATAGACATCTGTGTCAAGAGTGTGGTCAGAAATGACACCATGCAATCCAAAAATTGAACACTCCACCTCAAAACTTGATCCAGGAGGGTATCAAAACAGGACAGTGGCCGACGGTGGCGGTAAGCGTCTGAACAGTGAAGTGAAGAGACAGTCAATACATGGGTCAGTATACACAGATCATGGTCTCCAATGGGTAAGGGTAACTTACGTTACAATAAGAACTCAGTTCATCAATATGTGGCCAATTAGGCCTAGATTGCTTCTTACCCCGCCACTCTGGATCCGTGTGAGACTGTATAGATGGTAAGCCAATAGTCTTAATATTCCTCCATGACCCAAAGATAGATCGAAATTTCATCTCTTGATACCAAGCCAAGCTCAGGCAGACCAAGAAAGATTGCAGTCACAGCTGCCAGAAGAATTGTTTAGGATACAAAAAAAAAAGCACAGGTAACCTCAGGAGAAATAACAGGCTGTGCTGGAAAAGGATGGTGGGGTTGTTTCAAGGAGCACAATATTCTTGAAAATGAGCTGTATTATTGAGTTGTCATAAAGAAGCCTTTACTGTGCCAATGCCACAAAAAAGCTTGGTTACAACATGCCTGACAAGTCAACGCCTTAACATGCCCACAGCTTCTTGCACACTGTAATCTGGAGTGACGAGACCAAAATAGAGCTTTATGGTGACAACCATAAGCGCTATGCTTGGAGAGGGGTCAGCAAGGCCTATAGCAACAAGAATACCGTGAAGCATGGTGGTGGCTCACTGATGTTTTCGGGGTGTGTGAGCTCTATAGGCAAGGGGAATCTTGTGAAAAATTGATGGCAAGATGAATGCAGCATGTTATCAGAAAATACTGGCAGACAATTTGCATTCATCTGCATGAAAGCTGCGCATGAGACGTTCTTGGACTTTCCCCCAAAACAACCACCCTAACCACAAGGCTAAGTTGACCCTCCATTGGTTACAGCAGAAAAAGGTGAAGATTCTGGAGTGGCCATGACAGTTTCCTGACCTTAATATTATCGAGCCACTCTAGGGAGATCTGAAAAGTGTGGTTCATGTAAGATGACTAAAGACTTTGCATGACCTGGAGGCGTGTTGCCAATTCGATTGGGCAGCTATACAACCTGCAAGCATTTGGGGCCTCATAGACAACTATTACAAAAGGTTGCACACTGTCATTGATGCTAAAGGGGGCAATACACAGTATTAAGAAATAGGGGGATTCAGACTTTTGGACAGGGGGGTAATTTCATTTGTTTACTTGTTGCCATATTTTGTTTTATGATCGTGCTATTCTGTTATGACCTACAGCTGAATATGAATCCCATAAGAAAGGAAAGAAAAATGTTTTGCCTGCTCACTCATGTTTTCTTTTTTTCTTTAAAAATGGTACATATTGTATCAGTTCTCTAAGGGTATGTAAACTATTGAGCACAACCGTATCATTGCCAGTGGCTATAGCCACTAGCAGTAATAATTGTGTTCAAGGCTCAGTTGTAAACTATTGAGCACAACCGTATCATTTCCAGTAGCTATAGCCACTAGCAGTAATAATTGTGTTCAAGGCTCCCCCACCCCACCAGCAGAGAACAATTGTGCTGCAGGAGTCATTAACCCGTGGTGGAATTAAAGAAAATCATATCATCTACAGGTTGCTTTAGGCTTTTCTTCCGCTTCAAATCTAGGAACAAAAATACAATATGTTGCAGCTTAAAGTCCTTAGATGAGGTGGTTTAATTTGTTTTCTTTTTCAAAGCTAAGAACAAATTTAGCCAATACAGAAAATACCTGTTGGTCTTCCCAGAAATGTAGTGTCCTTGACTATTCCTGTGAGCTGCTCTGAAGAATTTCTTACTCCCTAACTATTTTCTGTAGACTACTAATTGCCCTGCTCTTCATCTAAGAGGTACGGGGACGTTAGAAGTCCATTTTAGGGGGGCTTTCCTAGGGTGACAACCAAGGCTCCCTCTGTAGTTACAGTGGAGCTGTGATGTAGCCACCCAAGTACAGGAAGTGTGTTATTTGCAGAATTACCCGGTGAAAATAAAGCAAAGCAAACATGAAAAAAATAAAAATAAAAAGATAGGGAACAACTGCGCTAGTCCAAAAAAGGTAATAAAAAGCAGCAACCTCAAGTGTGACCGACACCCCAAAAGTTCAATGTATAAATAAGTTGCGCTATAAGTGAAACATATAAAGTGATATATGATGAAAATAGTGTGTAATATTGTCCAGAAAATGGAAACAAGAAATGAGGTAACTTGTGCAGGCACTCCTGGATTAGCCTGGAGCAAAGATGTTACATCGGCATCCTGAGTTCCATGTGTGGAGGTCTTAGTGGATTGGTCCATTGAACATCATTTTGCCCTTATATCACCAGGAGTCGGTAAGGGTATTTAATCATTGGCGGTGCCCTTTTCTGGTTTGCATGGTCGGGACCCACAAGCTTGTTTATGCTCTTCACACTCATCTCTGTGGTAAGTTGCTGTCCTACTGGGGGAGGATTCTGATCTATTCATTTGGTGATTCCCTATTTTCACTTTGGTAAGAAGTACCTATTGAGCTTCTGTGGTGGTCAGGTTTTTCTTCTATATTCACATCTACCCCTGAACACGGGAACGTTGGCGCTCCCACTCACTTTGGGTGTTACCCGTTATCCTTTGTTATTTTGGTTTTACGCTATGGCGTTTTGCTTTTTTGTATTTCACATGTCAACACCATATTGAGGGATCTACGTGGGAACCGCAAGGTCCACCGGGGTCTACCATCTAAGCCTATTGGAGTCATATTATTTGGCCTTTACACAATTTGTTTCCGGTAAGCGGTACCTGCACAAGTTACCTCATTTCTTGTTTCCATTTTCTGGACAATATTACGCACTATTTTCATCATATATCACTTTATATGTTTCACTTATAGCGCAACTTATTTATACAATGAAAAAAAGAAAGCAAATGCAAATTCCTGTAATTTGGACTTAACCACTTGCCGACCGCTCACGTTGACCCTACTGCGGCAAAGTGGTTTGTTATCGTCCAGCGATGTAGACCTACGTCGCTGGACTCCTCCCCTTGTGGTCGGTGCGCGCGCGCCCCCGGAGGCTCATTCCCTCTGTATTCAGTCACAGCGGGAGTGGGGCCAGAGGAGGAGCGGCGGTGATCACCGCCGCTCTTCCCCAATCATCGGGGATCGAGTGAGGAAATCCGCCCGCTTGTGTAAACAAAGCGGGCCGATCTCCTATATGACAGGCAGGGACAGATTACAGGATTCAGCATAGCTGAACCTGCGATCTGTGCCTGTGTCACACAGTCCCCTCCCCCCACACACGTTAGTAAGTACCAGGCATACATTAACCCCTTGATCACCGATAAGAGTTAACCCCTTCCCTGCCAGTGTCATTTTTACAGTAGCAGTGCATATTTATAGCACTGATTACTGTAGTAATGTCACTGGTACCCCCAAAAGTGTCAAAAATGTCAGTCAAGGGTCCGATCTGTCCGCCGCAATGTTGCAGTCCCGCAGATTGCCGCCAGATCGCCGCCATTACTAGTTAAAAAGAAACAATAAAAATGACATAAATTTCCTGTAGTTAGTAGCTGCGATAACTTTTGCGCAGACCAATCAAAACACACTTATTGCAATTTTTTTTTTTTACCAAAAATATGTAGCAGAAAACAAATTGGCCTAAAATGTTAAAAAAGTTTGATTTTTACATTTTTTTGGGGGGGTAATTTCATATAAAAAAATGTGAAAAATATTGTTACGTCGCTCTTTTTTTTGTCTATAGCGCAAAAAGTAAAAATCGCACAGGTGATCAAATACCACCAAAAGAAAGCTCTATTTGTGGGGAAAAAAGGGATTAATTTGGGTACAGCATCGCACGACTGCGCAATTGTCCATTAAATTAATGCAGTGCCGAATCGCAAAATATGGCCTGGTCAGGAATGGGGTAAAATCTTCCAGTCTTAAAGCGGTTAAAAATACGCTCATTGAGAATTTTTTTGTCAAAGACATGTAGCTAAATACATTTTGGCCTAAATATATGACAAAAAAGTGAATATATTGGGTATTTTTTAACTGTCAAAGTAGAAAAATATTGTTATTTTTTTTATTAATATCGCAAAAAATGAAAATCGCACAGGTGATCAAATACCACCAAAAGAAAGCTCTGTTTGTAGGAAAAAAAGGACGTAAATTTAGTTTGGGTACGGCGTTGCATGACCGCGCAATTGTCAGTTAAAGTCGCACAGTGCCGAATCGCAAAAAGTGGCCTGGACGTAAAGCAGGAAAATCCTCCGGTGGTAAAGTGGTTAAATTGTGTAAGCATTTATTAACAGTAAACTAGACATGGATTTTTTTGTAGCAACATATCTAACTATACTGTGACTGAGCATTGTGGAATAACTTTGAATGATCAGCAGTCAAGCAGCTTCCCAGTGAAATAATTTTCACCTTGTGTAAATTGTGTTTCTTAACAAGTGCAGGTTTCATCGTTCAGGGAGTGCTGGGATGTGCAGAAGCTTGCTAGTCACACCTCACATTCCTCAGTAGAGAGGACTAGTACAATATGAAGGTGTTTTTCATGTCAGGTTACCAGTAAATCATGCTGCTTTCAAATCTCATACTGCTTGTATAGGTAGCACTTTGTCATATATTTTTACGAATACTTTCAGTAATTTAATATATGTAAATGTGTATTTTCAAGTTTTGTGCTTTTATTTATGTAATCTGCATAAACATATTATTTTGTGTCTTTTTTCTTGTGTTTTCCTTAAGGCTCTGTTCACATGTCAGCGTTTGGATCGCGGGCAGAACCGCCGCGGTTCCGCCCGCGATCCGGAGATTATTGCAAATCGCGGGACGCCTAGCGTTGCCCGTTGATTTGCAATAGCCCCCCAAACGCCGAGCGATGTTGCCACGATTTCCGCCTGCCGAATCGCGGCAACATCACGCAAACAAAATCGCGGGACGCAATACGCTCCAAAGAAGCTCTTGTACTTCTTTGGAGCGTATTGCGTCCCGCGATTTTGTTTGCGCGATGTTGCCGCGATTCGGCAGGCGGAAATCGTGGCAACATCGCTCGGCGTTTGGGGGGCTATTGCAAATCAACGGGCAACGCTAGGCGTCCCGCGATTTGCAATAATCTCCGGATCGCGGGCGGAACCGCGGCGGTTCTGCCCGCGATCCAAACGCTGACATGTGAATGCAGCCTAAGGCCGGGTTCACACTGGTGCAATGTTAGACATTGCTTGTTATTCGCACCACACTGCTGTGCACATCACATGCGATGCCTGTGCGATGTGAATTCAGCCATACAGATTGTATGGCTGAGTTTGCATTGCATTCGCACCAAAATGGTGCAGGACCCTTTTTTTGGTCAGCACTGAAATTGGACTGCATGGGTGTTCAGACCCATGCGATCTGATTCCTGCAACATTTGGAAGTTCACACTGCGATCTGCGAACCGATCTGGGGGTGTCAATAACTTTTCATTGACACCCGCAGCGGTTCGCAGATGTCAGTGTGAACCGCTCGCAGGTGACATGCGATGTGGGAACCCGCACTGGAATTGCTATGGTTCCCGCATCACATATATGTGGACTGGGACTTATGGACTTATAATGCATAAAGATGTACAAAGAGGTGCATAAAAGTGGATCTTCAGCCTCAAAAACGTTAACCCTCTGCTCCACCCGTCCTTCGGCCCTCTACACCAGTGGTCCTCAGGGCCCACTAACAGGCCAGGTTTGCAAGATAACTGAAATACATCACAGGTGATATAATTTGCTGCTCAGTGATTGCAGTACTCTAGTCTGCATCTCCCCAAGCTAATACTTAAAATCTGGCCTGTTAGTGGGCCCTGAGGACCGGAGTTGAGGATTACTGCTCTACACGAATAGCCAGCTTTTTTAAAAAACAAATTTACTTTTCTTTTTTAGAAAATGTTCGGCCCCACCCATTCCATAATCGCTTAGGCAAATGACATGCACTGTGCTTTTTTGGCTCCTGGGATATGCACGTCACATAACCCAGGAGCAATAGCCTTTCATTGAGGAAAGGGGAATGGGTGGCCTATTGGTGCATCATCAGTGGGCTGAACCCGGAACAGCTGGCAGCCTACTGATGTTGTCACAGGAAACATGGCGGCATGGGTTGAATCGCTGCCAGAAGAGAAGATCTTAACTGGGCAATGCTGTATCAGCTGGGTGGGTGAAGATCTAAAATGTGCTGATCTCGCCACCAGGTAAGTAACGGTTTTATAAACAAAAATATAGGCGGGGAGTGAAACTCTGCTGTAAAGTGGAAGAAAAGTCCACAATTTTTAACTTGTACCTAGAGGTAAGCCTATAATAAGACTTACCTGTAGGTACAGTGAATATCTCCTAGCCTTGCACTGTGTAGGAGATATTTAGACGGGATGCAGCATGCGCTCTGAAGGGACAGCATACCCATATCAAAGTCAAAAAAGTTCTGGAGTATGTATGGTGGGTGAGATGATGCCCTGTTTTTACTTTAAGCCTACTTCATAGCCTACCTACAGCATATTGTATATAACTAAACCATTAGTAAAGCATGGTGGCTCAAATTATAGCAAAGTATGATAATCCTTTATTTCAATATGTCTGCCAATAATGGATTGGTCCGGCTAAAAGTGGTTTTATAAGTTACAAACCCTGGTGACCCACTGGCTTTTTCTATGTCTTGGACACGCTGACAGCAAGATCCCTCTAACCAATGCAGGCCATACAATTCCAAACAAATTTTCTTTCGAAAATAAGAAATTTCACGTGTTTTGTAATCTGATGGTGCTACCATTGATTTCGAAATTCGACCAACCAAGCCTTTAACTTCATTGCATGTTGCTATGGAAAATACGTTCCTTGCCCGGAATCTTCTTTTCTTTCCAGGTCACAGCTCATGCGCATTTCTTTTTGATTCTATTTCTTGCATAATTCTCCCATCATTATTTAGAAATTGGTTCGGTATTCAAAAAATTTCCAACATTCCTTGGACCCAAATACCTGGTCAAACAGATGTTTGGACCTGACCCTGGGAAGGGTACTGGTTATAAAATGATAGTATGGTTGTTATATAGAGTTTTCATTGCTGTTCAGGGTTTATGGTGCCCTAGGTTTTAAGGGCTGTTATGTTTCCTATTTGGAAAGGCACTTTTTCCCTTCCAATCAGGGTCCTCCACTTCATGGAACTGATGTGAGTCGGCCCACAATAACTACCTGGACTTTTCATCGAAATAACGAGCAGTCTAATTTTGTTCCTTGTTTCCCTATGTTTACCAATGCTGCTGTGAATGTTACATTAGCAAATTACTGTTGTTGCTATATTTTTTTATTTCTTTTATATCTTAGAAAGAAAAACCTAATAAAAACAACTGAAACAGAAAAAAATTCAAAAATGCCCGATCTCTCAAATTTGATGGCTGCAGTCCCAGAAGCCGACTCATCAGTAGAAACGCGTCGGGGGAGCCAGCCGTGCTGCTACAGGTCCCGGATAGCACTGCAGGTGACCGAGACTTTTCTTTGAGCATTTGCTGTTACAACACCGGATGTTTGTAATGGTTTTACCGTTTTTTTTTAATTAATAAACCGTGGGTAATGCACTATTAGTCCCTTCCTTTTATTGCGGTCCTCTTGTTGGTATCCCCATCCGTGGAAGCCTCCAGACCCCCAAAAACCGGGAAGCTCTGTTGATCGATTCATCCCACCGGATATCCCATCAACTTTTGCTGATCTATTGGATTCCTTGGTACCACAGTACATGCTTCAGTCTCTTTTAAATGTGCTGAGTCCATTCACATCACTGGGTGTCATCACAAGATTGCAGTTTTGTTTAACGTCACGTTTTTGGATTGTTTTTGGTAAGAGGTTAATTCACCTATTCCGTATACACCTATCATCCATCAGCTGGTTTTTCTGCACGTATCACCTTGTGAACACCCCCTTCCAGATGAAGAAGACTTTTATTCAATTTGTTGATTTATTTAGATTTTTTTTCATATATGGAGATTATGTTATTGTTTATTTACTTGCATATTAGCGCACTTTTGTAATTCGCACGTTAGATTTCTTTACTCATTCATTTTTTATCACAGTGCTGCTTTTACACATATTTACATTGGTTTGCACACCTTTTTCTCTTCAACATTGCTGTGTATGTTACATTAGCAAATTGCTGTTGCTATATTTTGTATTTCTTTTATTTCTTTGAAAGAAAAACCTAATTAAAACAACTGAAACAGAAAAAAATTCAAAAATGCCCGATCTCTCAAATTTGATGGCTGCACGAAAATCGTCCAACTAATAGTGTGGAATTTGAACGAAAATTTGTCGTTACAATTTTCTAAGGAAAATTCTTTCGGCATTGGACCCATGTATGGTCGGCTTTACTTGTTCCTGTTCACCTGGGAATTTTGGTTATTCCCACCCAGATTTTTGTAATCCAACACTTCTTGCTGCATCCCCCATAATTTATAATAACTAAAAAATCCTACAAAGTTGGACAGGTACATGAATCAGGTGCAAACGCTGACATTTTTGGTGCTGCACCCCAAAGGAAAGCAAAAGGGTGGCTAAGAACTGCCCAGATGGAATTTTATAAGAATTTCTGCAGTAAAACTGAAAGAAGAAGAAGAAAATTGTTTTTTTTTTTTTTTTTTTTTAAGTACAAGTGTTTGTTAATCATGAACCATTTATTTTTTTAATCTGAACAAAATGAATGACTGCACCTTAGTAATGTTCCTTGTCATAACATAGCTGCCACTACTGACCACTAGAGGGCTCCTGCAAGGTTTATGAAGAGTTCATTGTGCTGTGCATGTTTGAATAATGCCTTATACAAGTCAGTCATAAAAATAGTATGCGTCTGTTTGAAAAAGTGTGTATCTTTTAAAATGGGCCTATCTGATTGGTTCAAAGCTTAGTTTAAAATGTGCTATTGATTACCTATAAACATTCACATCAGGGTATTATGTATGTAGTAGTTATGAAACGGGGGGAGCACCAGGAGAACATAGAAAAACAATGGAAATTGCAATGAAATACATCCGTAAGGTGAATGTTTTAATGTCTTTTGGCACTTTAGTTGTGGATTTGTACGGGAAAACTTCATGATCATTATTTATCTGTGTTTTATAAAAAGGGACAGGAATTGGACTAACATGTAAAAGATGCATTGGGCCTGGTTTACTAACAGATGTGAGTATAATCACACATGAAGATCACGTGAGCAAGAAAAATCCGAAGCCAATAATTTGTACAGTATATCATTTGTCAGCTAATGTGCACACAGGCTTTAGCTAATATACACAAAATTAGTATGCTTTAAAGCCACTTTCACACTTGTGCAAATTGTCCTGCGATTTGGGACTGCAAAATCGCATGACAAGTTGTTCTCCATTATTTCCAATGAGTACCGTTCATATCTGTACGACTTGAAGTTGCACCAACTTCAAAGTAGTCCCTGCATTACTTTGGTCTGATTTTAATGCATTTTGAGGTCAAGAGACATAGACATCGATTCAAGCCCAGTCAAAATTGCAGTAAAATCGCGGCAAAAAAATTGCGGGAAAATCGCAGTAAAACCGTGCGTAAAAAGGGGCCTAAAATGTACTCTTCAGCACCTGAACATACGCCACCTAAGCCATGGAATGCCTAAAATAAAATATGATTTTGTTACTGTTTTTTTTTTTTTAGGTATATTTATGCACTGTTACACCGCATTCACACTGCAGCGGCACGACTTCGGGGGCGACCTGTGAAGTCACATGCAGCGCGACTTTGGCGCGACTTGCACGGACTTCATAAAATGAATGTCTATGCAAGTCGCTCCAGGTCGCCCCGAAGTAGTACAGGACCCTTTTTCTAAGTCGGAGCGACTTGTGTCGCTCCTATTAGAATGGGTCCTGTACCACACAATGGACAGCGACGGTCTGCGACTTGTCAGGCTCACCAAGTCGTATTAGTGTGAATGGAGTCTTAGAATTTTGTCTGCATGCTATATAGCAATAAAAGCGCATCAAGTTCAAAAGATCAAAAGAAGAAAGACATTTCTTTGTTTCTGTTATACAAATTTGCAGATGCATATTCTTTCTTCATAAATTTAGTCAACAATGTATACTGCTACATTTCTTTAGTGAAAATAATCCAAATCCATGTATATTATTTAGTCTGTAGGAAATATATCTGAGAATCCATCAGTCCTGATGTACTGACAACCTATTTTATTTCTTGAGCCCTGAAAAATGCCAGGACAGTACAAATATCCCCCAAATGACCCCTTTTTGGAAAGTAGACAGTCCAGGGTATTTTAGTAAGAGACATGGGGAATTTTTTAAAGTTATTTTTTGTCACAATTTTTTGGTGATCACGGACACTGATGTGTTATAGTATGTAGAAAAAACAAAACACCAAGAAAAGTTATAATTTTTTTTAATTTAAATATTTGTTTTCTTTTTTATTCATTTTGTTTTATTTTTTTTATGATTTTTTTTTTTTACATACTGTGACCAGAGCAATAGGGTGTTACCATAGTAACACTGAACTACTCTAAGGCGGTGAAAGGATCTTTTTTTTATTTAAGAACCAGTGAATTTCACTGTTATGAGCAACTATTTTTTTCTGAATGAAAACTATTTATTCAGTGTTTACTATTGTGATTAGCTGTGATTGGCCACAGCTAATCATATGGTACAGGTGGGCTGTGATTGGCCTTTTCTGTACCATGTGATCATTGCGGCCAATCACAGAGATCAACACAATAGTACACAATAAATGGCATGAATAGAAGTGATTAATTGTGTGCAATTGTTATGTGATCTGCTGTGATTAGTCACAGTGATCACAAGGTATAGGCAGTGGCCCGGTACACTGATCTGTCATCCGCTGTGTCCCCCATTCCACACGCTTTTCCCGGACCGTGAGTTTAAAATACACTGCAGTTGCGATCTGCAGCAGGTGTCAATGTTAACTTAAAGGCACCCCAAACGCAGGTCGCAAACATGACCTGTGCATTTTATGAAATAATGCATGCACTACTTTTAAAGCATTCTGGCACAGTTTCAGCCTATTCAGATAAATGGACTGAAATTGCACTGCATGCAGATCGCATGTGAACCGCGCAGGAATGCACAGCGTGTTCCTGTGCGATTCATGGCATGAACCGAGCCCTGAAAATTCCTAATTTGTCTCAGTGAACTTTATGTGGTATGGTTCTGCACAGTTACGTATTTTGTATGTATGGGCAGAAGTTCAAGAACTAATCAGGACTCCACATTCCCTAGGATGGTGCTGGGAATAAAGATGTTAATGATAAATGCTTATTCATAGCACAAATGCAGACTTTATCATATAAAAGCATAACACACAGGTTTTTATTATTAATAAACCATAAAAGTGTAGCGCTAGAAGTATAAATCACAAAAATGATGAATAGTGTCCAAATAAATAAACAAATAATAATCACAATAATGTGTATATAGGAAGAAAGGAAAAATAATTGTGTCCAAATGAATAAGTCCCAAAGAAAAACTGATATGAAGTCAATTCATAAATCCACATGCACAATAATCCAAGGGGGGATTCTTCCCGTGACACCAAGGGTATGTGGAGGAAAGGAACACCTCTGTGATGGGGTAAGAAAAACAGCTTACCAGATTTCCATGGCTGCTCAACTTAATGAGTCAGCCTCTCCCAGCTCTTAATCAAGACCACTGAAGATCTGATGTTGCATGGATACTTATTCAGTACAAATGGACCACCTCTCAAGATACGTGAAGGGATCAGTACAGGATAAAATCTCCTCAATATTTTTCACCAGTCATAGACTTCAAGCCAAATGGGATAGAGGTTGGGGGGGGGGGGCGGTAAGACCATGAACAAGCTCTAAGTGCAGCCAGTAACAATGTCTCTGACCACCACCATGCCAGTCGCAGTGTCTCTGACCACCACCATGCCAGCCTCTGTGTCTCTGATCACCACCATGCCAGTCGCAGTGTCTCTGAACACCACCATGCCAGTCGCAGTGTCTCTGACCACCACCATGCCAGCCTCTGTGTTTCTGATCACCACCATGCCAGACACGGTGTCTCTGACCACCACCATGCCAGCCACGGTGTCTCTGATCACCACCATGCCAGTCACGGTGTCTCTGACCACCACCATGCCAGCCACGCTGTCTCTGACCACCACCATGCCAGTCAAGGTATCGCTGGTAGCTAGAAACAGTGTTCTGATCACTGCCACTGCAGAACAGTACAGCCAGCAACAGTTTTCCTGATCACTGCTACAACAGTCCCAGTGTGACCAGACCAGTGTATAGCACATACTAGCTATACGGGCATTATCGCCCATGTGACCAAGGCCCAATTTCACTCTCACTAGGCCCAGAGAATCTGAAGTACAGTCTTTGGTCACAGAGCTATCATGTGGGCACAATCCAGAGAGTAATACAGTATATTTAGTGCTATAAAAATGTAGTATTCGGTTTCCAAGTACATGCAATTATATTGAGCTAGAGCAGCTGTGTTATGATGAATTACTGTGGTTTTAGGGCTATGAGAGCTTCATGCTTAAAAGAGAAGTCCATCTTTCCTGTTGTAACAAGATTTAGATTTGCTGTCTTTCAATCCCAACGACAATGGTTAACAGGATAAATAGAGAGGATAAATCTCCTCAGTGAGGACACGGAGAGCAATAGTAGGGTGACCAGACGTCCCCGGTTTCTGGGGACAGTCCCCAGACTGAGGACACTGTCCCCAGTTCTGTCCCTGGATTTGATTTTAACAGAGGCACAGGCAATTTAATAAAAAGTCAGTGCAGACTTAAAAAAAAAAAAAAAAACTCTTGACGCTTCTACTAGCTTAGGGGGTGTATTTTTTTCCATTATCTCTGCCCCTCTGATGATTATGTGCTGATTAGAGCAGAGGGACTATTTCTTTAATTTCAGGCGCATGCCCATTCTGCACCTGCTTGCATGTTCTTCTGCCTTGGCTCAAGTCCCGGCCAGCCGCCTGCCTGCCTATCTCCTTGCCTTCCCTGGCGGAGGGATCTTCCTTCGCTCAGCTCTGCTCCCTACCCAGTAGTAGCCGGGGCCTGAAAAGTGAGACTTGAGAGGATGTGAGGCGGCGGCGACAGGCAAGGCTTCTGAGCTCAGCGGACAGTGTCCAACAGCAGAAATAGAGGTGAAGGGGATCCGATCGTGGGGCTGCCAGTGCCTTCAAGGAATCAACACAGGTGTGCTTTGGGGGTGTCTGTGATAAGATTACATTGCACTTTGTCTGTCTGTCTGGCATAATGGATGGTAACATAACTCACAGGCAGTAGACACTCTATCAGAGCTCTGGCTAATATACGATCGCTGGCATCTACATGATCCTGCATTTCTGGGTATTGGTGCCAATCATAGAGTCCGTCGGCACCCGCTGATCATTCTGTACACAGGCAGAACGCCAGTCTGCCTATGTTAACAAGGCAAAATGCCATTCTGTCAGTATGGAAGACATTGATCCTGTGTTCCTGCAAAGAAGGGACAGGGATCTATGCCTTCTCTTAGTAAAATACTCCCCCCATGGTGAGAAAACACTTGTTAGGCACACATTTAACCCTTTGATTGCCCTAGATGTTAACCCCTTCCCAACCAGTGTCATTAGTACAGTGACAGTGAATATTTTTAGCACTAATCACTGTATTAGTGTCACTGGTCCCCACAAAGTGTCAAAAGTGTTGAATAGTGTCAAATTTGTCCACCACAATATCGCAGTCCCACTATGAGACGCTGACTGCCGCCATTACTAGTAAAAAAAAATATGTCCCCAGATTTAATTTTAAAATCCTGGTCACCTTAAGCAATAGTACCCTCAGATATGTTTTACCTTCCCCTACTCTAGGTTTAGATACTTTAGATATGCTCTAAGAGCCCTTTCACACTGAGGCGCTTTTCAAGCACTTTGGCTCTGAAAAAAAATAATGCCTGAAAAGCTCACAAAAACCTACTCCCATTTAAATCAATGAATGCTCCCACAATGGGGCGGTGTGCTGGCAGTGCGGTGAAAAAAATCCTGCAAGCAGCATCTTTGGAGCATGTTTGGAGCGCTAAAAAAAAAAGCGCCATAAAATGGTTTTTGAAGCAGTTTTTAAGTCACGTGTCCTTAACCCCTTCTGGACCAGAAGATTTTCCCCCTTAATGACCAGGCCATTTTTTGCGATTCGGCACTGTGTTAATTTAACAGAGAATTGCACGGTTATGCGACGCTGTACTCAAATAAAATAGATGTCCATTTTCCCCACAAATAGAGCTTTCTTTTGGTGATATTTGATCACCTGTGTGATTTTTATTTTTTTATATTTTTCCTGGTTATTGGGAAGAATTACCCTCTTTAGCCTCGTACACACGCAACGAATTTCCGCCGACCGGTCGTCCGTCTTTTGTCCAGAGTGGTGTCTGTTGGTTGGAATGTGCTCTAGACTGCACACAAATTTTCCCGCACGACAGAATTCTACTTCAGAAGTGATGTCACGTGTTGGATTGCATTCTTTGTGTTCTTTCATCTCTGAGCATGCCTAGTCTTGCTCATAAGATTTTTCCCCATCAAAATCTGTACTAATGAGACGAAAATCAGACGTGTTTTGACGGTCGACAAAAATTTTATAGCCTGCACACCAGAATTTTTTCGGCGGAAAAGTCAGAGTCGGTTGTCGGAAGCACCATACTAACAAGCCGAAAATCGGCAGATCGGTTGTCGAATGAAATTTCCTGGCCGGATTTCTACTCGTGTGTACAGGGCTTTAGAGATAGCTAAAAAGATGAAAGGTGTCAGTGGGAACTTATCTGAGAGGTAGAAATTGCTCATTGTTCGAGGAACCCCTAGCAACCTCTGGAGGAACCCAAGGGTTTCATGGAACCCTGGTTGAGAAACCCTGAGTTGGACAATACGGGTTACTGGTTATAATTGGAAAGACGTATTACGGTATGTCTTAGCATAAATAATCTTGCCCTCTGCATATATTTGATTATATGCATTACATATACTACTATAATGGAGCCAGATGTAAAATTATATGGCTAAGTTTATGTTTAAAATGAGATATGTTGTATATGCTGGGTAAACCCAACTGTAACTGTCTTACTTTGCTTTGTGCTTATTGTACTTGTTGTCCAATTTTTCAATAAAAAAAAAATATCCGACTGAAAAAAACTTCGTACCTTCAGCCTACTCATTAATGGTTCAAATATCGACCGGTTCTTGCTGATTTGAATCATGTATGGCCGGCCTTAGTTAAATTTGGCTCATGGAATATTCGCTACTTCTTTTACTGAAATCTTCAATTTCAAAAAGCCTTTATTTCATCAGCAGAATAATTTACGTGAAACTGTATGTCAGGTGAAAGGTATTGAGCAATCATTGCCAGAGAACACTCCATGTAACAAACCAACCCTGTACAAATAAAGCCTAGTAAATGGAATAAGTGTGCCCTTTCTATGTAACCCTGGCGGCTCTACAATTACTATGCCTGGGATGGTAAACATTTGAACTCTCACCGCCTAGCAGTAAAAACAAAGGAGAACATTGCCAAAAGGAATAAAGTCAAAAATTCCATACATAGTTCAGCTACAGGACCTGCTGAAGGTTTGTTTTTCTTAGACCCTGAAAAGGAAAATGCCATACTTCACGTTTTTTAAATGACATTTCTTACGATAGGATGATAGGTAGACAGGCTTATATTAGACACTTATCTACTAAATGGATTTCTCATGGCATTTATTATGAAATGTTTCTTCAGTTCACACATGAACACTTGTGACACAACAAAAGTAACATTGCAATTGTTTTATATTACTTTTATCTTTTTATTACAGAAACAAAGACGCCCAGGTCAGGCTGATTGTCTCACTAGATTAAAGGGAAACTGTAAAGGTTTGGGGTCAAGTTCATATATTTTTTTTCCAAGTGTTCTTGGCACGACAGCATAGGATAGGCCATTCACTTGAATGTGCTGCCCTATGTGTGCCAAATAAGCCAAAAGAAGCTCCCACACCTTTTCAGGTGGTGAGCTGTGCACATTTGTTACCAAGCATTTTGGCGTGTTTGTCACATGACAAAATTAGCGTTTAACAGCCATCAACAATGAATGGGACTGCATGCGCAATGCGCGTTTTACGCCGTTATCCGATCCTGTCTGCCAAATTCAGGCAGATTGTAGTCCTATTTTCCATCCATCTGGTGTTGTATGAAAACAGACAGGTGGTCCATTTTCACCCAATTTCCCCATAGGGGAGAGCGGGACTGTGTCCATCTCCGCCCTGCATAGTGATTGAAGATGGACTTGTTATCCGCCTGCTCAGCGGGGATCAGTGGAGCGATCCCCCACTGAGCAAGTGGAGGCGCCCTTGTGAAAGGCTAAGATGTCAGAGGTGTCAGATTGGAGACATGTGGGTGTTTCCCATAAAAGAGAGTATTCTCCAATCAGTCAGTGCTTCCTTCTATGGAAACACATTTACTTGCAGAGTGAGAGATGGTGCTCAGCCGAGCGCCTGTATAGCTCAATGTAGGCAACTCCATAGTCAGGAGGTTGAATATTGTTTGTGTCAGTGTGGTGCTGATAAACCACTGTCATTGAGCAGACTCTTTCACTTGTGCATGAAATTTCCAGCTTCAGCTACTGAGCACTGTAAACAGACTTTATGCAACAGGAGGGTAGGAGACACAGGAAAACCTATGAAAAAAAGCCTCCAGGCTGTTTCAGTGCATTAATGCACAGTAGTGATGGGCTCAGGCGTGTTCGGGATCGTAGTCTAACCCACCTGAGCAATCCCGCCAGGAAGCCGACACTGCACACCACCACTCATCGGCAGTGAGGCATTTCCCGGTCTGTGCAGCTGCACAGACACATGATGCTTATGATTGGCGGTGTGCAGTGTCGGCTTCTTGGTTGGACTGCTCTGGTGGGTTGGGACTACGATCCTGAACAACACTGAGCCCATCACTAATGCACAAGCATAAAAGTGTATGTGAATTATTAAAGCATAGTTCCAGCTGTTTGTGTTTATTAAAAGTCAGCAGCTACAAAAAGTGTAGCTGCTGACTTTTAACCACTTCAATACAGGGCACTTCCCCCCCCCCCCCCTTCCTGCCCAGGCCAATTTTCAGCTTTTAGCGCTGTTGCATTTTGAAGGACAATTGCGCGTTCATGCAACACTGTACCTAAACCAAATTTGTGTCATTTTTTCCCACAAATAGAGCTTTCTTTTGGTGGTATTTGATCACCGCAAGGTTTTTTCTTTTTTGCTAAACAAATGAAAAAAGACCGAAAAGTTTAAAAAAATAAAAACTTTTTTTTTATGTTATACAATTTTGTAAATAGATAAGTTTTTTCCTGCACTGATGAGCACTGATGAGGCCGCACTGACAGGCACTGATGAGGAGGCACTGATGGGGTGGCACTAATATGCGGCACTGATAGGCAGCACTGATAGGCAGCACTGATGGGCACTGATATGTGGCACTGATAGGTAGCACTGATATCCAGCATTGGTGGACACTGATAGGCAGCACTGCTGGGCACTGATAGGCAGCATTGATGGGCACTGATAGGTGGCACTGATGGGCACTGATAGCCAGCACTGATGGGCACTGATAGGCGGCACTGATGGGGACTGATAGGTGGCACTGATGGGCACTGATAGGCGGCACTGATCGGTAATGATGGGTGGCACTGATGGGCACTAATGGGCACTGATAAGCGGCACTGGGGGGCAATAATGGGCACTGGTGGGTGGCACTCATAGATGGCAATGATGGACAATGGTGGGCAGCACTGATGGGGAGGGCACTGGCGGACAGCACTGATGGGGAGGGCACTGGCGGGCTCCCTGAGCCCTGATTGCCATCCCTGGTGGCCATGGTGGGCATCCCTGGGGGCCATGGTGGGCATCCCTGGGGTCATGGGTAGGCATCCCTGGTGGTTCTAGTGGCACCCCCCCAAGGTAAGGTGATTAACAGTGCAGACCCCCCCCCCTGTCAGGAGAGCCGCAGATCGGCTCTCCTCTACTCGTGCCTGTCAGGCACGAACTGAGGAAAGCCGATCAACGGCTCTTCCTGTGTACTATGTGACCAGCTGTGATTGGGCACAGCTGTTCACATGGTAAAGAGTCTACGCCAGTAGGCTCTTTACCGAGATCGGAGATGTGGTGTGTCAGAGTGAGGGCGGGAAGTGGTTAATAAACACACACTTGTCCAGGGATCCAGCGATGCGGCCACCCAAAGCTTCGCTCCTCTCCCTCTCCTCTCCCTCTCCTCTCCTAGGCGGCCAGAGGGGAAATGGGAGCAGGTACCTGTCAAAACTAGGTACCCGACTCCCCCCCCCCCCCCCAAAAAAAAAAATGACATGCCAAATGTGACATGTTAGGGGTCTAAGAGTATTTAAAGCAGAAGTTCCACTTTTGGGTGGAACTCCGCTTTAATGGTCTGCCAACACGTGACAAATCCCCTGATCCTTTCCTAAATGCATCACACCACAATGCAAGGTATGTGTACAGAGGTGCACTAACGTTGCTCACTACTGTGACAGTGCATTGGAGTATTATTCAAAATGCACCCAAGGTGTTTTATTGCACATTCTCACAATGCAACCCTCCTGACTCGATAAAAGAATACCTAATATTTGGGATTGGGTTGGGAATTCCAACCTAATGGTTGGGATTTAAGCCAACAACCCTAGTATTGTCAGGTGAATGTGCTATTCTAGGTGCTGCTACAGTGCTGTTTCCAACATGTTTCTGGCAACGGTTAGGTACAATCACAAGGGAAGGGGGACACAGCAAGAGCTTCACCTATGCGGTGAAGGTCATTTAATATCCTATGAGCAGACTAGAGGTTAAAAGTAATTGTGACATCAATAGTAGTGCTGGGATGTGAACAGTGGATGAATCACAAGACTGGCTGAACAGAATTACAAGTACTTTGACAGGTAACAATGTTCATGTATATGTATTTCATACATACTGTGTGTGTATTTAGCTCTTTGGCAAAAGTATGTTGCATAACTAGCCAGTACAACAAATAGTTGAACACATGATAATTGTGACATCAGTCTATGAATAAATGAAAATTAGATTTTCTGAATGCCAAAACATGATTAAATCAACAGGGGAAAAATACCAGAGAATTGCTCTTCAAGTATATATTAACCCATAAAGTCACTAGATGCTGTGGTAGCTGCAGTGTCTTTTTTTTTTTTAACTTTATTATACCTAGTATTCTTGCAAATAACATAACTTTTAATCCATGTATGTCCACACTCATGTCTATATTGTGTCTATGGGGGGCAGCCTATTGCATTAGGGTGTGCACCCCAAAGCTCAAACACGCATGCCTTTCTCTGCAGCATCAGCTGCACTGGACAGTGAATGAATGGGAAGTGCTCTGTGCTGAGCAGCTTCCTGTTCATTAACAAACTGAAGCATTGTAAACATAGTTTACTATGTTTCAGTTATGATTGAACACAGTGAGTGTGTTCACTGTGTTCATTTAGAAAAGAAATGCTCTGGGGACATATAAATGACATATTTACTAGCCCCTTCCCCCACTCTCCATCCTAAAACATTCTTTGCAGCAGCTGGGGGGGAGAGGAGGGAAGCCAGCAGCACTGTGGGGTAGGGGCGGGGGGTCAAACATGGGGAAACGCAGGCAGTAGGGGGAATCGGCACTGCAGGTAGTGAGTAGGGTATGCCTAGGCACACCTGGCACCCCCATGGGCACGGCTATGGGGGCAGCCAATCTCACACAGCCTGGACTTCCAACATCTATTTCCTTGTTCATCTGATTACATGGTGGATTGATGGAACTAGTTGTTCCCAGAATAAGTGCTTTCTTTTCAGCTCACATGCAATGACATGCATGATACTGCATTTCTGGCTAGATCAACAGGTATTTTCTGTACTTCCTGAAAAACGTCTTAGCCACAAAATGTAAATCAATGCATCCACCATATCTAAGAACAGGTAAGGCAAATCCTGAGGCCATATAAAGAAAGCAGGTACATGGCAAGCAGCCAAGTCATTGACAAACAACCTTTTATTGTCCTAGTGTTCAAACATAAACATAATGTATGATAACTGCCAGTCCAGGAAAAAAAAAAACACAAAACTAAAAATCACTTGATCGGCCAGCAATCAACTCAGTCAGTGGGTACTCTGTGATCATTATGGGGATCTCTGAATAATAGGTGGCTCTGTGATCATCGTGGGGCACTGAGATCACTAGGAGATTCTGTGATCATTATGGAGTTCTGTGTTCATTATGGAGTTCTGTGATTATTAGATGGCTCTGTAATTATTATGGAGCTCTGGGATTTATTAGGGGCTATGGAATAACTAGGGGGCTCTGTGATCATTATGCAGGTCTGTGATAATTACGGGGCTCTGTGATCAATTTAGGGCTATGGGATCAATATGGGGATCTGGGATCATTATGGAGCTCTGGGATCATTATGAGACTCTGGAATCACTAGGGGGCTCAGTGATCATTATGGGGCTCTGGGATAATTAGAGGGCTTCATCAGTATTTTGCTGTATGACGCCAAACTTATATTTTGCCATGCATAACTGTCAGCTTCCTGACAACTAATCACACGCTTACCCCATCATTTAGAAGAGGATGGCACTTCCTCCCTCCAGACCTGCTCCTCTCTGCCTGCTACTACAGTCACTCTTTCATGCTTTTCAGGCTCCCAGCCATGCTGTAATGGAGTGAGGTCAAGGGGGACTCTGATATAAGCAAGACCCTAATGTAAGGAGGGACTCTAATGGGGACCCTGATGTTAGTAGGAATCAGATGTAAAAGATCTTATGTAAAGGCGACTCTGTTAGAAGCTGTGATGTAAGGATGGACTTTGATGGAGACTGGAATGTAAGGATGGACTTGATGGAGACTGTGATGTAAGGATGGACTTTGATGGAGACTGTGACGTAAGAATGGACTTTGATGGAGACTGTGACGTAAGAATGGACTTTGATGGAGACTGTGACGTAAGGATGGACTTCGATGGAGACTGTGATGTAAGGATGGTCTTTGATGGGGACTCTGGTGTAAAGGGGACTCTGATGTGCTCAAGTTTATTTGGAATTTCTTTGCTTTGTTTTGCTGAAGTTCAATCTCAGTTTCTCTGTATCATATCATGCTGATATAAAAAAAGAAAAATATCCAAGTAAAACCTATTTCATTTATTTAAATTGTATTCATTCCTTCATTTATTTATTCATTCATTCAGAAAAAGTATTTGCTTGACTTGCAAATGTTTGTGAAATACAATGTAGTCCTTGTACTAAAAAGTTAAGAGACCCCTGACATAGGCCCCATAAACACCCGCATGTCAGACTAACTCGTGCTTCTTCAAGCGTTTTTGGTGCAGCAGCATAGGGTAGCCCATTCACTTGAATGTGCTGACCTATGTGGGCCAAATGCTCCAAAAGAAGCTCCCACGCCTTTTCAGGTGGTGAGCTGTGCACATTTGTTACCAATCATTTTGGTGTGTTTGTCACATGACAAAATTAGCATTTTACAGCCATCTGAAGGAATGGCACCGCATACGCAAATCGTGTTTTCCCACTTTCCTGGAATGCACAGATCTGAATGTACCTTTATAGATTACAAGATCTCTGAAATTGAGTAATATTCCTTTTTTTTTCCATCAAAAAGATACCAGCTCTGTCACTCTCTTTATCATCCAGGTTAATGCTAAAGGCTTTTTTTTTTCTTTTTTTTTCTAGTATTTCTACCATTTTCATCTTTTGCTATTTGTACTATTTCTCTGTAACTGTTGATCCGAGTTAGAACACAGCACTCTGGGAAATCCATAGATTTTTTTTGTTTCACTTATCCATGTGATCACCACCTAGGAAAAAAAAGCCTTCCATGCCTTTTATGGTCAATATCTGCAGTTTAGAGTCAGCTGAAGGGTCACGTAAAATGCCACAATTTAGTCTCGTGTTGTAAAGAGCAGAGCAGGCTAACATGCCTAATGAGCTAAGGCTCACAGTAGACAGTAACAATGAGTTCTGGCTGCTTATATCTAGTATGCTCCTATACTATCTACATAGACATAAATAATTTAGTATTACACTGGAAATTGATGAATGGGACTACAATAATTACATTGAATTTGGATTTAAACAAGTCTGTTTGACACCAAACATCAATGCACAGAACATCTGTTCTCTTCTATCCCCAAAGCGCTCATTAGCGATTGACTGACACAACAGTCTGGATCCCCATGAAAGGAAATTCACCTTCCCAAATCACTATTCACCCTGTTTATCGGAGACCACGGAATAGAAGAGGAAATCATCCAAAAACACCAGCAAAAGACACAAATGACAAGACAATATTTTGCTATTTGTAGTTATTTTGTATGCAACATGTCTGCGTAGTTTATCAGATTTTACATTCAGAATTTATTTGGTACAAAAGTGAAAGGTATAATAATATTATTATTAATATTTTTATTACACAGGATTTATATAGCGCTGACAGTTTACGCAACGCTTTGCAACTTGAGGGTAGACAGTGCAACTACAATACACTTTAATACAGTAGGAATCAGAGGACCCTGCTCGTTAGAGCTTACAATCTAAGAGAGAGGGTCAAGAGATACAAGAGGTAATAACTGTGGGGGGATGTGCTGATGGAGAAAATAAATGTACAATTGTTAGGTGGGGGCCAGATAAGCTTCTCTGAAGAGGTGTGTTTTCAGGGATCATCTGAAAGTGGACAAAGTAGGAGATAGACAGATTGGGGTAGAGCATTTCGGAGGATGGGAGAGGCTCGGGAGAAGTCCTGGAGGTGAGCATGGGAAGGGATGACAAGGGAACTAGAGAGCAGGATGTCATGAGAGGAATGAAGAGAATGATTTAGTTGGTATTTTGAGACCCGATTAGTGATGTAGCTGGGTGCCAAGTTATAGATGGCTTTGAAAGTTATGGTTAGTATCTTGAATTTAATTTGTTGGTTGAGTGGCAGCCAATGGAGGTATTGGTAAAAAGGGGTAGCAGACGCCAAGCTGTTTTTAAGGTGGATGAGCCTGGCAGCAGCGTTAATGATGGACCGAAGCAGGAATAGCCTATTAAAATGTAAGCCAATGAGGGGGGAGTAGCAGTAATCGAGACGAGAGATGACCAGGGAGTGGATTAGAAGCTTTGTGGTGTTGTTGGTTAGGAAGGGACGTATCTTGGAGATGTTGCGCAGTTTGAGGCGGCAAACTTTGGGCAGTGACTGGATGTGGGGCTGAAAAGGATAGTTCAGAGTCCAGGATTATACCTAGGACCTTGGCATGGGGGGATGGGTTGATAGTTGAGCCGTTAATCTTGACAGAGAAATCAGAGGAAGAGGAACGTGGGGGAGGAAATATCAGGATCTTGGTTTTGGATAGGTTGAGTTTGAGGAAGACACCAACTTACAATAATAATAATATAATAATAATAATATTTAGGCTTCTTTCACACGGCCGCTCCGTGTGAAAGCTCCGCTGCGGGACTTTTTTTTTTTTTTCACGGAGCGGATGACATTTGTGTCATCCGCTCCATATGCCCGCATATCATCCCATCCGTTTGTGGATGATATGCGGACCTAATGTAAGTCTAAGGCATTGCGGATGTCAGCGGATGACACCGCTGACATCCGATTTTCCTTCCTTTCCGTTTTTTGAACGGATGAAAAAATAGGGTTCTGTTCCGTTCCAAAAAACGGAACAGAACTGAAAGGAAGAAAATCGGGTGTCAGCGGATCGTATTCCGCTGACATCCGCAATGCCATTGACTTACATTATGTCCGCAAATCATCCGCAAAAAAATAGGATGATTTGCGGACAAGCGGAGCGGCCTTGTGAAGGAGCCCTAAAAGTAACAACATAATTATTATTATTAAAATTAATAATATATATAATATATTAGCAGCTTTTTGAAATACAAGATGTACAGTATTTGGAAATGTGTAATAATACTGCAAGCATTTTAGTCAAACCTTAAAGCAGTATTATCATTATTATTATTATTACTATTATACTGGATTTATATAGTACCAACAGTATGCGCAGCTCTTTACAACATGAGGGCAGACAGTACAGTTACAGATACAATTCAATACAGGCGGAATCAGAGGGCCCTGCTCATTACAGCTTAAAATCTAAAAGGGAGGGTCAGGTGATACAAAAGATAATAACTGTAGGGGATGAGCTGATGGAGAAAATAAAAGAACAGTTGTAAGGTGGTGGCAGGATAGGCTTCTCTGAAGAAAAGTGTTTTCAGGGATTACCTAAAAGTGTATATAGTAGGAGAAAGTCGGACAGATTGGGGTGGAGAGTTACAGAGGATAGGAGAGGTTCTGGAGAAGTCCTGGAGGCGGGCATGGGAGAAGGGGAAAAGGGAGTTGAAGAGAAGGAGGTCTTGGGAGGAAGGAAGAGAATGATTAGGTTGGTATTTTCAGACTAGGTTAGTGAAGTACCTGGGGGTAAAGTTGTAGATGGCTTTGTAAATTGTTGTTAGAATTTTGAATTGTATTTGTTGGGTGAGCGGAAGCCAGTGGAGAGATTGGCAGAGAGGGGTGGATGGCACTGAATGGTTGGTAAAGGTGGATGAGTTTGGCAGCAGTATTCATTATGGACTAATGAGGAGATAGTCCGTGTAATCCAATGAGGAAGGAGTTGCAGTAGTCAAAGCAAAAGATAACTAGGGAGTGAATTAGAAGCTTTGTGGTGTCATTGGTTAAGAAGGGGCATATTTTAGAGATGTTGCAGAGGTTGAGACAGCAAGATTTGGGCAGTGATTGGATGTCAGGCTGAGAGGAGAGTTCAATGTCCATTACACCTGTAGCACTTACTCCCACATTAGCCACTAAAAATTTGCCCAGGTTTTTCCCCAGTAGATTGCCTCACAGCCAGGCACACAATCTCAGCCACACTCTTTTCCTCAACAACCCATATAGGGGTGTACCCATCTCTGCTGATCCCTGCTGAGCAGGCAGGTGACAGGTCTGTGTCTGCTCTGCTGTGCAGAGCGGACACAGACACAGTCCTGCTCTCCTCTATGGGGAAATCAGATGGAAACAGATCGCCTGTCCATTTCCATCCAATCCACAAGACGGATGGAAAAAAGGACCACCATCCATCTATTTTGGCAGACAGTATTGGATCGGATCAGATGACAGCAGGTGGCAGTGGACATGTGTTCGCTGACATCCACTGCAGTGTCTGATCAGATTTGCCTGAAAAACTGACAGGCGGACCTGATCAGACAGCGCATGTGATAGGGCCCTAAATCACATTGCTAATTGCATATTGTACTTATTTGTAGCCTAAATACTTACATTTGCACTTAAAACTGTAATTTTGTAACTTTTGGAAATGCCAGTAAAAACTTGGCAGTGGCAGTAAATTTTGGGTGTCATTTCAGTAAATTTAAATTTGGTAGGTTGGCAACACTGCAATAAACCTGCAAATCAGCTTTAGGCTGGGTTCACACTATTGAGATTTGGATGCAGTTTTCCCGGCATCCAATTTGCATGTCAAAAGACTGTGGCGGGCTAATTATAGAGCCGGTTCACATACTGTATCTCCGGAGCGTCTCCGGAGTGAATTGCACAGGATTCCTTTGCATCTTCTGGTTCGTTTCAGGTCCGAATGCAGCCAAAAATCCAGACTGAAATCGGACCTGAAACGGTGAACAGGGACGCACCAGACCCCTGCTGTGAGCCGCTCTGTTCGGCAGTGGGAACCCAGCCTAAAGCTTACTAAACGCCAAAATATCGATATACAGCAGGAGAAAACATATGCAGGGCTCGCAACACTGCTTGAGATTTCAGTGCAGCAGAGGCAGAGTTGTCAGTCCTCTTTTTATAATGGAGCAAATGGGTGATGGGTGACGTCAGCATATTTCTTTATTAGTTTATAAAATAGAATATACAGCGGAAGACCGACCACTTGCGACAATGGATTATGCTTATTCTGTGTAGGTATTTTTCTGTACTTTCTGTGTTTTTAAAGAGCTAAAAATTGGAGAAACGTGCATGTATTGCAGAGATGTACTAAATATGTGTTATTATAATTTTACTGTAAACATAAACAAACAAGAGGGCGCACCAGCCTAGCCAATTATCCTCAGTAGGCTTTTATTAATGAATAATTAAAAAGTGTCTACTCACAAACAAGTGATGTAAACCAGCATATTAACTCCGACAGACAATGTCCATAGTGTTGGAGACCACTGTCTAAGTCCAGAAGATCGACTGACGCGTTTCGAGGCGGTGCCTCTTCCTCAGAGCCTGAGGGCCATGTCTAAACCCATGGTATATATATACCAAATATGTTTCAAATTAACCTCAAAATTAGGGGAGGGGAAAGTTCCTCCCCCTAGGTGTGGCCACACAGATGTCTTTAACCATATCCTGTTATCCACTGAGTAGTCAGTATGCATAAACAATAATAATTGCATCAATGTTAAAAGTGACCTACATCGGTATGCACATGACTATAAAAAACATATAAACCATAAATAACATATACAAAAACATGGATGGATGATAATTTTCAACATGCATAAGTATAGCATAGTGTTGGCATCTGTATATAATAACTTGCATTTACATTGGCATAAACAGATCTACACAAAAAATGGTGATCAATACAAAACAAACACATCAAAAAGAGAGGGGGACAGAACAAGTTTGCCAATGGACAATAGTGGAAGATTGTAAGTTTTTTTTTTTTTTTTTAAAGGTATTTTTATTGAACAAACAAAACACAACACAACAAAACAAAAGAGCCATTACAGTATAAAAGAGAAGAAACCCATAGACACATGGGGCTTCTCCGCAAATAAAATGCCATAACAGAGACAGTATACACATCATACAGTTCTTGTCAAAAGTAACTTAGTAGAATTCCCCTAAAGGGGGAGGATAAGGGAAGATAGAGCAGTAACATAAATAGCATATCACCGTATTCATAACAAAATAAGGCGTACCGGACATCACCTAAGTAGGATTAGATATCAAGGAGGTAGTTAGGCCTGAGTCTACCCAAAAAGACCAGATTTTCCGGAACTTCTTCGGGCAGTGTAAGAAGAGGTTTTGTCAGACAGGCTCTGGCAGAAGATGAGTTAAACTCACAGGCTAATCCTGGCTCCACCCTTCTCATCAAGGAAGAGCACTATTTAAGCTGGATCAGCACACAGGTTCAGTGCTGCTTTGTCTTCAGCCTTGTTGACTTGAACCTGCTACCTGTATCCTGTTTACCAGTACCAGACCCGGCTTGTCCTGACTATCCTCTGCTCTCCGCCTGCACCGACCTCGGCTTGTCCCTTGACCTCCGCTCCAGTCTGTTCCTTCTGGCTCCTGTATGACCGTTTGGCTTCTGACCCGGCTTGTCTCACTACGCTCCTGCTACCAGCACCAGTTGCCTGCATACCTGCTCTGGACCTACCCGGCTATCCCTGTCTGTGGACATCAGCCTGCTTCCAGCTACATCAGGCACTCGTGCTACTCTATACTCGGCACCTCCTGTCTGCACTATCAGGGGTCCCGAGTCAGAGGCGTAAGAGAGGCCTTCCTCACCGTTCAGGCTCACCTCCAGGTACGTGATAGTACAAATCAAATCTGTAAAGAAAAGCGCACGCAACCTCGGGCAATAACGCTTTAATAAAGGACAATAAAACAGTAACAGTTCATAAGTCCAAATGTAAGGCATACCACTGGTCGCTGCCTGCTGGTCCCACTAAAAATAACAATCAAAAAGGACAGATCCTGCACATGCTGATATGCAACAAGTACAAAGAGGAGTACTTCACCAGCCCATGGCGCTGTCCATGTATTCACCTCCTTTGTTTGTATGTTTTTTTTGGCTGAAATGTCCTGGTTGCTGCTGCTCCTCTCTCACTCCACTGGGGGGGGGGGGGGGGGGGCGGATCAAAACAATTCAAATCTGTAAAGAAAAGCGCACGCAACCTCGGGCAATAACGCTTTAATAAAGGACAATAAAACAGTAACAGTTCATAAGTCCAAATGTAAGGCATACCACTGGTCGCTGCCTGCTGGTCCCACTAAAAATAACAATCAAAAATGACAGATCCTGCACATGCTGATATGCAACAAGTACAAAGAGGAGTACTTCACCAGCCCATGGCGCTGTCCATGTATTCACCTCCTTTGTTTGTATGTTTTTTTTGGCTGAAATGTCCTGGTTGCTGCTGCTCCTCTCTCACTCCACTGGGGGGGGGGCGGATCAAAACAATTCAAATCTGTAAAGAAAAGCGCACGCAACCTCGGGCAATAACGCTTTAATAAAGGACAATAAAACAGTAACAGTTCATAAGTCCAAATGTAAGGCATACCACTGGTCGCTGCCTGCTGGTCCCACTAAAAATAACAATCAAAAAGGACAGATCCTGCACATGCTGATATGCAACAAGTACAACTGAACGAGGAACCTCTCCAATGGACGAATTATGCCATCACCTGGCAGCACTTACACAGTCTGTCAAGGACCTGCAAGAGGGTTATAACCGACTTGAGGGACGTGTCCAGTCATTAACCTTGTCATCTCCTGCAGCTCCTGCATCTCCTGCTCCTGGAGGATCTTCTGCCTCACCGGCTGTAATGTTTTTGCCACCTGAACCCCGGGTACCAACCCCGGAAAGGTTTTCAGGCGATCGCAGCAAATTTAGATCCTTCCATAATGCCTGTGAGCTATACTTTGCCCTACAGCCCCGTACCTTCTCCCTGGAGGCTACCAAAGTAGGCTATGTTATTTCTCTTCTGCAAGGAGAACCCCAGTCCTGGGCCCACCGTCTACTTGAACATAAGGATCCTTGCCTATCAAATCTGAACTTATTCTTCGGAGCTATGGCTGAGTTGTATGAGGACCCTCAGAAGACCAATACTGCCGAAGCGGCCCTTCATACCCTTCAGCAAGGCCGCAGAACGGCAGAAGATTATGCGTCAGACTTCAGACGCTGGAGTGCTGACACCGATTGGAATGACGCCGCCCTTCGCTATCAATTCCGATTGGGACTTTCCAATCCTCTAAAGGACGAATTGGCCCGTGTGGGGGTGCCAGGTTCTCTGGAAGCTCTAATTAATCTGGCTATCCAAATCGATCGGCGCCTAAGAGAACGCCGTTCAGAAAGGGCTGGTGAGCAACTTCGACCTATGTGGATGATGCCGCGAGTCTACCGCCCTTCAGGGCCTACACCCTCAGTCTCTGCCCCACCTACTGCTGACACTCCAGAGCCGATGCAGCTCAGCATGCTTCGGCCTTCTCTCTCTCCAGAAGAACGCCAACGCCGTCGGTTGAACGATCTATGCCTGTACTGCAGAGAGAGTGGACACTATGTGAGATCCTGCCCCGCCAAGAGCCGTAAGTGCTTAACTCTCTCTTCTATCAACCAGGAATCGAGTTCCCATAACTCCTCTCACCTGACTGTCCTTGTCTCCTTACAGCTTCCAGAAGGGGCTATGCGGGTACCCGCCATTATTGACTCTGGAGCCTGTAGCTGCTTCATCGACCAAGAGTTTGCTAACCAACTCAAGGTCCCTTTAAAGCTGAGATCTAATGGAATGGCAATCCATTTGGCAGATGGGTCACGTATAAAATCTGGGCCTGTCACTCAAGAGACTCTTCCCTTACCTGCCACCATATCTGGCAACCACAAGGAACTTCTACGCCTGGATGTTATCACTTCCCCCTTATTTCCTATCATTTTGGGAATGCCATGGCTACAGGCGCACAACCCCTGTATCAACTGGAAAACAGGAGAAATTGAGTTCCTATCCCCTTACTGTCGACAGCTTTGCTTCTTCCAACAACCTCTTCAACCACCTTCACTGCTATGCATGGAGTCTGATGATGAAGTTCGTTCCTCTGTTCCTGTGATCTATCATGACTTTCTAGACGTCTTCAGTAAAAAAGGAGCAGAGACTCTTCCTCCCCACAGACCATACGACTGTCCAATCGAGCTCCTCCCTGGAGCCGAAATACCTTTTGGACGAATTTTTCCCCTCACAGAGCTTGAACTCACAGCTTTAAAGGAGTACATCGATGACAGCCTAAGGAAAGGTTTTATTCGCCCTTCCACGTCCCCGGCAGGAGCAGGGATTTTCTTTGTGGAGAAGAAAGACCACTCTCTCCGACCCTGTGTGGATTATCGGGACTTAAATAAGATCACAATCAAAAACCGTTATCCCTTACCCCTGGTACCAGAACTATTCCAGAGACTTCGTTCTGCTACCGTGTTTACCAAGTTGGATCTACGTGGAGCATATAATCTGGTGCGAATCCGGGAAGGTGACGAGTGGAAGACTGCATTTCGCACTCGTTTTGGGCACTTCGAGTACCTTGTAATGCCCTTCGGACTCTGTAATGCCCCGGCCACCTTCCAGCATTTCATAAATGACATTTTTCGAGACTTTCTGGACTTATTTGTCATTGTATATCTTGATGATATCCTGATCTTTTCTGTTACCTTGGAGGATCATCATGGGCATGTAAGGAGTGTTTTGGCCCGACTTAGGCAACATGGCTTATATGCAAAACCCGAAAAATGTGAGTTTAGCCGACAGGACATTCAATTCTTGGGTCTGGTTCTTTCCACAGAGGGCATCAAGATGGATCCGCAAAAAGTGTCTGCCATTTTAGACTGGCCAGCCCCCACAGACAAGAAAGGGGTACAGCGGTTTGTCGGTTTTGCAAACTTTTATCGGAAATTCATCAAGAACTTTTCTGCAATTATTTCTCCTATCACCCAGTTGACCAGACAGGGTATTCGGTTTCAGTGGACTCCTGAGGCACAAGCCGCTTTTGAAACCCTGAAGACCCTGTTTACCTCCGCACCTGTGCTCCGACATCCTGACCCCGCTCTACCTTATGTCCTGGAGGTAGACGCTTCCGAGTCAGCGGTTGGAGCAGTATTATCCCAACGCCAAGGAGCCAAGGCCCTCTTGCATCCTGTTGCCTTTTTCTCACGTAAACTGTCTCCTGCAGAGAGGAATTACGACGTGGGTGATCGTGAACTCTTGGCAATTAAAGCAGCTCTAGAAGAATGGAGGTACCTTCTAGAAGGAGCAGCTCATCCAATCCTGGTATACACAGACCATAAAAATCTGGAATACCTGCGAGCTGCGAAACGTTTAAGACCACGTCAGGCCAGGTGGGCTCTTTTTTTTTCAAGATTTTCTTTCCACGTTACCTATAGGCCGGGATCAAAGAACACTAAACCTGATGCGCTCTCCCGCATGTTCTGTGAGGCGGAAGAATCTGTGATTCCAGATACGATCCTGTCTTCGGGGAACTTCCTGTTGCTACAAGAAGACTTACTATCCCAAATCAAACAGGCGTCTAGAGGAATGCCACCTCTTCCCAGAGTTACTCTACAAATTAAGGATGGACTTCTTTGGCACAACAATAAAATCTTTATTCCCGAAAGATTCCGGGTCAATATTCTGGGCCTCTGCCACGATCACACACTCGCTGGTCACTTTGGTATCCACAAGACTACTGAACTGCTCCAGCGTACCTTCTGGTGGCCTAGCCTGGAGAAGGACTGTAGGAAATATGTTGAGACCTGTGTCACCTGCATTCGGAACAAGACAACCAGAACTAAGTCTTGGGGTCTACTCAGACCTTTGCCAATTCCAGACAGGGCCTGGAAAATGATATCCATGGATTTCATTGTGGAACTGCCCCCATCCGAGGGTCACACTACCATCTTTGTAGTCGTAGATCGACTATCCAAGATGGCACATTTCCTGCCAATGAAGGGTACACCATCAGCCGCAGATACTGACAAAATGTTCATCAAGGAGATTGTAAGATTGCATGGAGTTCCTACTAACATAGTGTCTGATCGTGGGGTCCAATTTACCTCCAAGTTTTGGAAATCCCTTTGTGAAAAATTGAGAATTCAACTATCCTTTTCTTCAGCTTACCACCCACAGACCAATGGCCAGACAGAAAGGACTAATCAGACCTTGGAGCAGTATTTACGCTGTTTTTCCTCTTATTCACAGGATGATTGGGTAACGCTGTTACCACTGGCCGAGTTTGCCTACAATAATTCCGAACATTCTGCTATTAAGCAAACCCCGTTCTTTGCCAATTATGGCTACCATCCTTCCTTCCTGGTCACCACAGTTCCCGAAGGGCCTGTTCCTGCTGTCCAGGACACGGTTAATTTTTTTACTTCCAATAACAGATTACTACAGGAAACTATGGCCAAAGCTCAAGAATGTAACAAGAGGTTCTATGACAGAAAGAGAAGAGGAGAACTGATCTTGGAACCTGGTGACAAGGTATGGCTGGCCACAACCAACCTAAAACTAACCTGCCCATCAAGAAAACTTGGGCCCAAGTTCATAGGCCCCTTTCCAGTTAAAAGGAAAATTAATGATGTGACCTATGAATTACTGTTACCTGAGTCTTTTAAAATCCACCCTGTCTTCCACGTATCATTGCTGAAATCTACATTTCCAGACCCTTTTCCTGGATGGATCAATGGGCCTCCTGAACCCATGCTAATCGATGGAGAAGAGGAATTCGAAGTAGAATCCATTATTGATTGCAGGAAAAGAGGCAACCTAGTCCAATACTTAATTAAATGGAAAGGTTATGGACCTGAAGATAATTCCTGGGAGCCAGTAACCAATATTCATGCAAAGGACCTAATCCAAGCATTCAAACGTAATCACCCTGAGAAACTAGCCCGTTTGGGCATCCGGAGGCTGCCCATTGGGAGGGGGCAATGTAAGAAGAGGTTTTGTCAGACAGGCTCTGGCAGAAGATGAGTTAAACTCACAGGCTAATCCTGGCTCCACCCTTCTCATCAAGGAAGAGCACTATTTAAGCTGGATCAGCACACAGGTTCAGTGCTGCTTTGTCTTCAGCCTTGTTGACTTGAACCTGCTACCTGTATCCTGTTTACCAGTACCAGACCCGGCTTGTCCTGACTATCCTCTGCTCTCCGCCTGCACCGACCTCGGCTTGTCCCTTGACCTCCGCTCCAGTCTGTTCCTTCTGGCTCCTGTATGACCGTTTGGCTTCTGACCCGGCTTGTCTCACTACGCTCCTGCTACCAGCACCAGTTGCCTGCATACCTGCTCTGGACCTACCCGGCTATCCCTGTCTGTGGACATCAGCCTGCTTCCAGCTACATCAGGCACTCGTGCTACTCTATACTCGGCACCTCCTGTCTGCACTATCAGGGGTCCCGAGTCAGAGGCGTAAGAGAGGCCTTCCTCACCGTTCAGGCTCACCTCCAGGTACGTGATAGGCAGCCTCTGGCCTCATACGTCATTTTATACAAAGGCAGAGCTTGATTAATAATAGAGATCCAAAATGGAACGTCAGGGGGTGTGGAAGACTTCCAGCGGAGAGCAATAGCTTTCCTGGCATAAAAGAAGGTCAAGCGTAAAAACAGTTTGGTGCGAGCAGGAGTGTCCTCATCATCCACATACCCTAGTAGGCAACGAAGGGGGCTATAAACATTAGACAACTGAGAAATAGTAGTGATAAAGGCCGTGACCTCTGACCAAAATGCACGGATAGGGGGACACTCCCAGAACATGTGAAAAAAGGACCCTTCATCGACAGTACACTTAGAACAAAGAGGGTAGGGAAATTTACCTATTTTATGCAGGAACTGACGAGTATAGTATGCTCTATAAAGGAATTTCAGCTGTATAACTCTATCCCTGGAGGAAATTACATCCGGGATTTGTTCCGACCAAAAAACTCCCGCAGCTGAGGATTGTGCCAAAGGGGGGCATTGGGGGAACACAGCCCCGGAGGGTCAGTGTCGCCCAGGGTGGCAGCCGCAAAAATACGTAGAGTGACAGAAATAATGGCAGTATTCGGTCTGCCCATGGTGGATCTACGGTGCAGTAAATTTTTCAGAGATTCGAAGGAGGTGAGAATGGCCGCCTCTAAGGCCGCTGCAGCATGATCGTCCTCAGGATGGAACCACCAATGTGCATGGGCCAACTGGGAGGCTAAATAATAGAGGCGCAGGTTGGGCGCCGCCAGTCCCCCTGCGACTACCGGCAACTGCAGGGCGTCCCTGGCCACACGCGCCGCCCTTCCCCCCCAGATAAAGGAGGTTAGGAGCGAATCAATGACTTGGAAGCGGTGTTTGGTAACATAGATCGGGGAGTGACTCAACACATATAAAAAGCAAGGAAGGAAAATCATTTTAAATATATTAATCCTACCTAGGACTGTGAGTGGAAGCTTAGACCAAAGTTGCAGAGAGGACTTGAGATGAGCGACCAGGGGATCCAGATTGTTTGGAAGGAGCCGAAACAAGGGGAGTTGGATCTCAATCCCCAAGTAGCGAAACCTATCCACCACTTGCAAAGGACAAGATACGAGAGAAGGGGGCATGACCTGGGGATCCAGGGGAAACAAAGTAGACTTACTCCAATTCACCCGGAAACCAGAGAAGTGACCAAATCGCTCGATAATAGTTAATAGAGTGGGGAGAGATTGATAGGGGTCCGCTAAATAGATCAACATATCATCTGCGTATAGGGAGACTTATTCTTCCAAGCCATTGATCTCAAAGCCTGCAATATCCGTACACTGACGGATCTGCGCAGCCAAGGGCTCAATAGCCAGGGCGAACCATAAAGGGGATAATGGGCACCCCTCCCTGGTACCCCGGAAGATAGGGAAGGAGTCCGACACAAAGTTATGGAAGATTGTAAGTTGGACATCAGTGGAAATAGTCTGGAATATCTTACTCCTACACACTTGAGTCCTTTAATTACAGGCAGGGATTTTACTGATTGGTTGCCACTTCATTGCACCCGTTTTACAATGTTGATCATATAATAAGGAGAAAGGCATACCTTCTAATTTACCAGTATTGATGTAAGCACCTACCGATAACTAAGATCGGGGTGCCTGGTGTCCCTCTGCTCGAACCGAGGGGGGAGAGCAGTGGACCGCATGGCATCCATCCCGGAAGGGCCTTGCGTTCATACAGCGTGACATCAGTTCCGCCGGCCAAGACCGACGCATACAGTGACGTTCCCGGGAGGGGTGTGCACCCGGAAAAGGAGAGACGCTCACCTGACATACATCAAGCCCGCCTCCACTGTGTTATTTATGGTTTATATGTTTTTCATAGTCATGTGCATACTGATGTAGGTCACTTTTAACATTGATGCAATTATTATTGTTTATGTATACTGACTACTCAGTGGATAACAGGATATGGTTAAAGACATCTGTGTGGCCACACCTATGGGGGAGGAACTTTCCCCTCCCCTAATTTTGAGGTTAATTTGAAACATATTTGGTATATATACCATGGGTTCAGACATGGCCCTCAGGGTCTGAGGAAGAGGCACTTACTCGAAACGCGTCAGCCGATCTTTTGGACTTAGACAGTGGTCTCCAACACTATGGACGTTGTCTGTTGGAATTAATATGCTGGTTTACATCACTTGTTTGTGAGTAGACACTTTTTAATTATTCATTAATAAAAGCCTACTGAGGATAATGCGCTAGGCTGGTGCGCCCTCTTGTTTGTTTATGTTTACAGTGTCAAGTCGACCACCCAGGTCGTAGAGGGCAGCAAGGTCTAGCCATTTGGGGATGCCAAGTGAAAAGTCCCATGATAGAGGGTGTTCGAGAACCAGGTTCTGAGCGCAGGAGCAAGGTGCCAAGCATCGCATTTTTTTTTATTATAATTTTACCCTGACATACGTTGCTGACCCTTTGTAATATTCTACTAGCATAATTAAAGCGGAGTTCCGCTCATTTTTGTGTTTATCAACCACTTGCCGACTGCCGCACAACTATTTACGTCGGCAGTCAGCCCCTCACAGGCAAAGCGAAATTGCAGATCGCCGCCATTAAAAAAAACAACAACAAAAATGACAAAAATCTTTCCCTTTGTTAGTAAACGCAATAATTTTTGCGCAAACCAATCAAAATACGCTTTTTGCAATTTTTTTTACCAAACATATGGTAAAAAAAAAATTGGCCTAAAATGTTAAAAAATTTGGTTTTTGACATCTTTGTGGGGGGGGGGGGGGATTTCATATAAAAAAATGTGAAAAATATTGTTATTTTTGCAAAATTTACGCTCTTTTTTTGTTTATAACGCATGATCAAAAAATCGCACAGGTGATCAAATACCACCAAAAGAAATCTCTGTTTGTGGGAAATAAAGGACGCCAAATTAGTTTAGGTACAGCGTTGCAGGACCGCGCAATTGTCCGTTAAAGTCACGCAGTGCCGAATCGCAAAATAGGCCCTGGTCAGGAAGGGGGTAAAATCTCCCGGGGCTTGAGTGGTTAAAAGTCAGCAGCTACAAAAAGTGTAGCTGCTGACTTTTAACCACTTTAGCTCCGGAGGATTTGGCTGCTCAATGACCAGGCCCTATTTTGCGATTCGGCACTGAGTGATTTTAACAGACAATTGCACGGTCAGGCGACGCTGTACCCAAACAAAATTGACGTCCTTTTTTTTCCTACAAACAGAGCTTTCTTTTGGTGGCATTTGATCACCTGTGCATCTTTTATTTTTTGCGCTATAAACAAAAAAATAGAGCGACAATTTTGAAAAAATAATATTTTTCACATTTTTTTATATGAAATTCTCAAAAAAAAATGTAAAAATCTAATTTTTTTAAACATTTTAGGCCAATTTGTTTTCTGCTAAATATTTTTGGTGAAAAAAAATCGCAATAAGCGTATTTTCATTGGTTTGCGCAAAAGTTATTGCGTTTACTAACTACGGGAAAGATTTATCTAATTTTTATTGTTTTTTTTTTTTTTACTAGTGTAATGGCGGCGATCTGCGATTTTTTTTTTGCGGGACTGTGACATTGCGGCGGACAGATCGGACCCCTAACTGACATTTTAGACACTTTTGGGGGTACCAGTGACATTACTACAGTAATCAGTGCTAAAAATATGCACTGTTACTGTAAAAATGACACTGGCAGGGAAGGAGTTAACTGTACTGGTGATCAAGGGGTTAAATGTGTCCCTGGGGGCGTGATTCTAACTGTGGAGGGGCGTGGCTTGTGAAGTAATCATAGAGACATGCGATCCTATATAGCAGGATCACATAGGCTCTGTGATCACTGATCTCTGACGTGTCCCAGAGGATTGCAGGGAGGGAGGGGGAGAGGAGAACGTCCGCTTGAGTCGCCTAGGTGGCCTGAGCGGAAGTGGGAGTGGATACCTGACAAATCTAGGTAACTGCTCCCCCCCCCCCCCCCCCCCAAAAAAAATGACATGCCAAATGTGGCATGTCAGGGGGTCAGGAGTATTTAAATTGGAAGTTGCACATGTAACCAGGCAACATTTTACAACTCTTCCCAAGGCAAGAATCTTTTAACAGCCCACTGCATAGAGCAAAGATAAATCAACAAAACTTTTAAAGTATGCAAACATTGTCCTCGAGTGACACACCTAGTCTTACTGCTCAGACTGTAACAGATGAAGGTTCCTTATCGGTTTATTGGTGGGACTCTCCAAAAGACTTCTATGTTTGTTAATAATTATAGAAGAATGCATTGCTTTGTGTAGTTGTAGGCTGCATGCGTGTCAATATAAAAGAACACAATAGTGAGGAATGAAAGATCAATGTCAGAACTCAAAACCACCTTCACTTTTCTCCTATAATCTGATGCAATCATTGTGCCTAGATCTCTCTCCCCGGTCACCATTGTAACAATATTATCCCCTCCCCCAGTCTCGGTAATAGCTGTTACATAAGACAAAGGACATATGTATCATATTTTTAGGAATTTCAAAAACCCAGCTGCATGACAGATTTCATCATCGATTTAACTTTGTTCTTTTGTCCAATGTAAATAGAGATTTCAGTTTGCCCTGCAGGTGGAGAGTCATATTTAATTCATATCAGCAAAAAAACAGAACAAGATGTCTATAACTCCCAAAGATGCAATTAGAGAGTATGATCTTCATATTGGTTCCAGATCAGCTGGCCTTGAAGCACTGAAGCCATGGGAACAGCATGAAACTGGATTTAAGCCCCGTACACACGTACCGATCGTCGGCCGAACGATCGGCCGTCTTTTGTCCAGGGCTGTCGTGTCTGTTGAAAACTGCAAAAGACTGCACACGAATTCTGTCGGCCAACAACAGCCGACTGCAGAAGTGATGTCATGTGATGGTTAACTTTCCTTGTCTTTTTTCTTTTCTGAGCATGCCCAGTCTTGCAAATCTGCTGTCTGTCGGCCAAAATCTGTACTGACTGGCGAACAATCGGCTGTTCTGGTGTTGGCCAACAAAAATTTTAATGCTTGCACGACAGATTCTGTTCGGCCGAAAATGCGCTGTCGGCTGTCGGAAGCATCATACTAACAAGCCTACAATCGGCCGATCGGTCGTTGGCCGAATCTTTACGGCCGACAATCGGTACGTGTGTACGGGGCTTTAGATTTTAAAAAGTTCAAATGTTGCTTTCCTGCAGTTTGGTGAGTGTTCTGTACATCATTGATGAAGAGAAACCCCATATCCTGCTTGTGTGATTGATTGTCTGCTTAGGCGTCATTTTGGTGAAATACTAATCTATCTAAAGTAGGGTGACCAGACATCCCCGGTTTTGTCCCCGGATTCAGGGCCAGAATACAGTAGACAGGGCATCCCTTGCTGGCTGAGAAACAGCCTGGTGGCTCGAATGCCGACGTCTTTGTATATTATGCAGTCCTGTACCCAGTGCTCTGTGTGTTATGCAGTCCTGTGCCCAGCGCTCTGTGTGTTATGCAGTCCTGTGCCCAGGCTCTGTGTGTTATGCAGTCCTGTGCCCAGCGCTCTGTGTATTATACAGTCCTGTACACAGGCGCTCTGTGCATTAGGCAGTCATGTGCCCAGCACTCTGTATTATGTAGTCCTGTGCCCAGTGCTCTGTGCATTATGCAGTCCTGTGCCCAGCACTCTCTGTATTATGCAGTCCTTTTGATGTCGACTGCAAAAGTTATCGTGTCTACAAACTAGGGGACAGTTTGGGAATGATAGACGGCTGTTTATATCAGCCGTCTGTCTTTCCTCCTCTCCTGTGGGAGATCACGAGTGTCCGGCGGGCATCGGAGCCGCCAGTCACACGCGCTGGCTATGCAGGGAATGAGCGGGGGCCGGAGCGCGCCTCTGGCGGCGCACACTCGCCCCCTACAGGCTCTTTAGCAAGCGATGTAGTAAGCAGCTACAGGAGGCGGTCGGCAAGTGGTTAAGAAATTTATCATGGGCATCAGTAACTATAACGGTCAGTTTCTCATTTGTCAGAATGTCATTCATACGGTTTTTGACTGTTTCAAACTGAGCAGTGGGGTCTTCCAAGCCCTGGCAATAGTCAATTTTGTGGCAGTAAACAGATGCTGAGCCAGTTGGCATTGTTGACGAGACAGTTCAATGATCGGTTTGCATAAAAGGGCCTCTTTGGGGGCTCTCTTAAGATTAACATGGAAAATAGTTACGAAGCATTTATTTTTTTATGTTCACCTGGTGATCCAGCCAGTAACACACTTCTTGTCCTGTCCTTAGGGTGTGTTTATTCTGGATGGAGGAGCAACAGAAACACCTTTGAAATGCCACATTGTCGATCTGGGGAGAGGGTAGTGTTAGGTGCAGTGTTGCCAACTGCCAGGATTTTTACTGGCAGCCAGTAAAAAATGGGCACTTTTTCTCCTGCCAGTAAATGGCAGTGACAGGAAAAGTTTGTCAGTAAAAAAATATGGTTGTGACGCTAGGCTCGGAACTGCGCATGCACAGCTCCAGTTCAGAGCTGGCAGAGACCATCCAAGTGCCAGCTACAGTGTGTTCTGGTGGGTCTGGTGGAGGCAGTGCGTGAGCGTGTCGAGTGATGTCCTGGTGCAAGGGAGCCAAGCAGAGTGGCTGGAGCCTCGTGTGTGGGTCTACGCAGTGGCGTATTTAGATTTTGTGCTGCCCTAGGCCTGACTAAACTTGTGCACCCCCTAATTTAAATATAACCCACCCCTTCCTGTAAAGGCCACACCCCTTCCTGTTTATGACCTGCCCTGTCATCTTTAATTCACAGACCCCAGCCACAGTCTATCAGTGCAGCCTCATCAGTTCCCATAAGTTCAGCCTCATCAGTGCCCATCAGTACAGCATATCAGTAATGCCTTATCAGTGCATCCTCATTAGTGCCTATCAGTGAAGTTTATCAGTACCCACCATTGTTGCCTCATCAGTGGCCATTAGAGCAGCATATTAGTGCCCATCAGTACAGCCTATTAGCGCTCATCAGTGCAGCATATGAGTGCCCATCAGTGCCTGGGGGCAGAGGGGAGTAGGCAGAGCATTTGACTGCAGTGCCACACTTATTAGCATTGGCGGCGATCGGGCCAGTTGTGTTAAGTGTGGTTGGCGGCCTGCGGTCTGTCCAAATGTCCTGACCGGCCGGTATTATCATACTGGTAGGTAGCAGTATGACCGCTTTATGGGGGTACCAGACTGATTTGCCTCCTGGACCCTGCCCTCCCTGCCCAACTCACCACATAAGACTGGCACTATACAAAAAGTGTAGCGCAAGCCGGCGGGGACCCTTTTCGTGCCCGGGAGGAGGCTGTTTTTTTTGCTGCCCCCCCCCCCCCCCGGAAAGTGCCGCCCTAGGACTGGGCCTTGTTGGCCTAGGCCAAGATACAGCACTGGGTCTACGTGATGGGAGCAAGGCCAGCCGGGAACGGGACCGTCAGTGCTGTTTGGACTGGAGTGGCCTGAAGGTACCATCTGGTGTAGAGAGAGACCGTCACTGAGGGGACGTGCCATGTCGGTGTGGTGTCATCATTATCTGTGCTGCTGCACACTGCTGTCAGTATCACTGCGAGAGTCAATTTCATGTGGGTGTGCCTGCCCATTTACATTTTTGCTCTACTGAGTTTTTTGTCTTAATATCTACCTTACATCACATTGCTAATTGCATATTGTACTTGTTTGTAGCCTAAATACTGAAATTTGAAAACTGTAATTTTGTAATTTTTGAGAATGCCAGTAAAAACTTGGCTGTTCCAGTAAATTTTGGATGTCATGTCAGTGAATTTCAATCTGGTAGGTTGGCAACACTGGTTAGGTGCAGTAGCAGATTCAGATGGACTTGGCTAACAAATCATCCAGCTAACACATTTTAGCAGTTACAGCAATGGGTTGTTTTTTTCCTTTTGGGATAAGTTTTAAATACACTAATAAAAGCTGAACATTGTTAGCAGTTTAAATGGCTTGTGTTAACCCTCCAACTTCCCTTGTTGCTGGACAGCTTATTCTGTTAAAAGAAGTCAAAAAAGAATACACCTAAAACGGAACTGAACTTTTCTTCAGCGGTTATCGGTCCAATGCCCACGAACTCCATTGCCAGCACCAATATCTTCTTTCAGGCTTCTTCTGGGTGTTGGTCTTCGACCATCTTGTCTGACTCCTGAGCAAGAAAGTAGTCATCCTAGCACCCAGGTACTGAGCCGCAATGTAATCTGAGCTGCACATGGGCAGCTCAGTGTACATCCTATAAATGGCAGGCAGATGGGTTTATTTTTATTTTTTTTGCCGAAGAGACTTTACATGCCTCTTCTGTAACAAAAAGCCTGCCTGCACACAGTTTTTTTAGGCTGGGTTCACACATATGCAAATTGGATGTAGGTTTCCCCGCGAGAGAGTGTGACAGGCTCTTAATGGAGCCAGTTCACAAAGTTCCAGTGTAACTTTAAAAAACCCTACCTCGTGAAAATTCCCTACCCTCGTCACTTCCTGTGCACATACCCATGGAACATGGGTAGTGTTTTGTATCGTTACACCGCATCAGCTGTTGCCGCGAGTACATTAAATCATCTCCGCTCCAACCCCTCTGACTTCCCTGATCTCGGCTCCAAAATGTAAAAGCGATGGCCGGTGTATGAAAATATAAATCACGGCGATCTCGGCTCCGTGATTTATATTTTCATACACCCGCCGCCGCTTTTATATTTTGGAGCCGAGATCAGGGAAGTCCCAGGGGTTGGAGCGGAGATGATTTAATGTACCCGTGGCAACAGCTGATGCGGTGTAACGTTAAAAAAAACACTACGGAGCCGACCATGAAAATTCTCTACCCTCCGGAGCTGTGAGCATGCGCATTGGTAAACTGCTCAGCTGTTCAATGACGTAGGTGCACCCTCCGAAGCTGTGAGCATGCGCATTGGTAAGCTGCTCAGCTGTTCAATGACGTAGGTGCACCCTCCGAAGCTGTGAGCATGCGCATTGGTAAACTGCTCAGCTGTTCAATGACGTAGGTGCACCCTCCGAAGCTGTGAGCATGCGCATTGGTAAGCTGCTCAGCTGTTCAATGACGTAGGTGCACCCTCCGAAGCTGTGAGCACGCGCAGTGGTAAGCTGCTCAGCTGTTCAATGACGTAGGTGCACCCTCCGGAGCTGTGAGCATGCGCAGTGGTAAGCTGCTCAGCTGTTCAATGATGTAGGTGCACCCTCCGGAGCTGTGAGCATGCGCAGTGGTAAGCTGCTCAGCGGTTCAATGACGTAGGTGAACAGGAAGTGACGAGGGTAGGGAATTTTCACGGGTAGGGTTTTTTCACGGAACACCGGGACGGCTGCAGTCCATATTTAAAAAGAGTCCTGTGCGTCTTTGCTTCTGATTCAGGTGTGAATTCAGGCAAAAATTCTAACCTGATTGTCACCTGAATCGGTGAACAGGGGCGCACCGGACCCCCTGCTGTGAACCGCGGCCGCAGCATATGTGAACCCAGCTTCAATGTTAGACCTAAAATAGAAAAAATCTAAAAAATAGAAAATGAATGCAGCCACCACATCTAAGGACTGGTAAGGTGAAATATATTACATTTTTGTTTTTGGGTTTAGAAACACTTTAGGCTGGCCATTCATTGATTGAAATTTTTCTGGTTCAGCAAGGACTGGCCAAATTCCAATTAGTGTATGGCCGTCCCTGCTCAACAGAAGTCGATCACTTGATTGACATCTGTTGATGGGGCATGGTAGAAAACTTTTCTCAATCAGCAGCTGCAGCCACTGAACAGGTGAGTGCCGGGGCTGGGCAAGGGGTTTCCTCCATTCAGCTAGTTTGTGTGGCAACATTACAGCTGGACACGGACTTTAGTCAGTGGTGTATTTAGGCCTGACTAAACTTGTGCACCCCCTAATTTTAATATGACCCACCCCTTCCTGTAAAGGCCACACCCTATCCTGTTTCTGACCCGTTCTGTCATCTGTAAACCACAACCACAGTGTATCAGTGCCCATCAGCATAGCCTTATCAGTTCCCATAAGTTCAGCCTCATCGGTGCCCATCAGTGTAGCCTTATCAGTGCCGCCTCATTACTGCCCATCAGTGCAGCCTCATCAGTGCAGCATATCAGTGTAGCCTCATCAGTGGCCATCAGTACAGCCCCATCAGTGGCCACCAGTGCAGCCTATCAGTGCCCCTTAGTGCAGCCTGATATATTTGGACTTGTGTTTGCTGCCACTGTAATTTTAGGAATATTTCACTTATTTGTATAATAAATAGGAAGTAGATAGTCAGTATACAAATAAGTGAAATAATCAGTGGCAGCAAACACAAGTCTGGATATCTTATAAGCTAGGAGTAATCTTTCTAACCCAGTGACATATTGCGATAGCACATATGAGGTAAGCAGGTCCAAAATGTTATTCCCATCATATACACGTAAAAGTCCTAATTGTATATGATGCAATTCAATATGCTCGCTCAAGGACAAGGATGTTTAAAGAAATTAAATGACATTATTGACATGATGGCTGCCATACCTGGGGGCAGAGGAGGGTAGGGGGAGCATTAGGCTGCAGTGCCACACTTATTAGCATTGGGGGACGTCGGGCCGGTTGTATTAACCACTTAAGCCCCAGAAGATTTTACCCCCTTCCTGACCAGGCCCTATTTTGCGATTCGGCACTGCGTGACTTTAACGGACAATTGCGCGGTCGTGCGACAAGTGTGTCCCCAGGGGCGTGCTTATAACTGTAAGGGGGCGTGGCTAGTGATGTAACAACAAAGACATACGATCCTACATAGCAGGACCGTATGATCTCTGTTCTTACACAGGGGAGAATGACAGGCGGCTTTGTTTACATTAGCCGCCTGCCTTTCTCCCTCTCCACGGGGAGATCGCGAGTGACCGGCGGACATCGGGTCCGCCTGTCACACGCGCGGGGATATTAGGGAGCGAGCGGGGGCGGAAGCGTGCCTCCAGCGGCGCGCGATCTCCCCCTAGAGCCTCACAGGCGAGCGAGTTAGTCCTTTGCCTGTGAGGGGCTGACCGCCGCAGTAAATAGTCGTGCTGCGGTCGGCAAGTGGTTAAGTGTGGTTGACGGCCTGCGGTCTTTCCGAATGTCATTATCATTATGGCAGGTAGCAGTGTTAGTGCTTTATGTGGGTGCCAGACTTATTTGCCTCTTGGACCCTGTCCTCTGGCCCAATTTACCCTATAAGACTGGTACTATACTAAAAGTGTAGCGCAAGCCGGCGGGGACCCTTTTCATGTGGGAGCAGGGAGGAGGCTTTTTTTTTTTGTGCGGGGTGCAGCTTTTTTGCTGGCCCCCTGCAAAGTGCCTCCCTAGGCCTGGGCCTTGTTGGCCTAGGCCAAGATACAGGACTGACCATAGTAGCCCACATGCCAGCCAACTCCCTCACACATACACTCAAACACACTAAGCACAGTCCTTTTTTTTTCCCCACAACTGACACTAGGGCATTTTCCTTCCAATGACCAGCATTGTAAAGGACCCTATCAAAGAAACATACTTCTGACTGCTGCACTCTGTACACTAAGTTGAACGTTGAATTGTCTGCTGTGTAGTATTGCAGCTGTGTAATATGTTACATAGACCTGATCCCTTGCGCTCCATACGCTATGTTGTGTATTACATAGTCCTGACCAAAGTGTTTATTTTCTCAACATTTGCTTGCTGCTTTGTAATGTGCAACTAAGAAAGTCCTTTTTTAAACACTTGCCATTCATAGGCTGTTTATAAACGTCTTGCAAATTAAGTGGTAAAACAAGCTCAAGACTGTAGCACCTTGGTATCACTATTTTATTCAGCCAATACCAACATTTTTAGTAACAATGATTCAGTCAACTCTAGACCAGTTTTACTGCACTTAGAATTGCCATTTACCCCCCCCCCCCCACACCGCTGCCTTTTATAATGGTTTCCTGGAACTCCTGTTCACTGTAAACAGTTTCAGGATGGAGACAAAGTGTTAGCTCCATCTCTCTCTACATATACTATATATATAGTATTATACTAATTTATATATATATATGTATATATATATAAAACATATGTAGGCTTGGACTCACTTTAACCATGTTCCGTCAGGACATATTGCCCAATATTCTGCACAACTGATTACCTGCAGTCAGTCACTAGGGGGATTTTTCACACATCCATCCTTACTCCCAGTTGCTCGTTACTCAATAAACAGTCCAGGGTTTTTGGTTTTATATTTATGTAGAACTTGGATGGCAGAAGGGAATAGTGGCATACTCCATCTAAACTATTCATAGTAGATGAGGACAACTCTCACTCGCACGGACACATTCGGGCATCTGCCACATACCAGTCCAAGATGCCCTGTGTCCCCTCCGCTGCACAATGCCAGACTTCCCTTGGGCATCAATCGGACCCCTGTGTTCAACAGGGTTGGATTCTGTGATTCAGTCCACTCTGCAGGCTTTCTGCCAACACGTGGGCCAGCCACTGTGCTCCGGCTCACTTCGGCATCCGCCATCTTACTCCTCCACACATGTGTCTTGTCCTCAGCTACATCCAACAGTGGAAGTGACTTCTCAGCTCCCTTCCTCCATTCGGATTGGCAGCCCACAGACGGCGACTCCGGCAGGTCCCCAGACTAGCTGACTCTCCAGCAGGGGCTCCTCCTGCTAGGCAGATCTATTTGGCGCACTCTCTCCCACACGGTGCAGTAACACCTTTGCTGCTGCCATAACACTGCTCAGTCTGCACAAATGGTACTGCAATACCCCCCCCCCCCCCCTGCTGCTGGAAACTGTCCTGCTGTTACCAACTGCATGGCAGACATTTTTTTCTACAGCGCATGTACTGACACAACCACTGACTCGCCGATCCCTGTGTCTCAGGTTACTGCTTTCTTGACCATAACTTGAAAGCACACTTGTACTGATCACTGTAAAGCAGACATTGCTTTCTTCCACAGTACAGCACATTCCTTCTTTGCTGACACTCCAGCATTTTACATGAGAAGACATGGCCTTTCTTGGGTATAAATCCGGTCATTGCCGGTAGCAACCACTGCTGTAACTCAGAGGAAAATCCCGGATGACACCCCCAAATGTAGCACTGTCTTTGTAGGGCTTGCTGTGTGTTGACTTCTTGGGTCTCCCTCTAATTACCTGCAGACGGTCACTAGAGGGGTTTTTCACACATCCATCCTTACTCCCAGTTGCTCGTTACTCAATAAACAGTCCAGGGTATATGGTTTTAAATTTACTCTGGAACTTGGATGGGAGAAGGGAATAGTGGGATACTCCAACTGAACTATTTACAGTGGATGAGGACAACTCTCACTTGGCCTCACTAGGTTATTTGTGGAAGCAGACACACTGCTTTAACCATACTACCATATGTATGGAAGAATTAAGTCTTTTTGCTCTCTTCAGCAGCAGACTTGATGCAACTACTTTTTCTTCAGAACACTCTCTAGCATCCCCTTAACTGACACCCATCCACTGAATGCTGTAGATGAAGGGATGGAGGGATTGCCCTCTCAGGACAGGCCCCATGATACAGATCTGTACTTACTGTAGGCAGATTCAGATCCTTTCCAGTGTCTCGCTTACAGTCAGCTCTGCAGGACATCTGGGTTCAGTTCCTCCTTGACTCAGGCCCTCAGGTCAACCACCTGAGGCCACATGACATCTCCACTACAGAGGAGGGGCAGCTGCCCCCTCCCTCTGTTACCCTGCATTTCATCTGCAAAGACCGAGAGCACATGTGCTCCTGGTATTTATACAATATCCCAGCAGAGGAGGTGGTGGACTGGCTTACTAAACCATATTCATCCTCTGCATCCTCCATCACTCAAGCAGAGATTAGTGCACAGTCCACTGCAGCTTCCAGAGTGGCTAAATCTGCCTCCATGTCCACAGCTATTCCTGCCATAGCTCCAGCATCAAGCATCAAGCATGGAGGAGTCAGCTGAGTTATTTGAACACTGCGTCAGCCACTTGCTCCTTGACTATGCACAGCCATTACTTGATTCAGATGTTGGTTCTGAGGTTGAGGAAGGTAGGAACATGAGCCTACAGAGAGGGGAGAACACTGGTACACAAATTGGCAGTCATGTTCCCCCAGCCGCAGCCTATTGACAAGTTGTCACCAGTGGAAATGAGGATGAAGGAGATGATGATGATGAGGTCACTGACATGACTAAGGTGCTGAATAGAGCAGAGGAGGAAAGTGGGGGTGAGGAATAACCCCAATGAGGCAGCCATCATGGAAGAGTAGAGAGCAGCCACCTTATTCCATCACATTGTGGCACCCTTCCCACAGCTCAGCTGTCTGGGCCTTTTTTAGCACATGTGCAGCCAATCGTACTATTGCAATTTGCAATCTTTGTCTCAAGCACATCAAGCATAGCAAAAACACCAGCCATTTGGGTACCACATGCTTGACAAGGCATTTAATCTCCCACCACTCAGCCCGTTGGCAAGAGCACCTGAAAGCCACACAAAAGGGATGCAATTCTGTTCCTCCTCTCACCTCAATCTACCCCTGCTATACCTCATGAACTCTCAGTAGCCTCCACTGACAGGGATGATGGTATAGCGCAGGGTGTCCCAGCTCCTTGCAGCACATCTGCCAGTAGCACACCAGCAGCTGTAGACTATAGCCGGCAAAATTTCTCTGCCCCATCTGTTGCAGCAAAAAAATAAATAAATACAGTCACTGCCAACCCACATGCCCAGCGTCTAAATGCAAACTTGTCAAAGCTGCTGGCTTTACAACTTCTGCCTTTCTGTCTGGTGGATTCTGCTTCCTTCCGTGAATTTGCAGAATGTGCTGTATCACAATGGCAGGTTCCCAGTCGGTATTTCTTTTTCACATAAGGCCATTCCAGCTCTGTACCATCACATAGAAGGAAATGTTGTGGCATTGTTGGGCAAGGCAGTCTGCTGAAAAGTCCACGTAACTGCTGACACGTGATCCAGCAAGCAATTCGGAAGGATGCAGGACAGGGCTCAGTGCTGAAGCTTGTTGTGTCACCACGTCTCCATACAGCTAATTGTGATGATGCAAGATTTGTCAGCTTTACCCCATGTCCTCAATTTGGTGGTGCAGGTACCAAGGGTTGGAAAATCTGGTAATGCAGGCCAGAAGAGTCTGTAGCCATTTCAGGCAGTCATACACAGCCAGTGCTCGGTTGGCTGAAATTTAGCAGGAATTGCACCTGCCCATAAACTGCCTGATTTGTGACAAGCTCACCAGGTGGAACTCGAATTTGGCAATGCTGCAGTGGCTGCACATGCAGCAGAGGGGCGTCAACGAGTACTTGTGTGAGTATGGCGCAATGAAAGCCTCAGGCCAGCTCGGCTTTTTTTCCCCACACCAAAGGCTGCTGATAAAGGATGTATGCACTGTACCGTCACCATTCGAGGAGGCCACAAGGATGGTGAGCTGTGACAATGCATGCATCAGTGACACAATTCCTGTTGTGTTCCTGCTGGAGCAGACGCTGCGTGGCATTATGGACAGGGCACTCAAGGCAGTGCTGCGTGAGGAAGAAGAGGACTTCCTTTCCTCTCAAGGCCCGCTTTATGCAGACACCATTTTTCCTAAGCCACAGAATGGAAAAGAGGAGAGGGAGGAGGTGGAAGATTCTGGCAGCCTTGGAGGAATCGAAGCAGTGGAAAACATACATCAACCCTCAACAGGTTTTGACAGACAGTTTTTCCCTCAGACAGTTTTTCCATCCCCAGTACCCTTGGGAGGAGGCAGTTCCAGATACTGTAATCCTCAGTGACCCTGAGGAGTCTGCTTCTCATGCCTCCGCAAACTTGCCATGCATGGGCTCCCTCATGCTTCATAGCTTGCGAAAGGACCCAAGAATACGTGGCATCAAGGAGAAGGATCACTATTGGTTGGAAGCCCTCCTTGACCACCGTTACAAGGGTTAAGTCTCAGAACTAATCCCGTCCCCACAGAGGGTGCAGAAGATGAAAGTTCTTGAGAGCACTTTAAAGGGGAATTTATTTATTGGCTTTCCCGACTCTGGTATGTTACAGTGTCATGGAAAATGTAGTTATGAGGCTTCTGTTGGTCAAGAAAGAAGCGGTGGAGAAGGGGGCTGCCTAAGTGATGTATTTCACAATTTTTTTAGTCCTCATCTCCAGGGCTCTTAGCTTCCACATCCCATCTGCAGTGTCTGCATCACATGATGGACAATTATCTAGGGTCAAAAACAGACATGGAGAGCTTTCCAATTGACGATTCACTGGGTTACTGAGTCATGAGAATAGACCACTGGCCAGAACTTGCCCAGTATGCCAATGAGCTGCTGGGCTACCCTGCATCCAGCGTGCTTTCCGTACGGGCATTCATTGCTGCTGGAAGTTTTGTTACTGATAATAGAATGCGTCTATCCACAGACTCCATGGATCATCTGACATTTATCAAAATGAATTAGTCCTGGATTACCAGCAGCTATGAAGCCCTGATGCTGATGTCACTGATTAAGTGTTTTTGGGATGTGGAATCTCTGCAAGACTTCTAGGCAGCCTAGTGTTGTGGGTGTTGATTTCATGTGAAATAATTTTTTTGGGGTGTAGGGTTCAAGGGCACAATTAACAGCCAAAGACCAATTGTTCAGCACCTGTTTGACAGGTGCATATCATTTACATTTTTGACAACAAGGCTAATTCTTGCTTTCATCAAAAGTACCTCTAAAGGGTTATGGTGTGAAGGCACCACAGACACCCAAAACCAATTGTTCTGCACCTGTTTGACAGGTGCACATCATTTAAATTTTTAACAGCAAGGCAAATTCTTGCTTTCATCAGGAGTACCTTTATTGGGTTACAGTGTGAAAGCGCCACAGACACCCAAAACCAATTTTTCTGCACCTGTTTGACAATCATTCCAATTTTTAACAGCAAGGTTATGGTGTGAAGGCACCTTCAACACCTAAAGACTTGTTTTTGTTCCCAGTGCACTACATTGTGACCTCATCATATAGACTGGCTCCTCAAACCGTTTTTTACAAAATAAAGAAAGCTAACAGGGAAAATGTCATTTTTTTTAGGCTTTATAAATGCAATTATTTCTGCAGCAGCTTCTATACACAGTGCAGATGTGCCACATTACAGGTAGACTAAGGAGACCCCCCAGGCACTATATTGAAAGGAATTTTTCATTTTTATTGTTATTTCTCATTTTGATGCTTTCACTTTAAGCATTAGTAAAATCACTGCTCATTTAAAAAATGAAATTTTTTTACAAACTTTTTTTTCATTGCTACATGTCCCCCAGGGCAGTACCCGGACCACCATAACCATTGTATGTCCAATAACTTGCATATAAGCCTTCAAAATGGGCACTTTTAATTTTTCCAGTTTGGGTCCCATAGACTTCAATAGGGTTCCTTATTCGGTTCCGAACATTCACGATGTTCGAAAGTTCTGGTGCGAACCAAACAGAGGAACGTTCGGCCTATCCCTAGGTGTAAACTATTACATTGCACAATACATCACAAGGCTTTTTGCCTTGCCCATGCATCGGGACTGTATTGACAAACGCAGTACATTCAGCGTCAATATGTGTGAGAAAGTGTTATATATTTTTTTCCTGTAAAGAAAATGCTTGGTTATAAAGATAACTGAGATTAATAGAAAGCCTAATAAAATGTGTGGCATGTTTGTACACTAGCCGTGTCTGGCCTACATCTGTTTCCTGTAAGGAAATCCTATTCCTAAGAAAGCAAACTATTCAACATACCAGCTTGCAGAAAATGTATTTATTATTTCAGTGCTTGTTTCTTTCACACAAACATATAAGTAATGTAATAATATGCAAAAACTGAACTGTAGAGCCTTCACTGAGGCAAACATAATTATGAAATATAGCATTATATTGTTTTTAAATATATCATTATAACCTTTTTTTTATTTTTTTTACCAAAGTAATCAAGAACACACTATAAAGTTGAATTCTTTACTTAAAGGGTAATTCCACTTTCGTGGAGAAAAAAAAATAGCAAATAATGAAAAAATTATGTAGCGTATACAATTGCAACACAAGTCATATTGTAATTGAATGTTATTAACCACTTCCATACCGAGTCATAGTAATATGACGTCGGCATAGTGGTTGTACGGATCCGGGCCGCCGTCATATGACGTCGGCCCGTTCTAGCTGCCAGTGCGCGCCCCCGGCGGCGCGCAGCGGCGCGATCAGGGATGAGGCTCGTCCCTCTGACATAGCCCATCCCTGATCAAGGTAAACAGCCAATAGAAATTGGCTGTTTACCATGTGATTGGCTGTGTCAATCACAGCCAATCACATGAGCGGCTCCAGCACGAGCCGCTCATTCTCTCTGCAATGCGCGCCCCCGGGGGCGCGCAGAGCAGCGATCGGGAACGAGGCTCGTCCCTCAGACAGAGTCGATCCCCGATCTAGGTAAATAGCCAATGAAATTGGCTCTTTACCACGTGACCGGCTGTTTCCAATCACAGCCGGTCACAAATGTCAACAGAGAACACGGTAACTAGCTGTCACCGTGTTCTCCTCCTCACACACTGATCCTGTGTGAGGACTCGGAGATTGTGGTAACAGCTAGTTACCGATTACAGTGCACGCTAAACACACTGATTGCCCCCCCCCAATAAAGAGCACCTGTCACTAGCCCATCAAAGTACCCGAGTACCTGTCACCAGCCCATCAGGTACTCAGATGACAGGTACTCGGGTACTCTGATGGGCTGGTGACAGGTATTCGGGTACTCTGATGACAGGTACTCGGGTACTCTGATGACAGGTACTCGGGTACTCTGATGACAGGTACTCGGGTACTCTGATGACGGGTACTCGGGTACTCTGATGACAGGTACTCGGGTACTCTGATGACTGGTACTCGGGTACTCTGATGACGGGTACGCAGGTACTCTGATGACGGGTACGCAGGTACTCTGATGACGGGTACTCGGGTACTCTGATGACGGGTACTCGGGTACTCTGATGACGGGTACTCGGGTACTCTAATGACGGGTACACGGGTACTCTGATGACAGGTACTCGGGTACTCTGATGACAGGTACTCGGGTACTTTGAGTACCTGTCAACGGAGTACCCGTCATCAGAGTACCTGAGTACCTGTCACCTACCCATCAGAGTACCCGAGTACCTTCCACCTGCTCATCAGAGTACCTGATGCCTGAAGTACCCGAGTACTTGCCGCCTGCTCATCAGTACCCATCACTACTCATCAGTACCTATCACGTATCAGTACTGATCATCAGTACCCATCAGTACAGTATCACCTATCAGTATCAGTACTACTCATCAGTACCTATCACCTGCCTGTCACCTGCCCATCAAAGTACCCGAGTACCTGTCACCTGCCTATTGGAGTACCCGAGTACCTGCCACCTGCTCATCAGTACCAGAGTACCTGTCACCTGCCTGTCACCTGCCTGTCACCTGCCCAACAAAGTACCCGAATACCTGTCACCCTTCATACAGCCACCATGTCCAAGTCCAAAAAGGTTTATATACGTCCTCCGTTTAAACCTAAATACCGGTGTTATGGCAGCAGATAGCTGCCATAACCCTGGTATTTTTTTAAACGGTGGACGGTTGGCTTTCCGATAAGGGTGGTCCCAGCGGCGGATTCGCCGTGGGATCACCCTTCCGGGATGGCGGAAGAGGCGCCCCCCCCCCCTCCCGCGGCATTCCGGTCCTTTTCCCCGCTTACCGGACCCGCCGGCAGCGGGGAAAACAATCTGGTCCCAGATCCTCACAGACAGGATGTCGAGTGAGGGCAAGCTTGCCCTCACTTGACTCTATGGTCTTGGAGGACCGGAGCTACGGAAAATGTTGTTGCCTAGCTACGGGTTTAAAGGTCCTTTTTTTTTTTTTTCATTTTATATAATCATTTTTTATTTTTTTTTTCTATCTTTTAGTGTACTTGTGAGATCTGAGGACTTTTTGACCCCAGATCTCACAAAAAAGAGGTCCTGTCGTGCCTATTTCTATTACGAGGAATGTTTACATTCCTTCTAACAGAAATAAAAATGATCAATTTTTTTTTAAACGGTGTAAAAATAAAAAATAATAAATAGTAAAAAAAAAAAAAAAAAAAATTAAAGCGCCCTGTCCCCGTGAGCTCACGCGCAGAAGCGAACGCATACAGAAACCCCGCCCACATATGTAAACGTTGTTCAAACCACACATGTGAGGTATCGCCGCGATCGTTAGAGCAAGGGGAATAATTTGAGCCTCCTCTGTAACTCAAAGATGGCAACCTGTAGAAATTTTTAAATTGTCGCCTATGGGGATTTTTAAGTACCAAAGTTTGTCGCCATTCCGTGAGCGTGCGCAATTTTGAAACATGACATGTTGGGTATCTATTTACTCGGCGTAACATTATCTTTCACATTATGGAAAAAAATTGGGCTAACTTTACTGGTTTCTTATTTTTTAATTAAAAAAAGTGAATTTTTTCCAAAAAAATTGCGTTTGGAAAACCGCTGCGCAAATACGGTGTGATAAAAAATATTGCAATAATCTCCATTTTATTCTCTAGGGTCTCTGCTAAAAAAAAAAAAATATATAATGTTTGGGGGTTCTAAGCAGTTTTCTAGCAAAACAACTGATTTTAGCTTGTAAACACCAAATGTCAAAAATAGGCCTAGGCAAGTGGCTAGGATGCATGATGATGCTCCTTGGATGTTAGGACCCTCTATATGGCTAGGCTGTGAAAAAGTCTCACATATGTGGTATTGCCATACTCAGGAGGAGTGGCAGAATGTATTTTGGGGTGTCATTTTTGCTGTGTACATGCTATGTGTTAGGAATATCCTATAAATTGACAACTTTGTGTAAAAAAAAAAAGTTTTCATTTTTTTCCCACATTTTCCAAAAACCTGTGGAAAAAAATGATATGTTCAAACGACCCATAATGCCTCATAGAATATACGTTGGAGTGTTTGCTTTCCAAAATGGGGTCATTTTGTGGACTTTTCCATTGTATTGGTGCCCTAGGGCCTTCAAAATTGTGATAGGTAGTAAGAAAGTTTTATGTGTATTTATGCTCCTAAAACGCCTTATGGTGCTACTTGGACGTGGAGTCTCTTTTTGTGGCCAGGCTGTGTAAAAGTCTCACACATGTGGTATCACCATACTCAGAAGGAGTAGCAGAATGTATTTTGGGGTGTCATTTTTGCTGTGTACATGCTATGTGTTAGAAATGGCTTATAAATTGACAAGTTTGTGGGGAAAAAAAAGAAAAAAAAAATGTAAAAATGTTTTCTTCATTTTCCCAAGAATTGTGGGAAAAAATTATAACTTCAAAAAACTCACCATGCCTCTTACTAAATACCTTGGACTTTCTACTTTACAAAAAGGGGTCATTTGGGGGGTATTTGTACTTTCCTGACATTTCAGGGCCTCAAGAAAGGAGATAGGCCGTCAGTACATCTGGTGTGATCAATTTTCAACAATTGGTACCATAGCTTCTAGACTCAATAACTTTCACACAGACTAAAAAATATACACTAATTTGGGTTAATTTTACCAGAGATATGTAGCAGTATAAATGTTGGCCCAAATGTATGAAGAAAAATTAATTTTTTGCAAAATTGTATAATAGAAACTAAAAAAAAGTGTTTTTTTTTTTCAAAATTTTTGCTCTTTTTTTGCTTATATCACAAAGAAAAAAAAAAACCAGTTGTTATCAAATACCACCAAAAGAAAGCTCTATTTGTGTGAAAAAAAATGATAAAAATTTTGTTTGGTTACAGTGTAGCATGACTGAGCAATTGTCATTCAAAGTGCGAGAGTGCTGAAAGCTGAAAATTGGTCTGGGAAGGAAGGGGGTCTAACTGCTCTGTATGGAAGTGGTTAAAAACTACTTTTACTTTTCAATCTGCAACTGTTGTAATTTTCTGAAAATGCAATTAGATATGGCTTCTTGGAGCTGTTCTGTACACAGAATGTGTACTTACCACACCCTGGAAACATAATTTCCTGCTTGTGTGATTGGCTTACTGATTTTCCCAGAAGTCTGCCTAAGATACAAGTCAGATTTCAGGCAAACGCTGCAATAAAATGTAATTTTTGGTGAGATACTCCCAATAGGAATACGTCTAAAGGGATGCAGGCCCAGCAGCTCTTCTCATTAGTGCTCTGCAACTGCCACAGCTGATTGATAATTATGAAACTGCTCCGATTATACCCACTCAGCACAGAGGAACAAACATGGATTTCTTCAGAATAACAAACTGTAGGAATCTGCAACAAAGTTTGTTAAAATCCTTGTAATGTACAGAGATCACCCAGAGGGGAATGTTTTTTTCTCTCAACAAAAGGGGAGTTACACTTTAAAGTGGAACTTTACCCATAACAACTTAATAAAAAAATGTGTCCTTTAGCAAGGAACATATATTCTACATTTATTATGCTACCGGAATTAGTGTGTGCTGTAAATTGCGTCCAGCGTTGCTCCTGTTTCTTCTTGCCGGAGGCTGCCATTTTGCTGAAGCCCAAAGGTCCAGCAGCAAATCATAAAGTGGAACTAAACCCATCGATTTAAGGGTTTGAAAAAAACAGTTACATTCCCTGGATGCTGGGATTGCTAACTGTCACATTTGCTTGTGTGCTCAATCAAACTGTCGAAGCAATAAATGTCTGGCGTCCTAACTGATCACATGTGCAGCCCCATGGCAGTTGCAGTTTAAACAGGAGCAGCTTCCTTGGCTGTAAACAATAGGAGGGTTTAATTCCGCTTTAAGGCTGTCAGCAGAACAGCCTCTACAAACTCAGCAGTGCCAAAAAATGCCTAAAATGAAAGAGCAACTGAGCATGTGAAGAGTGGGGTGAGACCGTGTATTACTGCATTTGAAACAGTATAGACACTAATTTTTCATGTTTTACATAACTTAATTTTCTGACTAAAGTTCCACTTTAAGGCCCCTTTCGCACTTGTGCGACCTGAAAGTCACCCAATTTTGCCACAAATTTTTGTCGTGATTTTGACGTGACTTTGATGCCATTTTTACACCATTTTGACTTGACTTGAAGCAATGCCTGTGTAATCTTGAGGTCTATGGACCTCAAGTTGCATCAAAGTCAGACCAAAGTAGTGCAGGGACTAATTTAAAGTCTCCCAGATATGAACGGTACTCATTGGAAATCATGGGGTACAACTTGTCATTCAACTTTGCAGTCCTAAGTCGCAGGACAAGTCGCAAAAGTGTGAAAGTGGCCTAAGGCAGAGTTTCTTATGTGCATGGACTGGACATTGCAGCAAAATTCATAACCTTGGATCATATATAGTATACAATTACAAAGTTGCGCTGTTTAGGTGATTATAATATTAGCAACATTAAAAAGGTCAGAAATAGATGAGGGTATTGAAGAGTTTCCTAATCCTTGCCACCATCCGCCACCTAGAATGCGTGACCTCTAAAAGCACCACCACCAGCATAGATAAAAGTGCTCGCTTACCAGCTCGCACAGACCTCCTATCACAGAAGGTCAGTGACAATTGTGACATAATACCCAGCCTGGGCCTTTGGTATCATCAGAGGGTCCTCTCACAGCATCTGACCATCTTCCTGGAGAGTGGTATGATAAGTAAACCCAAAATACAGAAGTCTCCACATAGTTTAAAATCCTTAAAACTTTTATTGCCAAAGCTCATAAATTGCACTTACATTAACAGTAGTTAAAATTCGCTTTTAAAATAAATTTAGCAGCCAGCAGATCAGCAAACAACGCATCCTCCTGGGACTTGTGGACAGCGATGAAGTCAGCAAGTCCCTCTGTCCTACACGTTTCGTCATTTGATGATGCCATCTGTGGGCCCTGTAGGGCGGAGCGACATGCTGACGTCATCGCTGTCCACAAGTCCCGTTGTTTGCTGATCTGCTGGCTGGAGAACTTATTTTAAAGGCAAATTTTAACTTCTATTGATGTAAGTGCAATTTTTGAGCTTTGGCAAAGAAAGTTTTAAAGATTTTACACTATGTGGAGTCTTCTGTATTTTGAGTTTATATTTTAAACCACTCTCCGGATGGATGGTCAGATGCTTAAGAGGACCCTCTGATGATAAGAAAGGCCCAGGGTGGGTGTAAAGCCACATGTGTCACTAACCTTCTGTCTGTGACAGCTGGTAAGCGAGCACTTTTATCTGTGTTGGTGGTGGTGCTTTTAGAGGGTCACGCATTCTAGCTGGCGGATGGTGGCGAGGATTAAGAAACTCTTCAATACTCTCATCTATTTCTGGACTGTTTAAGCGCCGGTTCACATACACGCGACACTACTTCCTGGGGCGACCTCCGAGATCGCGGTGCGAGCAGTGCGCCGCGACCTCGGAGCGGCCGCCACGGACTTCATAACATTGAAGTCTATGGCGGTCGCCTCCTGGTCGCCCCAAAGAAGCTCCGGACCCTTTTTCTAGGTCGGAGCGACTTGTGTCGCTCCTATTAGAACGGGTCCGCAGCTTCCCTATGGGAGGCGACCTGCGGCGACCTGTGAGGCGACCAGGTCGCCTCACAGGTCGCCCTAGTGTGAACCGGGACTTAATATCACTGATAATATAATCACTTAAACTTTGTAACTCTGTAATTGTTTACTATGTCTGGGACTGTGCTTGTGTCTCACAGAAGAGTTGCTGCTTTGAAAATTCATATTTGTTTTAATTAGCGCAGTTTCTTTTTACCTAATTTGCATCATATGTGACCAAGCCATGATGTTTGTTAAGGCTCCTGAAATATTTATTCTGCATGTAAAACTATAATTCCGTGAGCAATGTTTGAATATTCTCTATATGCACAGATGCTTTAAGGGTAGTGCAAGGGCTTGTATCATAAAGGTGAGTTTCTTACACCTATTTGGACTTGCAGGATTCATATTATTTTTTTATGCAACTTGCATACAATGTATTGTTACATGCTTGATGTTCATATTTTGTTATTTTATTATATATAGAAATTTGTAGATTAGGCATTAGAGGCAAGGTAGATTAGCAACTGCACTTTCATTGACTCTCTGGTTAATTTATCAGGATAACATATCAGCCACATGGGGAGTGTATTGTTTTCAACAAGTGAGCCGATTCATTGATTTGCATTGTTAGAAAAGCTCTAAAGCCCAACCATTGTATAGCCCTGCAGTACAAAAATAACAGCCTATGTAAAGAGCAAATATGGCTACTCCCATATACAATACATTTAAATGCAAACCATGCACAGGTTTACAAAATATCAACACACAATAGGAAGAAAAATATTGAAAAGATTATATGTGCCCTTTAAACTCAGAAATTCGTATTTATTGCTTGTGAAATTCTGTGATGTTTTTATAGTGTAAATGAGCTCAAAGTCACACCCTTCTCATCATTTCAAATGAAAAAGGAACGGTTAAAGTGGGAGTAAACTCCCATGCATTAATTTTACCTATAGGTAAGCCAATAATAAGGCTTCTGAGGGCGCGCTATTGCGTGAAACAGCTGTAGAGCGAGAAAGGATATTTGCCTGAGATCCCGCCACCAGTCTGCTCCATTGTGGCGACCGTGGATGTAAATTTACATTACAGGCAATTTTATATTTAAGCACAAGTGAGGATACTTGCCTGAGATCTTTGCTGTGTCTGTGGCACCCGTGGATGTAATGCCTCGTACACACGCAACGATTGTTGGCCATGAATTTTCGGCCAACGTCCGATCGGCCGATTGTCGGCTTGTTAGTATGATGCTTCTGACAACCGACTCCGACTTTTCGGCCGAACAAAATCTGGTGTGCATGCTATAAAATTTTTGTTGGCCGTCAACACAACGGCCGATTTTCCGTCAGTCAGTATAGATTTCGGCGGACAAAAATCTGATGAGCAAGACTGGGCATGCTCAGAGAAGAAAAAACACACGGAAAGTAAACCAGAACATGACATCACTTCTGACGTTGGGTTTTGTTGGCCGACAAAATTCGTGTGCAGTCTAGAGCACATTTCAACCAACACAACAACACTGGACAACAGTCGACCGATCGGTTGGCCGATAATCGTTGCGTGTGTACGAGGCTTAAGTCTTCATTAGTGGCAATTTTCTATTTAGGCACAAGTGAGAATTTTTGCCTGAGATCCCGCTGCCACTTTGCTGTGTCTATGGTGGCTGTGGATGTAAGTTCTACATAGTGATATTTATGTGTGCTTATTCTAAGGATACTTTTTATACCTTTTACTATTTTTATTTTGTTAATGTCTTTTGAATTAAACAACAATACTACACTATGGTCAGTATCTTTCTTATTATTGGTGATTCGGGCTGGATGAGACCATCACTGAGATAGAGTTTTTATATATGCTTTGAATGAGTGGAATATCCTTGTTATCCTGGTTGAATACTAAAAGAGAGGAGAAGAGATTCCCTGGAGAAGTGGCAATATATACAAGGCACATTATGCTGTCCTATTTCAGTTTGGTGAGTGTGCACTTTTCTCTGTTGGTGGTGGCACAGCACCGTGGATAGATCATATGGTGAAGGGTTTGCTAAATGTCAATGTGGATCACAAGAGATGGTCTTGTAGCCCATTCCAGCCTTGTTCAGGTCTACAATCTTGTCCCTAACGTCCTTTGACAGCTCTTTGGTCTTGCCCATGTTTTTGAGGTTTGAATGGAAGAAAGATTCTGTGGACAGGTGTCTTTTTTACACATAATGAGTTGTCATTAGGAGCATCTTCTTAAATTGACAGGAGTAATCTGTGTACCACATGAGCACATACTGTAACCGGTCAGTGGGAGCCAAAATAATTGTTGGTTGGTAGGGGGATCAAATACTTTTACTCACTGAACTGCAACTCAATAATAACATTTGTATCCTCTGTTTTTTTGGGGTATTTTTGGTTGATATTCTGTCTCTATCATTAAAAATACATCTATGATAACAATTATAAACCCTTCATTTTTTTTTGAGTGGGCAAACGTACAAAATCTGCAGGGGATCAAATATATATTTTCACCACTGTATCTTGCACACAGTTAAAGCCAGCCATCGGTGGTTCCAATCTCAGCCAGTTCAGCAGGGACCAGCTGAGATTCAATCCATCTATAGGTAAATTGATTGTACCCAACCTGCATGTCAGATTTCTAACATGCACTAGCCACTAGCAATAATCACTGTGTTCTCCTGGCAGGGACAGCTCAACAACCCCCCACCGGGCAAACACAATAGCTCCATGGGACGGATTTCCCCATCAACACTGACTGTGTTGATGGGAGATTTGCATAATCTATGGCCTGCCTAAAAAATGGTACCATAAAATAAACAACAGACTAATTTAGTGCAAGCACACAAGGGGGCCCCCAGATCCCAGCCCCCCTATGTAAATGAGTAGGGGTACATAATACCCCTATTCATTCACCAATAAAGTGGTAAAAGTGAGTCCTTTATTAAAAAAAAAAAAAAAAGTTCTGCACCCGACACTGGTTGCTGCCATCTGACAACTCAGCTTTGTAGCTGCTGCTAAATAAACAAAGGGGCAGGGCTACCAGCATTGTCATCGGGTGGCCTCACCCCCTTGTGATTTCATCAACTGGGGCATGCTGGGTCAATAATGTCCCAAGGGGTAGGGTGACCTGGTGATGTCACAAGGTGGCCCCGCCCCTTCATTTATTTAGCAGCTATGGGAGCTTCCTCTTTTCTTTTTTCTTTGGGTTAATGACTGGCGTTCATTGTGACTGATGTTGGATCTACACAGGGAGAAACTTTTTTAATTTTTATTTTTTTAATAAAAGACTTGTCAAAAACTGGCTCTGCATTTTTACTCACTTTTACCTCTTTTTTGATGAATGAATAGGGGTACTATGTACCCCATGCTCCTTCACATGAGGGGGGCAGTACCTGGAGGCCCGTTTGTTAAAGGGGTCTTTCAGATTCCGATAAGCCCCCCACCTACAGAGCCCCTCAACCACCGGCCAGGGTTGTGGGGAAGAGGCCCTTGTCCTCATCAACATGTGAACAAGGTGCTTTGGGAGCCCCGCTACCCCAAAGCACCCCCCTCCCCATGTTGAGGGCATGTGGCCTGATTAGATGATAAGAGCCCAAGAGGTGATTGTGAAAGTGAGTGTATACCTTTTATGTGCGCTGCAGTTCAACCAAACCTGGTGGCCATAGGAGACATCTGTATACTCCCCTCCTGTTCCTGAAAGAATAAATCTTGTTGTATGTATACAATGACAATAAAGTATTATTTTATCTATCTTATTTTATGCTTGTTTCATGTTTTGTGACTCAGAAGTACAGAGGCAAGGTTCTGCCAGGCAGATAGCAATTCCAGGAAGTGGCATGTGTGTTTAAAAAAAAATGTATTGCTTCTAAAGATACTGCATGTGTGAACTAATAAGTTACGGTATGGCTGTATAATGAACACATTTGCTAATGAGCTCCGCAGATTAACCTCATCATGACCAGTGGTAATTGATACGTAGAAGCTAAGGCCAAATTTAGCCATGTCAGTAGGTCACAGAGCCTGTGCCAACTGTTCTCTCAACAGGAGGTCATCTATGTATTTCATTAACCACTTAAGCCCCGGAGGATTTGGCTGCTAAAGGACCAGGGGTTTTTTTGCGATTTTTTACTGCGTGACTTTAACGGACAATTGCGCGGTCGTGCGACGCTGTACCTAAACAAATTTGACGTCCTTTTTTTCCCACAAACAGAGCTTTCTTTTGGTGGTATTTGATCACCTGTGCGATTTTTTGATCACGCGCTATAAACAAAAAAAGAGCGTAAATTTTGCAAAAATAACAATATTTTTCACATTTTTTTATATGAAATTCCCCAAAAAAAAAAAAGTAAAAATCAAAATTTTTTAACATTTTTCGGCCAATTTGTTTTATGCTACCTATGTTTGGTAAAAAAAATCGCAAAAAGCGTATTTTGATTGGTTTGCGCAAAAGTTATCGCGTTTACTAACAAAGGGAAAGATTTTTGTCATTTTTGGTGTTTTTTTTTTTAACGCGTAATGGCGGCGATCTGCGATTTTTTTTCGGTACTGCGACATTGCGGCGGACAGATCGGACCCTTGACTGACATTTTTGACACTTTTGGGGTTACCAGTGACATTACTGCAGTAATCAGTGCTATACATATGCACTGTTACTGCAAAAATGACACTGGCAGGGAAGGGGTTAACTTTATTGGACAGGGAGGGGTTAAGTGTGTCCTAGGGGCGTGCTTCTAACTGTGTAGGGACATTCCTATTGGTGTAAAAGCAAAGATCCACCGTTCTACATAGTAGAACTGACAGATCTTCACTTTTACACAGGGAGAACTGACAGGCAGCTTGTTTACACAAGCTGCTCTGTCTTTCTCCCTTCACAGGAGCGATCGCAGTGTGACTGGCGGACATCGAGTCCGCCGGTCACACGCACTGACTTGCCTGTGAACGAGCCGCGGCGGGCGCGCGCCTCGGCGGGCGCGCGCCCGCCCGCGATAGGCTCGCAAGTCAGTGACAGGCGAGTGACGTACCGATACGTCACTCTGCCTGGCCGGGGCTGACCGCCGCAGTATATAGTCGTGCGGCGGTCGGCAACCGGTTAAGGTAATGCCCTGAGAGCACAGGAAGGATAGCACAGAAAGCTGACTAAATCAAAGGCCAAAAAATAATAATGTTGTGTGCCCACAGTGCTGGGACAACTAGGAGAAACAAGTATGCATTCTTGTCCACTGTGTCTAATAAGTCTCCCTGATAAGGAAGGCTGGTGGATTTCATGCAAAATTGTGGAACGCAAATATAGACATTTGAGTGTCTTCAGATCCAGGACGCCTTTGACATTGTGAATAATCAACAGGTTTGAGTAGAAACCTTGAAACCTTTTTGCTTCTAGATGAAAAGCAATGATTCCTTGACTTAGGAGGTCTAACTGAGGTGGATGGAATTCTGTGCAGAGACAAAGCTAGGTTGGAGGGCATGAAACAGGATGAAGTCAGATGCATCCAAGATGCTTTTGGTTCAGATGTACGCAAATGCCAACAGACGTCCCCCACTCCCTTTGGAAAGTGTTGGTGTCCCTTCATTGCGAACAAGACTTTTCTGTCAACATGAAAGATTTGGGGATTCAGGACCTGCAATTGAACTGGATCCCACACTTAGGCCTAGACTTGGAGGTCTGGAAGAATTGAAAGGAGCTCTTCTTTGCCATAGAGGCAGAAGGAGATTTGCCAGTTTGAGGCTAAGGTTCCTTTTGCTGGGGCAATAGAGTGGGTTTTTCTGCCAATAAAGAGACTTTCTCTATCAAAGGACATAGGCAGCAAGCGTTGCATTGTTGTTGTGCAGACCAACATTTTAGCCAATGAGTTCTCTGTAAATTTACAGCAAGGACACATACAATATCCAATAACCATGAACACAATATTGTAATTCAGTGGGTGTAAGCTCTAAACATTCCATAAATGTATAATAGTATTGCATATCAGTAAGCAGAGTTTTGGGTTCCTTGGGAATACAGTGAGGGAAAACAGTATTTGATCCCCTTCTGATTCTGTATGTTTGCCCACTGACAAAGAAATGATCAGTCTATAATTTTAATGGTAGGTTTATTTGAACAGTGAGAGACAGAATAACAACAAAAGTATCCAGAAAAATGCATTTCAAAAAACTTATAAATTGATTTGCATTTTAATGAGTGAAATAAGTATTTGATCCCCTATCAATCAGCAAGATTTCTGGCTCCCAGGTGTCTTCTATACAGGTAATGAGCTGAGATTAGGAGCACTCCCTTAAAGGGAGTGCTCCTAATCTCAGTTTGTTACCTGTATAAAAGACACCTGTCCACAGAAGCAATCAATCAGGTTCCAATCTCTCCAGCATGGCCAACACCAAAGAGCTGTCCATGAATGTCAGGGACAAGATTGTAGACCTACACAAGGCTGGAACGGGCTACAAGGCCATCTTGCCAAGCAGCTTGGTGAGAGGGTGACAATAGTTGGTGCGATTATTTTGCCAATGGACTGTCCCAGACCGAGGGAGATTGCAAATAACTGTCAATCTCCCTCGGTCTGAGGCTCCATGCAAGATTTCACTTTGTAGAGTTTCAGTGATCATGAGAACGGTGAGTAATCAGCCCAGAACTACACAGGAGAATCTTGTCAATGATCTCAAGGCAACTGGGACCATAGTCACCAAGAAAACAATTGATAAAACACTATGCAGTGAAGGACTGAAATCCTACAGCGCAGTGGCGGCTGGTACTCAAAATTTTTGGGGGGGCGCAAAAAGAAAATTGTAATAGGTATTGCTTCGTGGCAAAAAAATGCAGTAAAAAATTGCGTGACTTTGAGGTCATGGTACAGGCATGGCACAGATGGTATAGGCATGGCACAGGTGATGGTACAGGCATGGCACAGGCATGGCACAGATGATGGTATAGGCATGACACAGGTGATGGTATAGGCATGGCACAGGTGATGGAATAGGCATGGCAGAGGTGATGGAATAGGCATGGCACAAGTGATGGAATAGGCATTGCACAGGTGATGGTACAGGCATGGCACAGGTGATGGTATAGGCATGGCACAGATGGTATAGGCATGGCACAGGTGATGGATTAGGCATGGCACAGATGATGGTATAGGCATGGCACAGGTGATGGAATAGGCATGGCACAGGTGATGGAATAGGCATGGCACAGGTGATGGTATAGGCATGGCACAAGTGATGGAATAGGCATTGCACAGGTGATGGTACAGGCATGGCACAGGTGATGGTACAGGCATGGCACAGGTGATGGTACAGGCATGGCACAGGTGATGGTACAGGCATGGCACAGATGCTATAGGCATGGCACAGGTGATGGAATAGGCATGGCACAGATGGTACAGGCATGGCACAGGTGATGGTATAGGCAGGGCACAGATGGTACAGGCATGGCACAGGTGATGGAATAGGCATGGCACAGATGGTATAGGCATGGCACAGGTGATGGAATAGGCAAGGCACAGATGGTACAGGCATGGCACAGGTGATGGAATAGGCATGGCACAGGTGATGGTAAGGTCATGGCACAGGTGATGGAATAGGCATGGCACAGATGGTATAGGCATGGCACAGGTGATAGAATAGGCATGGCACAGATGATGGTATAGGCATGGCACAGGTGATGGAATAGGCATGGCACAGATGATACAGGCATGGCACAGGTGATGGTATAGGCAGTACACAGATGGTACAGGCATGGCACAGGTGATGGAATAGGCATGGCACAGGTGGTATAGGCATGGCACAGGTGATGGAATAGGCATGGCACAGATGGTACAGGCATGGCACAGGTGATGGAATAGGCATGGCACAGGTGATGGTAAGGTCATGGCACAGGTGATGGAATAGGCATGGCACAGATGGTACAGGCATGGCACAGGTGATAGAATAGGCATGGCACAGATGATGGTATATGCATGGCACAGATGGTATAGGCATGGCGCAGGTGATGGAATAGGCATGGCGCAGATGATGGTATAGGCATGGCACAGGTGATGGAATAGGCATGGCACAGGTGATGGAATAGGCATGGCACAGGTGATGGAATAGGCATGGCACAGGTGATGGTATAGGCATGGCACAGGTGATGGAATAGGCATGGCACAAGTGATGGAATAGGCATTGCACAGGTGATGGTACAGGCATGGCACAGGTGATGGTATAGGCATGGCACAGATGGTATAGGCATGGCACAGGTGATAGAATAGGCATGGCACAGATGATGGTATATGCATGGCACAGGTGATGGAATAGGCATGGCACAGATGGTACAGGCATGGCACAGGTGATGGAATAGGCATGGCACAGATGGTACAGATACCCTGAAATCCAAGTTTTTGGAAAAAGGGTACAAGGAAGAGGACCTTGAGAGAGCTCTTGTGCAGGCAGATGACCGTAACAGGGAGGATCTGTTGCAACCGAGGGTGCGAGATGCGAATGAGGATTTTCAATATGCCTTTTTTTCCTCCTATTCTATCCAGCACTTCTCGGTCAAAAAGATCATCCGTAGGCATTGGCATGTCTTAAGGAATGACAGTATATTGGGATCTGTATTGCCGGAAGCCCCTAAGATCATTTTTAGGGGTGTTCCCCCTTTACGGTTACAGGTGGCTCCCAACATCATAGATCCGCCCAAAACTGTTTCATTCTTCCAGCAGAGAGGGGGGTTTTACCCCTGCAGACGTTGTGCCGTTTGCAAAATCAATGCCTGTAGGATAAGAAGGGTTGAGTCGTTCTTCTCCAATTCCACCCAATTAGATATTAAAATTGAGCCGTTCATAACTTGCACCACACGACATGTGGTCTACTTGTTGCGCTGCCCATGTGGCCGCGAATATGTGGGCCGTACGATTCGTATGCTGCATGTGCGCCTGCAGGAGCACGTGGCAAATATTATTAAGAAATTCCCAAAGCACAGTGTCTCGCGTCATTATGATCTTTGCCATGGGGGAGACCCTAAAGGCACTGTGTTTTTGGGAATTGACAAATTTTCTGGCAGTTGGAGGGGTGCCAATCGTACAAGAGGCGTTTCCCAGTTGGAAACCAGCTGGATTTATCGATTGAAAACGTATGCCCCCCATGGGTTAAACATCGATTGGGACATCAATGCGTTCATCAATAATGCATAGTTGATGTGTCCTCTCGATATCCCATGGTCAGATCGTTTGTCCTAACTTTAAGAATATTTAATAATTTGGGGTATATTTATTGTCTTAGTAAAAGATGCCTATAGGATTTTTATATTCTTCTTGTTGTTTTTATTGTTTATGTATTTTTATTGTACTTTTGATTTTTGTTTTTATTATTGGCACTGTATTTAGTGTGTAGCCTTTGGGGTCTGTTTCCGTGACCGGTTAATGGCACTGCGCACCCTGGTGGATCCATTATGGTGGCGCTGTTTTTGTGCGTTATAGCACTATTTGGCTACTAAGTATGGGGACCACTGGTATTTTGGAAGCCAAGAGTGAAGCATCTATTCCCATTAGTATCAATGTTGCCCAGAATTGGGGATTTGGCCATGTCGCGTTATCATGTGATTTTATGGCATCCCCATTATTATTAGATTGAGTGCATATATATATCGCAATCCGCAATCCACACATTCTGATCTGTGTTCGGAGTGTTATTAGATTGACATCTGGTATGGATTATTGAGGGTTGTATAACTTCCTGGTTCCGACTGCTGAAGCGCATGTTTCCAGGGAGCTGGAGTGCAAGCGCTGGGCGCCAGGATGTAGAGTTACAGTACTCTGACCCGAAAGTTCCGGTTGTTGGAGCGCATATACCCGACTTCCGGTTTCGGGTGGTTATGCAAAGTTCCGCCTCTTCCGTCCCGTCCGGCGTATAAAAGTGATTGGTTTACCGCAGGCCACACCCCCTGACGACGTCATCTATTGACGAAACGCGTAGGAGGAGCTTGCGGCACGCCACGCTGGGACACACGAGGGACGCGGCGGCCATTTTCTTGGTCGGGAACCGGACCCGAAAGGCGATATATGAGAGAGACATGCTATAATATCTGCTGCTAAATGTGAGTTGCCAATTTTATGCTAGTGCATCTAATAAACACACTTGTTACTGTACTTCACTATGGGAGTTGTCCCTTTTTCTTCACATATGCACCTATACCTGTGTCTGTAACCATTGGAGTTGATGTGGATGTCACTATGAGCCGGGCACTGTCTGATATGGTCATATAGACGTACGAATAGAGCTGGATCTGATCTCTGTAGTGGGGATCCATTCATTGCGGTAAGGGGCCATCTTTTCTCTTGGTGGTGGTCTCTCTGCACAGAATTGCTGGAGTGTGTATTGATTGGCTACACCTTTGGGAGCACGTCTTTCTGATATGGACTTTCCTTCCAATGATTGATATTTTTATATGGACTGTGGAGTTCATTTTAATTTATTTTTTAAGCGCTACACCATTTATTTCTACAATTTTTTATGATCTGTGTTTTCTAATTCATGATCAGGTGTTGGCAGCTTTCACTTAGAGAGGTTGAGCTTTTATTCATTGTTGAGTGTGTAAGCTTATTTAATCATGTTTTAGCGCAGTAATTCCCATATTTTTACAGATGGTACAGGCATGGCACAGGTGATGGAATAGGCATGGCACAGGTGACGAGTCAGCACTTCCCTGGCTGAGACACTTACCTGGCGACGGCTCGGCTCCCGGCGGCGGCTTCTCCCCCTCCTCGCGACTCCGACGTCCGTCCTCTTCTGCTCGGCTCCCGGCGGCGGCTTCTCCCCTCCTCGCGACTCCTCTTCTGCGGCGGCGGGAAGCTGACTGGGTGGTGACGGTGAGTGACTGATGCACGCACCGGCACCGCCCCCAACGAGGTCAGCATGGATGTCCTTAATCATGATTAATCCAGGCTGGAGTCTGGACCAATCATGATACAAGACATCACAAAAGGGGGGTGGTCTAGCGCAGTGCTCTGCGCTACAGTTACGCCCCAGAAGGCTGCCATTTGGCGCCTCTGCGGGTGGAAAACCCCACCCCCCATAGGCACCAATGAGGCGGGCGCCCCTTGTGGGCAAAAATTTTTTTTTTTTTTTTTTTTTTTTAATCTTTTTTTTTTCTTTTCGCCCCTGCCCCCCTATGGGCCGGCCGCCACTGCTACAGCGTCTGCAAGATCCTCCTGCTCAAGAAAGCACATGTACAGGCCCGTCTGAAGTTTGCTAATGAACATCTGAATGATTCAGAGGAGAACTGGGTGAAAGTGTTGTGGTCAGATGAGACCAAAATCAAGCTCTTTGTAATCAACCCAACTTGCCTTGTTTGGAGGAGGAGGAATGCTGCCTATGACCCCAAGAATACCATCCCCACCGTCAAACATGGAGGAGGAAACATTAGGCTTTGAACGTGTCTTTCTGCTAGGGGGACAGGACAACTTCACCGCATCAAAGGAACGATAGGCAGGGCCATGTACCATCAAATATTGGGTGAGAACCTCCTTCCCTCAGTCAGGGCATTGAAAATGGGTCATGGATGGGTATTTCAGCATGGCAATGACCCAAAACATGTGGCCAAGGCAACAAAGGAGTAGCTCAAGAAGAAGCTCATTAAGGTTTTGGAGTGGCCTAGCCAGTCTCCAGACCTTAATCCCATATAAAATATGTGGCGGGAGCTGAAGGTTCGAGTTATCAAACGTCAGCCTCAAAACCTTAATGACTTGGAGAGGATTTGCAAAGAGGAGTGGGACAAAATTCCTCCTGAGATGTGTTCAAACCGGGTGGCCAACTACCAGAAAAGTCTGACCTCTGTGATTGCCAACAAGAGTTTTGCCACCAAGTATTAAGTCATGTTTTGCAAAGGGGTCAAATACTTATTTCACGCATTAACATGCAAATCAATTTTTAACTTTTTTTAAATGCGTTTTTCTGTATTTTCTTGTTGTTATTCTGTCTCCCTCTGTTAAAATAAACCTACCATTAAAATTATAGAGTGATCCTTTCTTTGTCAGTGGGCAAATATACAAAATCAGCAGGGGATTAAATACTTTTTTCCCTCACTGTGTGCTTAGCCCATACCCCTAAGGTCTGGCAAATAGACATGACCACTACAGCAGGTTGCATAGCAAGGCCTCCTAGGAAAAACAAGGACTTGGAAAGAACTTCTAATTGCTTCTCAACCTGATCCTTAAAGCGGAATTCCGGCCTCAAAATCCACTTTGGGCCATCCGCTTGCTCAGTGTCACCTGTAAAAGAAATGGATAGTCCCGATTTTTTTTTTTTGTTTACTTACCTTGTTATTGAAGAAAATATACTTACCTTTCTTCCTCTTCCTCCCTCTGCGGCCGCGGCCCGCGCCGTCACTTCCTGCTTGCATTGATTCCTGGGAGCTGAAAGTCATCGCTCCCAGGAATCAATGCGCCTGCACCGGCCCCGCTCGTCAGTTCCGGTGCAGACACGTCATTTCCTGCTAAACAGCTTCTGGGCATGCCCAGACGCTGTGCAGGGATGACGCTCCTGCCCCAGAAGTGACGGCGGGGCCGGTGCAGTGCATTGTGGGACCAAAGAGGACACGGAAGAGGACGCAGAAGAGGACGCGCTGGCTTCAGCTGCCCACACCTGAGATGGCAGCGCTGGAGAAGAAATTTTCAAGGTAAGTATTTTTACTAAAAGGTAAGTGCAACCTGGGACAGTTCAGAGGCTATCCATTGTGGAATGCACTAGCCCTGACTGTCCCGGGGGTATTTTTAGTGAAAAATCATTTCCGAGGCCAGAACTCCACTTTAAACACTGAAAGATCCTTAACAGGAATAGTAAGTGTTTTGTTAGGCCAAGAAATGGCCAGATCCACAGAGGCCCTCAAATGCATATTGCTCAGCAAAGAATATGGGGGAGAGAACAGTTTGTCAGCAGTCGTCCAGTCTTCATACAGAATAGTTTCTAGGAGGAAAATATCTTCCTAAAAAATAATAAAGGTCTACAGTACTTACACCAGACAGGAAAGACATTCAACCTTTTAGGACACTAGCGAAAACCTGAAGCATGATAAGAGTGGGACAGGTAATAGTTGGTTAGCTAATGGCTTTATTGTTTGCCAGTGTCCATTTCCTTCTGAAGGTAGAAGTATAACCTAATTGTCTATGATTTACTTCTGATCTTTTGTCCCCCCGAACCTTTGTTCAACCTTTTGTTCAAGGACTGAAAAGGTTTGTCATTGATTCTCACTAACCCTCTCTATTGCAAGGTATCTACATTGGATTGCTGGTGAACATTAATGGTGTTCCTGTTACTGAGTGCAGAAGAATGTCAGCTATTTGCGGCTCACATTCCACATTAGAGAGCACTGCATGACTGTCTTTTAACTCAATACACGTCCTGTACTCAAGTATGTTCATTGTTTAATAGTAATACGCTACTATTAACCTATTGATTAGATAATGTATTGCGTTATATGGATTGTAATTACAGTACATTCTATGCCGTAGGTTTTGTCCGATAAATTATATGCATTTACATTCATTGGTAAAGATACGTATGTAAAAAGATTGCAATATTAAAAACATTGCCAGTGTAGCACCCTCCTAGGTAGGTGCTAGAAGAGAGTATAGTTTTTGGGTCTTATCATGAAAATTGCCAAGTAAATTTAGAGTGTTCTCTGCCTATTAGGGAGCAGGATCTATGGATAGGGTCTGCTCATGGTGCTCAGGTGCAGCTCAGCTTGTCTGAATGTTTCACGCTGGTCCAATAGGGAGGCATATTGGACAGTGGGGGGAAACCTGACAAGCGAGGGCACAGGCATTTTTACAGCCCTGGCAATTGGCAGAGGAAAGTGCCTCGTTGCATGCTCGGTGACTGTATAAATGTCTATAAATGCCATGTGCTTGGGGTCTTCGGCTGGAGAGCGAGGTCCTGGTGATTGGCAGAGGAAAGTGCCTTGTTGCATGCTGGGTGACTATATAAATGCCGGGGGCACATCTGCTTGGGGTCTTCAGCTGGAGAGCGGGGTCCCGGAGGGAGGGGGCAGCTGTCCCTCTGTAGAAGTTGCCATGTGGCCTTGGGTAGTAGACCTGAGGAAAGTCAGAGCAAAGCTGAACCCAGAGGTCCTGCAGAGCTGACTGGAAGGGAGACACCAGGAAGGATCTGATTCTGCCTACAGCGAGTACAGATCTGTCAGGGGGCCTGTCCTATGAGGGCCATTCCTTCAACTAAAAAAGTCAGTGGAGGGATGTCATTAAAGGGGATGCTAGAGAGTGTCCTGAAGATAAAGTCTGCTGCTAGCGAAAGGAAGATACTTAATTCTTCCATACAAGTGGCAGTATGGTAAAAGCAGTTTGTCTGCTTCCACAAGTAATCTGTTGTGGCCAAGTGAGAGTTGTCCTTATCTACTGTGAAAAGTTCAGTTGGAGTATCCCACTATTCCCTTCTCCCATCTAAGTTCCACAACAAATACAAAACCAAATACCCTGGACTGTTTATTGAGTAATGAGCAAACGGGAGTAAGGATGGATGTGTGAAATATCCCCCTAGTGACTGTCTGCAAGGTAACCAGAGGGAGGCTCAAGAGTCAAGAAGTCAACACACAGCAAGCCCTACGGGGACAGTGAAGAAGCATTGGAAAGCCTGGTAGCTGTCTATTTACTGCTGCGTAGGGCTCTGTTAGAGAGATTTCCCGTCACTTAACTGGTGCGACTTGTCATGCAATTTGACAGTTCCAAATCGCACGACAAGTCGCACCCCATTGCCGGCAACAGAACTGTTCATATTGCCAGGACTCATGTTGCAGTGATTATGAAAAAGGTTCTTGCACTACTTTTTACTGATTTCATTGCGACTTGCATAGATTTAGATGCCGTAGCAGTGTGAACGGGGGCTTACTGTCCACTCACAATGGTTTCACCAGAGAGGACGTATGGAAAAATCTGCAACAATGACACAGTTAGCAAAACAATTGCTTGCTTTCGGTAGAGTAGAGGAAGCCTAGAATCTCTGTCAGTTTTTATTGCTTCCTGTGTCCCTGTTGTAGATTTCCCTCACTAGCAATCTCTCTAGCAGAACTCTTGACAACAGTAAAAACATGACAAGGGTTCTAATCTTTTCCCATTCTGTCCAAAAATATAATAAAAAGTTTATTCCTAGACTTACACTTTAATAACTGGGCTTTTTCAGTAAGTAAAAAGAGAAATGCGCAAAATAATTTTATCTTACTGCAGTCAATGTTTTTATGTTGGTAGGTTAGGGAAGGGTCAGTCCCTCTGTCAGGCTTTTATTGCTGTCTGTGTTACCACTGGGGAGAGTAACCCCACTATTTGTACTAGTGACCATTGTTAACGAGAAGGAAAAATCGTGGAAAATCCAAACTTCTAGAGCTCTCCCCCGAACAAGTGGTAAAGGGGAATCTTCCAATGGGGGCTCCTGTTTCGGGAACAACTCTCTAAGATGAGTATTCCATGCACTTATGGAGATTTTTAACAAAGAACAATGGTACAAGGATCACAATTTTTCAAAATTCCATTTTTTTTTTAACGCAAAGTGTGCTGAAGATAAGCTTTGTGCTTTTCTATAATCTCTATGTTCTTGTATTGTTACACAGTTGTGCCAGAGCGCACTGTGCAGGAACTACCTATGTCACCAATAGGGCACCATTTGTTATATCCATATTGTGTACTTGTTAACCCCTTCACTGCCCCATTCCCTATTAGTGTAGTTGTTGCTAGGATTGGCTACATTGCTAAAGAATGGATAACTTATACTGTAAGTGTAGTTCCAGCATTTCTCAAACAATGACACATCAATGGGACCTTCATGAAATCATTTCTGAGCCCCTGCAGTACAGAACAATACATGGTTTGCGTCTTTTCCTGTCTGAGTGTTTGTTTTCCCAAATGATTTTGCTTTTGAAAAAAATTATTTCCTAGCATACCGCTGGCATGGCATTTATAAAGTAGCGAGTCTGACATTAAAGCCCAGCTCCATGCAACTAAAAAATGATCCCTTGCATTTGGGCTGTGCCCACGCCACAAGGGTTAATTGCTTGTTTAGGTCTATGGCTGGGGCCAAATGCGGCCCCTTGCTTGTCTTTGTCTGGCCCTTGGGGCAGTATTCCTCCCACTGACACCAACAATGGGGCAATCATTTCTGCACTGACACCAAAAATGGGGCACTATTCCTCCCACTTGCACCAATGCTGGGGCACTATTTCTCCTGCTGACACCAACGATGGGGCACTATTTCACTCACTGACACCAATGTTAGGGCACTATTCTTCTCACTGACATCAATGATGGGGCACTATTCTTCTCACTGACATCAAAGATGGGGCACTATTCCTTCCACTGACATCAATGTTAGGGCACTATTCCTTCCACTGACATCAAAGATGGGGCACTATTCTTCTTACTGACACCAATGTTAGGGCACTATTCCTTCCACTGACATCAACAATGGGGCACTATTCCTTCCACTGACACCAATGTTGAGCAATATTCCTCTTACTGACACCAACGTTAGGGCACTATTTCTTCCACTGACACCAACGATGGGGCACTATTCTTTCCACTGACACCAACAATGGGGCACTATTGTTCCCACTGACACCAACAATGGGGCACTATTCTTCCCACTGACACCAGCAATGGGGCACAATTCCTTCCACTGACACCAACAATGGGGCACAATTCCTTCCACTGACACCAACAATGGGGCACTGTTCTTCCCACTGACACCAACAATGGGGCACAATTCCTTCCACTGACACCAACAATGGGGAACTATTCCTTCCACCGGCATCAACAATGGGGCACTATTCTTCCCACTGACACCAACAATGGGGCACTATTCTTCCCACTGACACCAACAATGGGGCACAATTCCTTCCACTGACACCAACAATGGGGCACAATTCCTTCCACTGACACCAACAATGGGGCACAATTCCTTCCACTGCCACCAACAATGGGGCACTATTCTTCCCACTGACACCAACAATGGGGCACTGTTCTTCCCACTGACACCAACAATGGGGCACTATTCTTCCCGCTGACACCAATAATGGGGCACTATTTTTCCCACTGACACCAACAATGGGGCACTGTTCTTCCCACTGACACCAATAATGGGGCACAATTCCTTCCACTGACACCAACAATGGGGCACAATTCCTTCCACTGACACCAACAATGGAGGACTATTCTTCCCACTGACACCAACAATGGGGCACTATTCTTCCCACTGACACCAACAATGGGGCACTATTCTTCCCACTGACACCAACAATGGGGCACTATTCTTCCCGCTGACACCAACAATGGGGCACTATTCTTCCCGCTGACACCAACAATGGGGCACTATTCTTCCCGCTGACACCAACAATGGGGCACTTTTGTTCCCGCTGACACCAACAATGGGGCACTATTGTTCCCACTGACACCAATGTTGGGGCACTATTTCTCCTGCTGACACCAACGATGGGGCACTATTTCACTCACTGACACCAATGTTAGGGCACTATTCTTCTCACTGACATCAACGATGGGGCACTATTCTTCTTACTGACACCAATGTTAGGGCACTATTCCTTCCACTGACATCAAAGATGGGGCACTATTCTTCTTACTGACACCAATGTTAGGGCACTATTCCTTCCACTGACATCAACAATGGGGCACAATTCCTTCCACTGACACCAACGATGGTGCACTATTCCTTCCACTGACACCAATGTTGAGCAATATTCCTCTTACTGACACCAACTTTAGGGCACTATTTCTTCCACTGACACCAACGATGGGGGACTATTTCTTCCACTGACACCAACGATGGGGCACTATTCTTTCCACTGACACCAACAATGGGGCACTATTGTTCCCACTGACACCAACAATGGGGCACTATTCTTCCCACTGACACCAGCAATGGGGCACAATTCCTTCCACTGACACCAACAATGGGGCACAATTCCTTCCACTGACACCAACAATGGGGCACTGTTCTTCCCACTGACACCAACAATGGGGCACAATTCCTTCCACTGACACCAACAATGGGGAACTATTCCTTCCACTGGCATCAACAATGGGGCACTATTCTTCCCACTGACACCAACAATGGGGCACAATTCCTTCCACTGACACCAACAATGGGGCACTATTCTTCCCACTGACACCAACAATGGGGCACAATTCCTTCCACTGACACCAACAATGGGGCACAATTCCTTCCACTGCCACCAACAATGGGGTACTATTCTTCCCACTGACACCAACAATGGGGCACTGTTCCTCCCACTGCCACCAACAATGGGGCACTATTCTTCCCGCTGACACCAACAATGGGGCACTATTCTTCCCACTGACACCAACAATGGGGCACTGTTCTTCCCACTGACACCAACAATGGGGCACAATTCCTTCCACTGACACCAACAATGGAGCACAATTCCTTCCACTGACACCAACAATGGGGCACTATTCTTCCCACTGACACCAACAATGGGGCACTATTCTTCCCACTGACACCAACAATGGGGCACTATTGTTCCCGCTGACACCAACAATGGGGCACTATTGTTCCCGCTGACACCAACAATGGGGCACTATTGTTCCCACTGACACCAACAATGGGGCACTATTCTTCCCACTGACACCAACAATGGGGCACTTTTCTTCCCCCTGACACTAACAATGGGGCACTATTCTTCCCCCTGACACTAACAATGGGGCACTATTCTTCCCACTGACACCAACAATGGGGCACTATTCTTCCCACTGACACCAACAATGGGGCACTATTCTTCCCGCTGACACCAACAATGGGGCACTATTGTTCCCACTGACACCAACAATGGGGCACTATTCTTCCCCCTGACACTAACAATGGGGCACTATTCTTCCCACTGACACCAACAATGGGGCACTATTCTTCCCACTGACACCAACAATGGAGGACTATTCTTCCCACTGACACCAACAATGGGGCACTATTCTTCCCACTGACACCAACAATGGGGGACTATTCTTCCACTGACACCAACAATGGGGCACTATTCTTCCCCCTGACACTAACAATGGGGCACTATTCTTCCCACTGACACCAACAATGGGGCACTATTCTTCCCACTGACACCAACAATGGGGCACTATTCTTCCCACTGACACCAACAATGGGGCACTATTGTTCCCACTGACACCAACAATGGGGCACTATTCTTCCCACTGACACCAACAATGGGGCACTATTCCGCCCCCTGACACTAACAATGGGGCACTATTCTTCCCACTGACACCAACAATGGGGCACTATTCTTCCCACTGACACCAACAATGGGGCACTATTCTTCCCACTGACACCAACAATGGGGCACTATTCTTCCCACTGACACCAACAATGGGGCACTATTCCGCCCCCTGACACTAACAATGGGGCACTATTCTTCCCACTGACACCAACAATGGGGCACTATTCTTTCCACTGACACCAACAATGGGACATTAATAATTCCCCTAATACCAAAGATGGGACATTGTTTACTCCAGCTGATACCAGAGAGTTTTCTACTCTCACTGGCCATGGTTCACCCCCTCCCTAAAGTCTGAAGCACAGTAAACTTGCCCTTTGTTTGGAAAGTTTGGAGACCCCTGGTTTAGGGGAACAAAAAAGATTCTGCAAATCACATGCAATGTCTGTGCGTTGAGAATTCCGCCATCCAGATTGTATGGCTGAATTTGCATCGCTTTCAGACCAAAGTCGCACAGGAACCTTTTTTGGTCCGCACCAGAATCGGATCGCATGGGTATTTACACCAATGCAATCCGATTAATGTCGGAACTGACAGTTCGCACTGTGAATGTGCGAACTGATCTGGGGGTGTCGTTAACTTTGTATTGACACCCCCAGTGATTCGCATATGGCAATGTGAACTGTCCACGAGTCGAGTGCGATGCGGGAACCCGCAGGGGATTCGCAGGCTTCCCGCATTGCATATGTGTGAACCGGCACTTAAAGGTGCGATCTGCATAGACATCTGTGCATGAAGTAGCATAGATGTCAGGCAAGTCACATCTGGAATCGCCCTGACCTGCGGCTTTGAAATTCTAAGTCTTCAAGTGAATGTTTGGTGAAAATGAATGTGAATGTTTGGCGAAAGTCACATTACTGCCCTGATTATTATTATTTTTAGTTACCTTTACAATAAAAAAAAAAAAAAAACGGGGTCTTTAATAGATTACCCTGAGGATGTTTGCTTCTTTTGCAGTATGGATATATCATCATCTGTAGATTTCAAGGTATCTACAAGTTATAGTTTACAGCTGTGCAAAAGAGTTCTCTTGCAGCAACTTAGTATTCTTTCCCTATCATCTTTTCAGTTTGGAATGCATGTGAAATATGTCATTGGCAAACTGTTCGGTTTCAATCAGCACACACCCTAACAGCCTCTGTAAGGGGGGGACACCTTCTACCTATCTAACCTTCATTTTCTAGTTGTTTTTTTGGCAGATTGGATTATGTTTGGCAAGTACACAATAAACAGATTTAATATGCTCCTGCCAAGTTCTTTACACTTAAAAAACAACTGAAGAAATATGTTGGTGGACTGTAAGGTCTGACATAATATTCAATGGAATTTTGATTAAAAAAAGAAAAAAAAAACAAAAAAGCTCCAATCCAAAACGGTTTTGCAGAGATAGAGTGAGAAAGCATTCAAACCTCTGTCAGCTATCTACGTACACTATACTACCAAAAGTACTGGGACACCTGCCTTTACACGCACATGAACTTTAATGGCATCCCAGCCTTAGTCAGTAGGGTTCAATATTCAGTTGGCCCACCCCGAATATTGAACAGCTTCAACTCTTCTGGGAAGGGTGTCCACATTTTCATTTTAAAACTTGCAGCACAATTGCTTGCTATCTGGGATGCTGACGCCTTAGGAATCCCCTTCACTGGAACTAAGGGGCCAACCTCTGAAAAACAACCCCACACCATAATCCCCCCTCCATCAAATGATTTGGACCAGTGCACAAAGCAAAGTCCATAAAGACATGGATGAGTGAGTTTGGGGTGGAGGAATTTGACTGGCCTGCACCTCAACCCGACAGAACACCTTTGGGATGAATTAGAGCGGAGACTGCAAGACAGGCCTTCTCATCCACATCAGTGCCTGACCTCACCAATGTGCTTCTGGAAGAATGGTCAAACATTCCCATAGACACACTCCTAAACCTTGTGGACAGCCTTCCCAGAATGGTTGGTATAGCTGCAGAGGGTGGACCAACTCATTATTAAACTGTACAGACTAAGACTAAGATGCCATTAAAATTCAAGTGCGTGTATAGGCAGGCGTCCCAATACTTTTGGTAATATAGTGAAAATTTGAGCTCAATGAGGAGAGCTCTGACAGCTGATTGGAGGGAAAGGACACACCCCCTTCACACAGCACACAGGAACAAAGCTGAGGCTGTGAATGTGCTGGAGATCCCTCGCTGTCACCTTTTTTCTCTTGGTGTCAGGAAAACTTGTCAGAAGTAACTCATATGGATAGCAGAGGAAATAAGCAGCAGACAGAAAAGACACTTGTTAGTGCTCTGGATTGAGACAAGTACACACTATAGAGGGATATGCTTTGTTCATATTTCATTTCTGTGGTTTACAACCAGCCCGGCCTGGCCATAGGGCAGATAAGGCATTTGCCCGGTGGGCCGGGGCCACCCAATTCATGGCCTGTTGATGACCAGGCTGCACAGTGGGAGGTAAGCGGCAACCGCAGCCTGGACAGGGATAACACAGGCCGTGGCCGCTGCTTACCTACCGTTGTGTGGCCATAACAGTGTCTCTTCTGGTGGAATTACAAACGAGGTTAATGGCTGCAGGGCTTAGCTGCTGAGCCAGCGCTGACGGTTCGCCCCCCCCCCCACTCCCTCCTCTCTCCGCATGGATGCAAGAGTTGAGAGAGAGCTTTTCTGCTCCTCCTACAGCCCCTCTCCTCCTGGATCTGCCCTGCCCACACTCCCCAGGGATGTGTGGCGGGAAATTTAAACCCAGAAGAGAAAAGCTGCAGACAGCCTGTGCCTGAGCCTCCATCCTGGAATGAGTAAACTCACACTCTCTCCTGCCTCTCAATATTTAAAATGAATTTAAAAGGGGCTCTGTGGACTCTAATGCAAGTGGGGGCTTTGGTGAGAAGAGACCCCCTTACATCAGAGTTCCCCTTTGCACCAGAGTCCACAGCATTCCCCCTTAAATCAGGGTTCCCAGAACACCCCTTACATGAAAGTTCCCCTTAAATCAGGGCTCCCCTTTACAGAAGAGTCCACAGAGCTCCCCCCTTACAGTGTAAGTAGAAATTGTACAGACTCTAAGGGGGGCTCCGTGCGGACATTGATGTAAGGGGGGCTCTGTGCAGACTCTGATGTAAGGGGGGCTCTGTGTGGACTCTGATCTAAGGGGGGCTGTGTGGACTCTGATCTAAGGGGGGCTGTGTGGACTCTGATGTAAGGGGGCTCTGTGCAGACTCTGATGTAAGGGGGGCTCTGTGCAGACTTTGATGTAAAAGGGCTCTGTGTGGATTCTGATGTAACGGGGGCTCAGTGGACTCTGATGTAAGGGGGGCTCTTTGCGGACACTGATGTAAGAGGGGCTCTGTGCGGAATCTGTAATGAGGGCTTTGTGCAGACTCTGATGTAAGGGGGGCTCTGTGGACTGTAATGTAGCAGGGGCTCTGCAGACTCTGTGATGTAAGGGGGGCTCTGTGGACTCTGATGTAAGGGGGGCTCTGTGTGGACTCTGTTGTAAGGGTGGCTCTGTGGACTTTGTTGTAAGAGGGGTCTGTGCACTCTGATGCAAGGAGGACTGTGCGGACTCTGATGTATGGGGGACTGTGCGGTCTCTGATGTAAGGGGGGCTCTGCGGACTTTGATTTAAGGGGGGCTGTGCGGACTTTGATGTAGGGGAGCAGGGGGCAGGAGAAGCTGAAGATCTGCACAGTGAGCAGAGATTAAAAGGGTGAGCATGATTGCAAGGGGCACTGTGATGGGGGGCTGTGATTGCTAGAGGCACTGTAGTAATCATTACAGTTCCCCTTTACAATGCAGCCCCCTTTATATCACAATGTCCTCTGTACATTACAGTGTGAAGGACCAACTCTAAATACCCCGTCACCAGCCGCCCCCAAAGAATTGGCTGCTCAGTCTGAAATGCCCGAGCCTATCATTTGTCCCAGTCTGGGCCTGTTTACAACCACTTTAACAAAACACCCCACCTCTATAATACTGTACAATAATGACCGATTTATCTCACTCAACTACACTCTACAGTGCTTCATCCATCCTTATTACATACAACACCTCATCTGTCTCTATTACACATGGTGCTGCAACTCTTTATTATAATGCAGCGCCTCATCTCTTTCTATTACAATCAGCAACTCATCCCTCTCTGATATGTACAGTGCCTAATGACTCTCTGCCATCCACAATATCTCATCCCTCTCTCTAGAATATTCATTGCATTATGCCTCCCTATTATACATCCTTTCTCAACCCTGGTTCCATGGAACACTATGGTTCCTCCTCCAGAGTTTCCTAGGGGTTCTTTGGGCAAGGAGCAGTTTCTGCCTCTCAGATAAGTTCCAACTGATAGCAATAATCTTTTTTGGCTAACTATAAGGCCCCTTTCACACATTTGGACTGATCGGGTCCGCCTGTCCGTTTTTCAGGCGGATCAGATCAGGCTACCCATTGTCCTCTATGGGGAGGTCTGCTGACACCTGCCTGGCATCCGATCCGACAAAATCTGTTGAAAACAAATTTATGGCAGTACCTTCACCATCCATCCAGTGGGTCGGATTGGATGACAATTGGATGGAAACGGACAATCAGTCCATTTCCATCCGACAGCCCCATAGAGTAGAATGGGCTATGTCCTTGTCCCCTGTGCATAGCAGAGCGGACAGGACCTGTCATCCACCTGCTCAGTAGGGATCAGTGGAGAGATCCCCCGCTGAACAGGTGGATTCTGCTTGGGTGGATTTGCCTCATGAAAGGGGCCTAAAAAGGGGATTCTTCACACTAACCACAAAGGAGCCCTTTTCGTACTTGTCATCACACTAAAGTACAGTAAGCTGTAGATATAGTAATTACTAACGAGGGTTGTGTTGAAAAGGTTGAGAAAATGCCTTGTGCTTGTCCATTAGATGGAGTGCCTTATCCAGTGGTGGCTGGTGCTCGGTAATACGAGGGGGGGGTTGCGAACCAATGCGCGTCCCCCCCCCCAACTCTGTTCGTCCGTCCATCAGTCAGTCAGTCAGTTGGCAGGCTACACGCCCCCCCCCCCAACGCTTCCTTGCCGCCAGCCAGCTCCAGCCAACGCTCTCTAACACTGTAAATATCCTGTAGTACACAGAAGTGCTGAATCCTCGACTATTAGTCCAGAAGATCCAGGACTGAGAACTGTAGAACTCCTGACACTGTTGTGCTGTGGAAGTCACTGAATACTGTCCCCCGCTTTGACTAGCTTGAGGTAGTATGAAGTAGAACTCTGTATAGCTGTACTTGCAACTGACACATTCTGTACAATTCAGGCCCAACCACAGGTTCCCCCTTTAACTTGAACTCTTCAGGGTCCACTGACTATGTACCCCCTCTGTAGCTTCAGGGTCCTCAACCTAGGTACCCCCTTTACAGCTAGCTGACACTGGATCCCCAGAACCTCTTCCGGAGAGGTCCCCTCTAACTTCAGGCAGACCCCCAGGGGTAATCCTCAACGGGTCTGTGGTAGTGAGCCCTTATAGATCCCCAGCTCAGGATTCCCCAGGGCGCGGAGTCTAAGCCCCAGCCTGCTTCTTCACCAGGGCCCCTGATGGTGGGGATGGACTTGCAGCAGACTGGAACCAGGTCGTGGTCCCCAGGTAGGCCCAGCTGAGAATGTGGAGACCGCTGGCGTGTGCAGGGTAAACAGGAGACTATAAGGAGATCCAAGAGACAAGCCGAGGTCAGAACAGGCAGCAGACAAACGTAGACGGAGAAACAAAGCCGGGTTGGTACACAGGAGATCAGATACAATAGCCAAGGGATACACGGATGGGAGCTCAGAGAACAGCGAAGTTGCTCAAGCAAGGAACAGTGCACTGAGCATGTGTATATATAGGGAAGCAAACAGGGAGGTGACCCAGGAAGTGATTGACAGGAACAGGATATAACCCACAGTGGAGCAGGCGACGCCCATAGGAAACAGAGAAGCCCAAACACCACATGTGAAGGGAGCAAAACAGAAGCACTGCAGCAAGGAGATAAGAATATACAGACAAAACTATAGGCTAACTTGTGACACTCACGACCTGTGTAGGCTTTCCTGGGACTGGACCCCTCTCTCTCCGCAGGCTCTCGGCACACCGAATCCCCCTCAGCTCACTCAGCACACTCTGGACACTCAGGTGACACCCTGAGACATCCGCTTCCTCAGACGGGAGGAGAGACAGACGCACTCTCCTTCCTGGGACTCTGCTCCCGCCAAAGACATTGTGTCATGTGCCACCCCCAAACTTATACCCACTCCCAGAATCCTTTGCAGCACAATCTGCCTTCTGGGGTAGTTACAAGCCTGGATGTGTCCCCTGATTGGGTTTCCTTCACTGCCCAATGAGAAGCCTCTCATAGGGCCAGTGAGGAGACTCCCATTTACAGCAGACACACTTGACAACCTACCTCACAAAAGAAAACATGGCTCTGCTGTTAGGCAGACAAAGCCCACTATATTTTACCTAGCACCTACCTGTAGGATGCTACAGAATCATAACCATAGTGTCTTATGGAACCATAACCATAGTGGGGGGCCTGACATCTAACACGGCCGAAAGTGTGTGAAATGCTGAGGAGACTTCATCCAATGTAGCTCTGAAAGTGGAAATTCTGCTGATCCTCCGCCCCCACTTTTTTTTTCAATGAGCCGGTACCTATTTCTGACAGATACCCACTCCCACTTCCGTTCCATGTAGGTGAGAAGAAAGTTCACCCCCCCCCCCCTCGCCCGCCCACAACCTCCTGGGACACGTCACTGGTCCCAGGGATTGCTGGACCATTCTGAAAGTACACTGCCCGTCTCTCCAACATGCGCAGTAGGGAAACAGAAGGAAGTCACAGCTGGCTTCCCACAGTCACGATGGCAGCGCCAGAGACGTGAAGACTGGTGAAGAACTGGCCTAAAGTGATGACAGCACTGGAGCCCTGGGCTGGTAAGTGTCTGCTTACTAAAGGTTAGCAGCTACAGTAATTGTAGCTGCTAACATTTACGGTAATTCTTAAATTCTTATTTTAACAAGACTATAATTCATCTTTAAAGAAAGTGAAGATCCAAGGCACAGTTCATGGGAAAGGTAGGTAGAAATTCCCCTTTATTACAGGGATTTTTGTGAAAATTTTTGTGATAAAGTTGACTTAAAACCACCACTATTGCTAAGATCGGACTTTACAATTAAATTAAAATTCAAAGTAATATTATGACACTGATCAAGAAAATGTTACAAGTATATGTACCATGGTGGATGGTGGTCAGTGGGAGTAAGTAAAGTGGAAGTAATGGAGACCCCTCATTGTCAGTGTGAAGAATAGTGCCCCTTCATTGGTGTTGGTAGGAGGAATTGTACCCTGTTGTTGTGTAACTGAATGGTATACTGAATGGTATACTGACCCAACCTTGGTGTCAATGGAATGGGAAATACCCCATGGGAAATACCCCATTCTTTGTATCAGTAATTGGAGTTCTGCCTTATTGTGGGTGTCAGATGTGGGTTGCATTGGCCTTAAGCCATCCTGCACACACATTCTGCAGCTGGAAGACCTGATTGAGACAACAGCAGCCATGAGAAGGTATGGTATGAGATCCAGCTAAAAGTCCAGCTGCAGACAGCAGTTTGAGGACAGATGTCTATCACTCTTTTACATTGTATATACACTTTATTGTCAAAAGTATTGGGACTCCTGCTTTTACACACACATGAACTTTAATTGCATCCCAGTCTTAGTCCATAAGGTTCAATATTGAGTTGACCTACCCTTTGCAGCTATAACAGCTTCAACTCTTCTGAGAAGGCTGTCCACAAGGTCTATGGTAATGTTTGACCATTCTTCAAGAGGCGCATTTGTGAGATCAGGCACTAATGCTGGACGAGAAGGCCTGACTCGCAGTCTCCGCTCTAAATCATCCCAAAGGTGTTCTGTCAGGTTTAGGTCAGGACTCTGTGCAGGCCAGTCAAGTTCCTCCACCCCAAACTCACTCATCCTTGTCTTTATGGACATTGCTTTGTGCACTGGTCCAAATCATTTGGTGGAGGGGGGATTATGGTGTGGGGTTGTTTTTCAGGTGTTGGGGTTGTCAGCGTTGTAAGGCGTCAGCATTCCAAGACATTTTGGACAATTTCATACTCCCAACTTTGTGGGAACAGTTTGGGAATTACCCCTTCCTGTTCCAACATGACTGTGCACCAGAGTACAAAGCAAGGTCCATAAAATGATGGATGAGCGAGTTTGGGGTGGAGGAACTTGAATGGCCTACACAGAGTCCTGACCTCAACCCGATAGAACACCTTTGAGATGAATTAGAGTGGAGATGGTGAGCCAGGCCTACTCTTCCAACATCAGTGCCTGACCTCACAAATGCACCTCTGAAATAATGGTCACACATTCCTAAACCTTGTAGACAGCCTTCACAGAAGAATTGAAGCTTTTATAGCTGCAAAGGGTGGGCCAACTCAATATTGAACCCTACTGACTAAGGGGGGTCTCCAAACTGCGGCCTATGGGCCATATCCAGCCTGCTACAAGATTTTTCTATTCCGCAGCTAGAGTCAGTGTCCTCAAAGTGCAGAGATTGAGGATTACGGTCCGCAGAGAATACCTATGGTCTCCACTTCAATACCACAACAATTACCACAACCACTAAAGGGCAAATGTTTGAACCCATTAAGTATCCTGGATAGATGTGTTGCCTGATGATAGTGCATAGGGTCTGGAGAGCATGCCAGGGAAGAGGTCAGAGATATTTTCAGGCATGGTGCACTGCTGAGATTGGAATGAAAGAAAGGGGGATAGAAGAGAGGTATTTACAGGCACAAGACACAGCTGAGACAGGGATGGGAGAGATATTTACAGGCACTGTAGACAGCTGAGATTGGAATGAAAGAGGTATATTTACCGGAATATTATATAACTGAGACAGTAAAGACAGAAGGATAGTCACTGGGAAAATATATTGCTATGACAGGGATGGGGAAGGCATATTTACAGGGACCACGTATAGGATGAAGACAGGGATGGGGGAGGAATATACAGGTATATGGCTCAGACAAGAATGGGGAAGGCATATTTATAGAGACCATACAAGGTGGAGACAGGGATGGGGGAGGAATATACAGGTATATGGCTCAGACAAGAATGGGGAAGGCATATTTATAGGGACCATACAAGGTGGAGACAGGGATGGGGGAGGAATATACAGGTATATGGCTCAGACAAGAATGGGGAAGGCATATTTATAGGGACCATACAAGGTGGAGACAGGGATGGGGGAGGAATATACAGGTATATGGCTCAGACAAGAATGGGGAAGGCATATTTATAGGCACCATACAAGGTGGAGACAGGGATGGGGAGGAATCAGGGCAGCCATCAAGGGGGGACAGCCCATACACATGTAGGGGGCCCGGGCATCCTGAGGGGCCCAGCCCCTCAGCAGGGTCAGGAGATGGGAGGAGCACCTGCCCTTGGTGCATTCTTTCCATGTGGGTGCAAGGCACTGCGAGGCCCTGGGGAATGTTGGTGGTCAAGCCTTGGGGGCCCAGGCCTAAAGCTTTGTAAGGGGCCCCGAATTTTCTGATGGCTGCCCTGGGAGGAATATACAGGTATATGGCTCAGACAAGAATGGGGAAGGCATATTTATAGGGACCATACAAGGTGGAGACAGGGATGGGGGAGGAATATACAGGTATATGGCTAAGTCAAGAATGGGGAAGGCATATTTATAGGGACCATACAAGGTGGAGACAGGGATTGGGGAGGAATATAAAGGTACATGGCTAAGACAACAATGGGGAAGGCATATTTATAGGGACCACGTATAAGGTGAAGACAGGGGTGGGGAGGAATATACAGGTATATGGCTAAGACAAGAATGGGAAGGCATATTTATAGGGACCATACAAGGTGTAGACAGGGATGGGGGAGGAATATACAGGTATATGGCTCAGACAAGAATGGAGAAGGCATATTTATAGGCACCATACAAGGTGGAGACAGGGATAGGGGAGGAATATACAGGTATATGGCTAAGACAAGAATGGGAAGGCATATTTATAGGGACCATACAAGGTGTAGACAGGGATGGGGAAGGCATATTTATAGGGACCATACAAGGTGTAGACAGGGATGGGGGAGGAATATACAGGTATATGGCTCAGACAAGAATGGAGAAGGCATATTTATAGGGACCATACAAGGTGGAGACAGGGATAGGGGAGGAATATACAGGTATATGGCTCAGACAAGAATGGAGAAGGCATATTTATAGGGACCATACAAGGTGGAGACAGGGATGGGGGAGGAATATACAGGTATATGGCTAAGAAAAGAATGGGGAAGGCATATTTATAGGGACCATACAAGGTGGAGACAGGGATTGGGGAGGAATATAAAGGTATATGGCTAAGACAACAATGGGGAAGGCATATTTATAGGGACCACGTATAAGGTGAAGACAGGGGTGGGGGAGGAATATACAGGTATATGGCTAAGACAAGAATGGGAAGGCATATTTATAGGGACCATACAAGGTGGAGACAGGGATGGGGGAGGAATATACAGGTATATGGCTAAGACAAGAATGGGAAGGCATATTTATAGGGACCATACAAGGTGTAGACAGGGATGGGGAAGGCATATTTATAGGGACCATACAAGATGTAGACAGGGATGGGGGAGGAATATACAGGTATATGGCTCAGACAAGAATGGAGAAGGCATATTTATAGGGACCATACAAGGTGGAGACAGGGATAGGGGAGGAATATACAGTTATATGGCTCAGACAAGAATGGGGAAGGCATATTTATAGGGACCATACAAGGTGGAGACAGGGATGGGGAGGAATATACAGGTATATGGCTAAGAAAAGAATGGGGAAGGCATATTTATAGGGACCATACAAGGTGGAGACAGGGATGGGGAGGGATATACAGGTATATGGCTAAGAAAAGAATGGGGAAGGCATATTTATAGGGACCATACAAGGTGGAGACAGGGATGGGGGAGGAATATACAGGTATATGGCTCAGACAAGAATGGAGAAGGCATATTTATAGGGACCATACAAGGTGGAGACAGGGATGGGGGAGGAATATACAGGTATATGGCTAAGACAATAATGGAGAAGGCATATTTATAGGGACCATACATGGTGTAGACAGGGATGGGGGAGGAATATACAGGTATATGGCTCAGACAAGAATGGAGAAGGCATATGTATAGGGACCATACAAGGTGTAGACAGGGATGGGGGAGGAATATACAGGTATATGGCTCAGACAAGAATGGGGAAGGCATATTTATAGGGACCATACAAGGTGTAGACAGGGAAGGGGGAGGAATATACAGGTATATCGCTCAGACAAGAATGGGAAGGCATATTTATAGGCACCATACAAGGTGGAGACAGGGATGGGGGAGGAATATACAGGTATATCGCTAAGACAAGAATGTAAGGAAAAAGGGGGTTTGAATAAGCCCCTTTTTACAGATGGGATGGTGACAGGCCAATTTAAAATTTTAACAAGGCAGTTAGAGGACAGGCTATAGTTTTGAACTGTTGCTAGGTCAGATTAAGAATTCAGGTGTTTGTTTGGTCAGATAACCCCCAATCATATTAAGAGATATGTGTAGCTAGGGAGTTTAAGTTTATTTCTGGTTTTAACCTGTTTTTATCCCGCCTTTAGAGCCTGCCTATGGTTATAAAAGGGGGCTCATTCTCACAAGTCTTCAATCACCTCAGAAGAGATCGCCGTGTCAAGTTCAAGTTTTGTCTCCCTCCCCCCCCCCACCCCTGTTTTTCTTAATTTTGTCGCGGTCAGTTTATGCCTGTTTTGGTCACCTGTGTGTAATGCAAAGGTGGACGATGCTTGTGTATGTTTTATTATTGAATTTTGATGTGGATAATTTCTAAAAAGTTAAGTTGGATTTGTTTGACCCGGATTTTGGTAATCAGGTCAATTCTGATTTATGAATTTGTTAATGATAATTTTAACAAGCATTAAACGGCCGCGGCCTTTAAATTCCAAAGCTGTGTAAGATCTCATTATTTAATTAGTATTAAGTTAAGCTAATAACAAGTCCTGTCTACCATCCCATGGGAAGGCATATTTATAGGGACCATACAAGGTGGAGACAGGGATGCAACAAGAATATTTACAGAAATAATATATAGCCAAGATAGGGATAGAAGACAGGTAGTAAGACAATGATGGGGGAGGGATATTTACAGAGACATTTATGGCTCAGACAAGGATAGGAGGGAGATGTTTGCAGGGACAATGTATTGCAGTGCTTGAACCAGTGACTAGTCCCTACTACTGAGACATGAATTAAATTGTGGTATTTCCAGAGACACTCTGCTGCCACGTCCGGTATGGGACTGTGGTATTTCCAAAGATATTATATTACCCAGGTAGACAATCTCAGTGCTGAACCAGAGACTCCTATTTCAAAGATCACCCCTAAGTTAGGAATGGAGGGAGGAAACCAGTGGTATAACTGGGAGTAATACTTCCAGGGACAACACATCACTGAGTCTAGAATGTGAACAGTGTACAGTGTGTTGCTAATCCAAGGGCGGAGGCACAGGCACGTATCTGGTTACACTGGAGTACTGAGAGGAAAGAAAGTTCACCAGGAAGTTGTGTATGCAGGAATGCAGTGTATTATGCCTGCGGGCCTCTGAAATTATGGGTGGTGACAATGTAACAACGCATTTGCATCACACAGTCACTCACAATCCATGTGCAAATGTTGCCATATTACTGGAGTCTACAAATTATTCTCTAGATGGTCGTGTTAAATGTTTTTTTTTACATTTGCAAACATCCCCCAGGTTTGTGTATCACGACTGGGGCCACAGCACATAGCTCAAAGCCTTAAAAACATTAAAACACAGCTGAAACCAACATTTGCATTTCAGAATAATATAACACTAGTTAAGACATATAATACCGAATGACACGTAGGGCCTATTCACACCTGATGCGTTTGAATGCGTTCAGAAACACACTCTAAATGCAATGTCAATAAAAGCTCTGAGGTAGATGCACATGCATCCACCAGCAGTTCTGCACGGAGGATGCGACTATGTCTAGGTTCACATATGTGTGGGTTGGGAACATGTGCATAGTGGTGCACATTCCCAACCAGCAGGCAACGCATGCTATTTTTTTAGGAGACGTGCAGGGATTCCATTCATTTTTAATGGCACCCCCACGCATCGGCAAAACATCTGCATAAAACCGTATGGCAGGGCCGGGACAAGGGGTGGGCAGGAGGGTCGGCTGCCCTGGGCACTGTGGTATCATGTGAGGTTTGGGGGCATCCAGGGCTGGGACAAGGGATGGGCAGGAGGGGCGGTTACCCTGGGTACTGTGGTATCATGTGAGGTTTGGGGGCATCCAGGGCTGGGACAAGGGATGGGCAGGAGGGACGGCTGCCCTGGGCACTGTGGTATCATGTGAGGTTTGGGGGCATCCAGGGCTGGGACAAGGGATGGGCAGGAGGGACGGTTGCCCTTTACGCAATCGTTTATTGCAGGGATGGGGGCACCCTGAACCTAACACTAAGGGAAGGGGGGGCGCAGTTTGGCATCTTTGCCCTGGGCACTGGATGGCCTTGTCCCGGCACTGCCGTATGGTGCCACAGTACCATGCCGTTCCGTGAAACGTGATTTTAAAAAAGGGTCAGGGACTTCTTTCTCACCGGTACAGCTGCCCATTCAAATAAATAGGTTTCTGTACCTGCGACTTGCAGGCACAAATGCGCACGCACAACTGTGAACCTAGTCTAAATTGCTCATGTGAATGAGCCCTAATTATTAATGCCTCTATGAGCCATTGTGGTTGACGAGAATTTTTATTTATACTAATTTCCTTCCAGCTATGATGTAGTAAGCACATAAACAAATGATTCACAGGCTCTACTCTTAGAGTCGGTTCACACTATGGCGACTACTTTGGGGGCGACTTGTGAAGTCCCGTGCACCAAGACTTCGGCGCGACTTGCACGGACTTCATATAATGAATGTCTATGCAAGTCGCTCCAGGTCGCCCCGAAGTAGTACAGGACCCTTTTTCTAAGTCGGAGCGACTTGTGTCGCTCCTATTAGAACGGGTCCTGTAGCAGTCAATGGACCGCGAGTCGCCTGACAAGTCGCGGCAATGTGAATCGAGTCTAAATGTTTCCAAAACAAATTGATCTGTTACATAGTTACATAGTTACATAGTTAGTGAGGTTGAAAAAAGACATAAGTCCATCCAGTTCAACCTATGATGTGTGTGTGTGTTTGCTTTTAACCGTACATTGTGTACCCCTGTATGTTGTGGTCTTTAAGGTGTTCATCCAATAGTTTTTTGAAACTATCAATGCTCCCCGCTGATACGACTGCTTGTGGAAGAGAATTCCACATCCTTACCGCTCTTACAGTGAAGAACCCCTTACGCACTTTAAGGTTAAACCGCCTTTCCTCAAGTTTTAGTGAGTGGCCACGTGTCTTATTGTATCTCCTTTCTCTGAATAGTTTGTTCCTTATGCTAGGGTCGCCAGTACAGTATTTGTACATTGATATCATATCCCCCCTCAATCGTCTCTTCTCCAGAGAGAATAGGTTCAGTGCTTGTAGTCTTTCCTCATAGCTGATGTCCTCCATTCCCCTAATTATTTTTGTTGCCCTTCTCTGGACTTTCTCCAGTTCCAGCACATCCTTCCTGAGGACCGGTGCCCAGAACTGGACAGCATACTCCAGATGTGGCCGGACCAGAGTCTTGTAGAGTGGAAGAATAATCTCTTTATTTCTGGAGTGAATCCCCTTTTTTATACAACCCAGTATTCTGTTGGCTTTGCTTGCGGCGGCTTGGCATTGCATGCCACTGCCAAGCCTGTTGTCTACCAGTACCCCCAGGTCCCTTTCCATCCTAGACTCACCCAGAGGTTACCCCCCTAGTGAGTAGCTTGCTTTCTGGTTTCTGGCCCCCAAGTGCATTACTTTACATTTTTCTACATTAAATCTCATCTGCCATGTAGTTGCCCACCCCGTTATTTTGTTTAGGTCCGCTTGCAAGATTTCCACATCCTGCATAGAAGATATTGGCATGCCTAATTTAGTATCATCTGCAAATACTGAGATTGTAATAGATATCCCCTCCTCTAGATCATTTATGAATAAATTAAACAGGATTGGTCCCAGGACAGAACCCTGGGGGACCCCACTTTCCACACCCGCCCAATCCGAGTACTCCCCATTAATCACCACCCTCTGTACTCTCCCCTGGAGCCAGTTCTCTATCCAGGTACTCACCTTATGGTCCATACCTACCTTCCTTAGTTTGTACAGTGAGCGTTTGTGGGGAACGGTGTCAAAGGCCTTTGCAAAGTCCAGATACACCACATCCACAGGCTTTCCTTTATCTAGGTGGCAGCTCACTTCATCGTAGAAGGTTAATAGATTGGTTTGGCACGAACGATTTTTCATGAATCCATGCTGATTACTACTTATAATACCGTTTTCATTACTAAAGTCTTGTATGTGGTCCCTTATCATCCCCTCCAAAATTCTGCAGACTACTGATGTTAGGCTGACCGGCCTATAGTTACCCGGGATATATCTCGGCCCCTTTTTAAATATTGGTACCACGTTGGCTTTTTTCCAATCAGCTGGCACCATACCCGTCTGTAAACTATCCTTAAAGATCAAGAATAATGGTCTGGCAATCACCTGGCTGAGCTCATTAAGAACCCTTGGGTGCAAGCCATCCGGTCCCGGGGATTTATTTATGTTAAGTTTCTCTAGTTTAGCTCTAAGTCTATCCTCTGTTAGCCATGGCGGCACTTCCTGAGGTGTATTATTTAGTTCGGCCTTACAAGCGGGGTTCGTGTAGCCCCCCGATTCCTTTGTGAAGACTGAAGAGAAGAAATTATTTAACACTTCCGCCTTTTCTCTGTCCTCTGTGGCCATTTTTCCTTTATCTTTTATGGGGCCAATGTGTTCTGGCCTCGCTTTCCTACTGTTTATATACTTAAAGAACTTCTTGGGGTTCTTTTTACTCTCCTCCGCTATATGTCTCTCGTGTTCTATTTTAGCCGCCCTGATTTCGTCTTTACATTTCTTATTACACTCTTTGTAGTGCTTAAATGCTGCCAATGACCCCTCAGTCTTGTATTTTTTGAAGGCCTTTTCTTTAGCTCTAATATACATTTTTATGTTGGAGTTTAGCCACCCAGGGTTTAGTTTTGCTCTTTTAAATTTATTTCCCTGTGGAATGCACTGGCCCACCCCCTTGTTAAGTATGCTCTTGAAGCACTCCCATTTTTCCTCCGTGTTCTTTGTTCCCAGGGTTCTATCCCATTTGATATTTTCTATCAGCGAGCGCAGTTTAGGGAAATTGGCTCTTTTGAAATTCAGTGTCCTTATATTACCCTTGTGTTTCCTATTACTGTAATTAATACTGAAACCAATCGACCTATGGTCACTGTTCCCTAAGTTGTCCCGTATTTCTATATCCGTGAGCAGGTCTGTATTGTTGGTAATCAGTAGGTCAAGTACCGCTTTGTTTCTTGTCGGTGCATTCACCATCTGACCCATGAAATTGTCCTGCAAAACATTTAGGAACTGCCGAGCCTTGGCTGAATGCGCGGTTCCTTCTGACCAGTCTATATCTGGATAATTAAAGTCCCCCATTATAATGACATTTCCCATCCTTGCTGCCAATCCTATCTGTAACATGAGGTCCGCCTCACCCTCCTCCCTCTGGTTGGGGGGCCTATAGCATATGCCCAATATTAACTTCCCCACCGTGCCTTTCCTTTGAAGCTCTACCCATAGGGATTCTGCCTCGTCCATAGCTTCATTATTAATATGATCCCTCATATTTACCTGTATACTGTTCTTAATATACAAACATACCCCTCCCCCTTTTTTACCCTCTCTATCTCTGCGATAAAGGGAATACCCCTGAATGGTCGCCATCCAGTCATGAGAGCTGTCAAACCAAGTCTCAGTTATCCCCACAAAATCTAAGTCCTCCTCAAACATCAGCAGCTCCAGCTCTCCCATCTTGTTGGCCAGGCTTCTGGCATTGGTATACAAGCCTCGTAATTTTGATCGGTTACATTTATCCTCATTTGATGTTTTTAGGCTGCTCTCTTGATTTTTCCCCGTACCCACCCTGGGTATAGGAGCTCTGAACACCCTACCGCTAATGCCCCCATTTCTGCCCTCTGAAACTTGCTTTCCACTGGCTAATTCTACATCTGTACCCTCCCCCCCATTCCCTAGTTTAAAAGCCCCTCTAACTTTTTGGCCATCCTCTCACCCAGTACAGCTGCACCCACCCCATTTAGGTGCAATCCGTCCCTACCAAAGAGCCGGTGACCGACTAAGAAGTCGGCCCAGTTCTCCAGGAACCCGAAACCCTCCTTACTACACCAGCTCCTCAGCCACTCGTTAACTTCCCTAATCTCCCGCTGCCTCTCTGGTGTGGCTCGAGGTACAGGTAGTATTTCGGAAAATACTACCTTGGAGGTCCTAGTCCTCAACTTAGCGCCTAAGTCCCTGAAATCGTTTAGGACTCTCCGTCTTCCTCTGCCTATGTCATTGGTACCCACGTGTACCATGACAGCTGGGTCTTCCCCAGCCCCACCCAATAATCTGTTCACCCGATCCGCGATGTGCCGAACCCGAGCACCGTTATCTTTTTAAAATCTCTGTTACTAAATTGTATGCTTTACTGGTAGTGAGAAATATGAGGAATCCTTTTATGTTTAAAATTTTAAATGAGAAAGTCTCTAAAGCTTTTCATTTCCAGTTAAAACGTTTTTTTTTTTTTTTTTTTTAAGAAGAATGAAAAGAATAATCATTGCATCTAGTAAAATTAAAATGCACAAATGCATCAGTAAATCTCAACCTGAAAAACAGTGTGCTGATTTACTTTACAGAACAGAATTTAAGATAAAGCTCTTTGTAACCAAGATAAAAAATAGTATTATTTATAAATCTTTTTTTTATGGTATTATTATCCTACCTCCCCAGCATTACAGCAAGGTACCCAAGATACTTATTGGCTGGTGTTTGTGATTTCATCATTGGTATGTGTACGGTTGTGCTCAGAAGTTTGCATACCCCTGGAGAATCAGTAAAATACAGTATGTACAATTTTTAAAGAAAACGTGAGTGAGCAGGCAAAATACTTTTAATTTTTATGGGATTTATATTCAGCTGTAGGTCATAACAGAATGGCACAATTATAAAAAAAAAGTTAACAAATGAAATGACCCCTGTTCACTAGTCTGCATACCCATAGTTCTTAATACTGCGTATTGTCCCCTGTGCAATCTCTTGTAATAGTTGTCTATGAGGCCCCGAATTTGTGCAGGTGGTATAGCTGTCCATTCATCTTGGCAAAATGCCTACAGGTCATGCAAAGTCTTTAGTCATCTTGCACAGACCGCAGGTTTGCAATCTCCCCAGAGTGGCTCAATGATATTAAGATCAGGAGAATGTGATAGCCACTTCAGAACCTTTACCTTTTTCTGCAGTAAAAACTGGGGAGTCAACTTGGCTTTGTGCTTAGGGTCATTGTTGGGGTGGAAAGTCCAAGAGTGTCCCACGCGCAGCTTTCGTGCAGAAGGATGCAAATTGTCAGCCAGTATTTTCTGATAACACACTGCATTCATCTTGCCATCAATTTTCACACGATTCCCCGTGCCTTTAGAGCTCACACACCCCCAAAACATCAGTGAGGCCTCACCATGCTTCACAGTGGGGATTGTATTCTTGTCGCTATAGGGCTTGTTGACCCCTCTCCAAACATAGCATGTCTGGTTGTGACCATAAAGCTCTATTCTGGTCTCGTTACTACAGATTACAGTGTGCCAGAAGCTGTGAGGCATGTCAAGGTGTTGTCGGGCATATTGTAACTGGGCTTTTTTGTGGAATTAGCGCAGTAAAGGCTTCTATCTGAGAACTCGATCAAGCAGCTCATTTTTGTTTAAGTATCGTTGTATTGCGCTACATGAAACAAGCACACGTCTTTTTCCAGGGCAGTCTGTATTTCTCCTGAGGTTACCTGTGGGTTTTTCTTGGTATCCCGAACAATTCTCCTGGCATTTGTGGCCGCAATCTTTCTTGATCTACCTGACCTTGGCTTGGTATCAAGAGAACCCAGAATTTTCCACATCTTATTAAGTGATTGAACACTACTGACTGGCATATTTAAGGCTTTGGATATCTTTTTATATAATTTTCCATCTTTATAAAGCTCCATTATCTTGTTACACAGGTTTTTTGACAGTTCTTTTCTGCTCGCTCCCCATGGATCAGTATCTAGCCTGCTCGGCGCATCCACATGAGAGCTAACAAACTCATTGAGTCTTTATACACAAACATTAATTGCAATTAAAAGAACACAGATATAGGAAATTAACCTTTAATTGCCATATTAACCTGTGTGTGTCACCTTGTGTGTCTGTACCAAAGCCAAACATTCCAGGGTATGTAAACTTTTGATCAGGGCCATTTGGGTGATTTCTGTTATCATTATGATTTAAAAAGGAGCCAAACAATTATGTGATAATACATGGCTTCATATGATCAATATCCTTAAATAAAAGACAGCTTTTTTGGCATGATTTTATATCCATGCCTAAATTTCATAATTTCATGCCAGGGTATGCAAACATTTTGAGCACAACTATATAGCAATAGTCATAATCTTCAGGATGCTGCTCCAGCGGCTTCACCTCTACTCACTAACCACAGAGGATCACTTGCTCGGCACTGCCACTGTTCAGAGTACTCCTTGTTTTTGTTTTCAATGAATACAAGGCATTCAAAGATTGGGCCAGATAGAGAGCGTAGAGGCGGATGACATTATCCATCTCGTCCAATCAAAGAATGTTATATTCTTGTGTTTTACCTTAAGGGTTTTAATACACATCTTTCTGTTTTAATCTGCAACCAGCTTGCTTTTCTACTAGAAAAAAATGTCAAATGTTTTGTTCTTTGTAACTAAGGCAACATTCAGAAAGGTCATTTCCTGTTCATATGATTGGCTCATAACTTTTTATCGCAGTTTTTGTCTTAATACAACAATGGGGCTAATCATATGATTACAGCAGGCAGACCTTCCAACTTTTCAAAATATGGAAAATCTGCAATGCAATTTAATAAAAGGGGAGGAGGGAGAATTATTTGTAACCAAAAGTGAAGCTACTCCTGAAACCTAAATCAACAAAAAAATACATTTTGGATTGACTTGGAAACTGTTTTACAGTTTCCTTCTTTGAGATTGAGCAAGACTGCCGACTCATGGAGGACCCATTATTCTATTTTCAGTTGTGATCTATTTGTTAATTTGATACAATAAAGGGCCATACACACTTGACGAAAATCGGACGAAATATCCTCTGATTTTTCTCTGTCTTCTCAGCGTTCATTACCGTTTTTAGTCGACAGTGCATAAATGTTCATGAAATTTCTTGTCCGATTTTTCTTTTTTTTTTGGCACATTTGTTCCTAGACTTCCGGGTTGTCAGCAACTTCAGATCATGCACGGTCTTTCTTATCCGATTTTTCGCAGACGTACTGCATACACATTAAACGAAAATCGGTCGTCTGGGGATGGACGAAAAAAAATTTGGTGCTTGTCCCTCCATTTTTTCGTTGAAAATGTCAGCATCGGCTGCTGAAAGTTGTGTACACACTAGGCGAAAATCGGACGATTTCACATCGGGCGGGAATGTTCAGCAGATTTTCTACTAGTGTGTACCCCACTTTAGTGTCTTTCACTCTGTGGGAGAAATCTGAGGGAGGTTTATTTCATTTTATTGTATTTGGTCCTGTTTTTACCTGAATGGTTTTACATGCTGGAACAATAAAATATAATGATTGTATATCTGTGTGTTCTTATTGGCACCTTAAAAGTCCATCTTGTTCTTCTCACATTTTGATTGTATTTATAGGATGTTGGTGCCTTAAACCACTAATTTATCTACATTCCGTTTTTTTTCTTTCAGGTTATTCTTTGTGTTGGACACCATAGGGGAGATTTTCCCTTACTTCCTATCCCTGTGATGTCTATACAAGAAATATAGCTGGTGTTGGCATTAGTGGGATATGAAAGGACAGCAATACAAACTTTGTCTGAAGTTCTACCTCTTATTAAATTTTTCTCAATACTGTATATATATATCAAAAGAGCTCAAACCCATTCCTTCCCTATTCAAAAATACATTTTTTTTGGTTGGATTTGGGCTTTTCAATATCAACCATGCCTGTTATTTCCTACAGGCTCCAGGTCATGCTTTGCTGTATATTTCTGAGCAATAGCTATTGTTCCCCAAAGCCTGGCTGCTGGGGTATAGTGCAAACTATAATATATGAGTGGAAATGTCAAGCAACCCCAGAAGACAAACAGGTGGAGATTTACTAAAACTGGTGCGCACAGAATCTGGTACAGCTGTGCGTAGTAACCAAGCAACCATAGTAACCTAGAAGCGGTTTTAGGCTTTAGGCCTCGTTCACACTGAACGCGGCTTTGAAATCATGCGACTTTATCTGAACGCGCTCGATTTCAAAGCCACATTTCAGTCTGACTTCGGGGGCGACTTGAAAGATCTGTGCGGGTTCATGCACAGATGTCAATTGAAGTCGTCCCAGAAGGCGCCAAAAGTAGTGCAGGAACTACTTTTGGAAATCGGTGCGGCGCCACAAAGTTGGCTTTGCGCCGATTGGGAAGGTGCCATTGCTGGCAACAGGCTGAGATTTGACATGCGATTTGACCTGTCAAATCTTAATTGAACAAGCTGAAGTTAGAATCTGATTGGTTTCTATGCACAGCTGCAGCAGATACTGTGTGCACCAGCTTTAATAAATCTCCCCTACAGTGAAAGATGGTGATCACTACAGACTATGTAACAAAGGGATTGCATAATGTTTTTTTTATTCAGTCTACAGGAAGGGGAGTTCTCTGAGTCACTCTGCGGTAAGAGATAGGGTCCTATTGTCACTAATACTGCGGTCCCAGCATTCTGCTTCTCTGGTTGATCCTGTAGCTCTGGTATTTGGACAGGGAGGAGTGCAGTGGTAAATCTGTGTGCTGCATCTGTGATGGGATTTTCATCTTCTCCATGATGAAGTGGCGATCTTCTCCATGACACAACCTTTCTTTGTTCTCCAGAAACAGACTCTCGTCCTGGGGTCCTGTGTGCACCCCAGATTGACCTGCATGCTTCACAATAAAACACAGTTATTAAAAAGGAGTAAGAATTCTCATAAACTGCTAGGTTGGCATGGCAACATTCAATCTTGCCATGCACCACACTATAAACCATTCTAAGCATTAACAGCTAGGCGTGGTAAAGGTCATCGGAAGCTATCATTATCACATAATGATGGTTTTTTAACATTTGGCAGCAAACTGTGTATTTCTCCCTTTTCTATGACAAAAGGATACAAAGATTTCAGCATAGAGTATGGTAGGCCCCCAACTGCAGACAATTTGCTACTCTTGGTGAGACATCTGCCTGTTTGTGGCCACCTTATTATAACTAGCTTAGATTATTGAGCTGGGGATCCCTTTTTATCAAAGGTAATGTAATTTTAATGAGCCTGTTCTGAGAGACTAGAAAGGGGAAAAGTAATTACCAAGCTGGCAAGACTGATAACCATGCTGTCACAGGGTGCAGTCAATAAGCATCATATGTTACTGACGGGGTCTTTTCAGTTCTAAGCACAGTCATTGTCTGCACAGCACGTGATGGGCTACAGAGCTGCTTGTCTTTGTTAGGTGGTACGTCTGGGATTAGAGGTGGAACAAAATCGACTGATAAAATACCATGCGTATGACATACATGTTCAGCCAGTGCCTTTATTGTCAGTCGTTCTCTAAAAATTGAATTCGCACATCTCTGTGCAGCTACTAATACTATGGCTCAAAGGGAGAATATACCATAAACCCACAAAAAAAAACAACCCTTGCTCAATCAAAAGGAATTTTCTATCGCCGGAGAAATATACATTTACTGATTAAAACGATATACTGTAATATATATATATATATATATATATATATATATATATATATCGCCAGAGAAATATACATTAACTGATTAAAACTATATGCTGTAATATATATATATATATATATATATATATATATATATATATATATATAGTATACAGGAATTTTCTATTGCCGGAGAAATATACATTTACTGATTAAAACTATATGCTGTAATATATATATATATATATATATATATATATATATATACAGTATACAGGAATTTTATATCGCCGGAAAAATATACATTTACTGATTAAAACGATATACTGTAATATATATATATATATATATATATATATATATATATATATATATCGCCAGAGAAATATACATTAACTGATTAAAACTATATGCTGTAATATATATATATATATATATATATATATATATATATATATATAGTATACAGGAATTTTCTATTGCCGGAGAAATATACATTTACTGATTAAAACTATATGCTGTAATATATATATATATATATATATATATATATATATATATATATACAGTATACAGGAATTTTATATCGCCGGAAAAATATACATTTACTGATTAAAACGATATACTGTAATATATATATATATATATATATATATATATATATATATATATATATATATATATATATACATACAGTATATATATATATACACACACACAATCTAAAAGTTCTACAATAATTTCTAAAAAACATATAATGAGATTCCATTCCACAATATCATATTTAATCTGTATATTCATATGTTTTTTAGTAAATACATAAAAACTTCTTGAACACAAGTATATACTGAATAACAAATCTGCTAGAACACAAGAATATATTGAATACACAAAACATATAGTAGTTTGACTCCAAAACGTTTTAGCACATCCACTTTAATGTCCTCTATATTAGAGTTCTTCCTTCTCTAGTATAAAGGCATACCTCCCAACTGTCTGATTTCGATGGACTGTCCCTGATTTGGAACAATGTCTCTCTTTCCTCTTTATTTGTCCCTCATTTTGGTCTGATCTACAGTATCTCACAAAAGTGAGTACACCCCTCACATTTTTGTAAATATTTAATTATATCTTTTCATGTGAAAACACTGAAGAAAATACATACGCTACAATGTAAAGTAGTGAGTGTAAGTGCCGGTTCACACTGCAGCGGCACGACTTCGGGGGCGACCTGGGAAGTCGCGTGCACCGTGACTTCGGCACGACCTGCACGGACTTCATAAAATGAATGTCTATGCAAGTCGCTCCAGGTCGCCCCGAAGTAGTACAGGACCCTTTTTCTAAGTCGGAGCGACTTGTGTCGCTCCTATTAGAACGGTTCCTGTACCAGTCAATGGACCGCGACAGTGCGTGACTTGTCAGGCCGACCAAGTCGCCTGACAAGTCGTACTAGTGTGAATGGACACAAAAGCTTGTATAACAGTGTAAATTTGCTGTCCCCTCAAAATAACTCAACACACAGCCATCAATGTCTAAACCTCTGGCAACAAAAGTAAGTACACCCCTATGTCAAAATGTCCAAATTGGGCCCAAAGTGTCAATATTTTGTGTGGCCACCATTATTTTCCAGCACTGCCTTAACCCTCTTGGTTATGGAGTTCACCAGAGCTTCACAGGTTGCCACTGGAGTCTTTTTCCACTCCTCCATGACAACATCACAGAGCTGGAGGATGTTAGAGACCTTGCGCTCCTCCACCTTCCGCTTGAGGATGTCCCACAGATGCTCAATAGGGTTTAAGTCTGGAAACATGCTTGGCCAGTCCATCACCTTTACCTTCAGCTTCTTTAGCAAGGCAGTGGTCATCTTGGCGGTGTGTTTGGGGTCATTATCATGTTGGAATACTGCCCTGCAGTCCAGTCTCCGAAGGGAGGGGATCATGCTCTGCTTCAGTATGTCACAGTAAATGTTGGCATTCATGGTTCCCTCAATGAACTGTAGCTTCCAAGTGCTAGCAGCTTCAGCCCCAGACCATGACATTCCCACCACAATGCTTGACTGTAGGCAAGACACACTTGTCTTTGTACTCCTCACCCGGTTGCCGCCACACACGCTTGACACCATCTGAACCAAATATATTTATCTTGGTCTCATCAAACCGCAGGACATGGTTCCAGTAATCCATGTCCTTAGTCTGCTTGTCTTCAGCAAACTATTTGCAGGCTTTCTTCATCATCATTTTTAGAATAGGCTTCCTTCTGGGATGACAGCCATGCAGACCAATTTGATGCAGTGTGCGGCATATGGTCTGAGCACTGACAGGCTGACCCCCCCCCCCCCACCCCTTCAACCTCTGCAGCATTGCTGGCGGCACTCATACCTCTATTTTCCAAAGACATCCTCTGGATATGACGCTGAACACGTGCACTCAACTTCTTTGATCGACCATGGCGAGGCCTGTTCTGAGTGGAACCTGTCCTGTTAAACCGCTGTATGGTCTCGGCCACCATGCTGCAGCTCAGTTTCAGGGTCTTGGCAATCCTCTTATAGCCTAGGCCATCTTTATTTAGAGCAACAATTCTTTTTTTCAGATCCTCAGAGAGTTCTTTGCCATGAGGTGCCATGTTGTACTTCCAGTGACCAGTATGAGAGAGTGAGAGTGATAACACCAAATTTAACACACCTGCTCCCCATTCACACCTGAGACCTTGTAACACTAACTAGTCACTAGACACCAAGGAGGGAAAATGGCTAATTGGGGCTAATTTGGACATTTTCACTTAGGGGTTTACTCAATTTTGTTGCCAGTCGTATAGACATAAATGGCCGAGTGTTGAGTTATTTTGAGGGGACAGCGAATTTACACTGTTATACAAGCTGTACACTCACTACTTTACATTGTAGCAAAGTGTCATTTCTTCAGTGTTGTCACATGAAAAGGTATAATAAAATTTAAAAAAAAAAATGTGAGGGGTGTACTCACTTTTGTGAGATACTGTATATAGCTGTATATAAAATGCACTTTTTATCTTTCAAAAAGTGTTTCCCAGTGACCTTTCATTCTGTTCCTAAGTTACTGCATTTTTAAATTTCAAAGGCAGTTTAAAGGAATAGTAGTGTTAAAAAAAAACACTTGTGGGTTTAATTAATCGTTTTTTTTTATATATCTTTATCCTTTAAGGGGATGTAGCAGGGTGCGTGTCCTATGCCTACATACTTTTGCTAATAGGTGGCCCTCGTTCCCATCTCAAAAAGTTGGGAGGTTTTGCGAAAAGACTAAACAAAGATAAATGGATTGTTCATGCTTTACAGCATATGTACTATGCTTATAACATATAAACTATGAAACATTACCTTTCAATAGCAATCTTATTCTTTTTCCAAAAAGTTCCCAATCTTTGTGATTTATATACTGTATGGACTGAATAGATATTTCAATGTTACATATTCATTTATCTATATATGGTAGACACATCCATATAGTAGAGCAAGATAATACTCTCCTTAACCACTTGCCGACCGCCGCAAGTACATATACTGCGGCGGTCAGCCCCTCACAGGCAAAGTGACGTATCGGTACGTCACTAGCCTGTGAGGCTCTGGGGAGCGAGCGCGCGCCACCGGATGCGCGCTCTAGCTCGGTCACGGACCCCTCCGCGCGTGTGGCCGGCGGACCCGATGTCTGCCGGGCACTCGCGATCGTCCATTACACCGGGAGAAAAGCAGGCGGCTGATGTAAACAAGCCGCCTGTCATTCTCCCCTGTGTAAGAATAGTGATCATACGGTTCTACTATGTAGGACCGTTGATCACTGTTCTTACACCTCAAGCCACAGCCAATCAGAGTTAGAATCACGCCCCTAGGGACACATTTAACCCCTCCCTCTAAAAAAAAGTTAACCCCTTCACTGCCAGTGTCATTTTACAGTAACAGTGGATATGTATAGCACTGATTACTGCAGTAATGTCACTGGTAACCCCAAAAGTGTCAAAAATGTCAGTCAAGGGTCCAATCTGTCCGCTGCATTGTCGCAGTCCCGCAAAAAGAATCGCAGATCGCCGCCATTACGTGTTAAAAAAAAAACCAACAAAAATTACAAAAATCTTTCCCTTAGTTAGTAAATGCAATAACTTTTGCGCAAACCAATCAAAATACGCTTTTGCGATTTTTTTTACCAAACATATGTAGCAGAAAACAAATTGGCCTAAAATGTTAAAAAATTTAGATTTTTACATTTTTTTGGGGGGGGGGGGGGAATTTCATATAAAAAATTTGAAAAATATTGTTATTTTTGCAAAATTGACACTCTTTTTCTGTTTATAGCGCATGATCAAAAAATCGCACAGGTGATCAAATACCACCAAAAGAAAGCTTTGTTTGTGGGAAAAAAAGGATGTCAAATTTGTTTAGGTACAGCGTCGCAGGACCGCGCAATTGTCTGTTAAAGTCACGCAGTGCTGAATCGCAAAAAAGGCCCTGGTCAGGAAGGGGGTAAAATCTTCCGGGGCTTAAGCGGTTAAATGCTTTTGCTGGCTCTTACTACTACTGTATATCTCTGTTCATGTGCAGACAAGAGACCTTTTGTCTTTAGGATTATAATTCACAAGCTGCACAGCAGGCCAGACCTCTAACATGAAACCAGGTCAGCGTGAATCCCACATGCATAGTTCAGTCTAAAATCTCACAACTTCCATTTTTATCTCCAGCACAGCTGCAGGTTTGATACAAATCGTAGTCTGAAATAAAGGGGGCAAGAAAGGTATACTATACTGGTACAAATTTTGTGTATTTTGTAAAGGTGATGTTAAAGGAAACCTATGATGAAAGAAAAATAAAAGATGGCCCCTGCTGCTGAAAATGCTAGTTGTCTAGCTGTCCTGTTGATTCTATGACTAAAACTTTCCCCGTAGGTGACCAGGAAAAGGTACATAGATTTCTGATTTTGCTCTGGGCACATAGCTTTTGGGCAGGCTGAGCATAGTGATGATGACTTATCAATGTGCAGCAGCATCATTGTCCATTCTGCAGTCAGGGGTGTGTTTTTTACTAGTGTTCTTGACCAAGCTATTCTGCTGCAGTTGAGGTCAAGGTCCTGATGATGCCACATGGCAGGAGTTCCTGAATCACAAAGCTGGCTGAACACAATTATAAATTCTTTGGCAGCTAATACAGTTCATGTATGTGTATTTTAACCACTTAAGCCCCGGAGGATTTGGCTGCTAAAAGACCAGGGGTTTTTTTTGCGATTTTTTACTGCGTGACTTTAACGGACAATTGCGCGGTCGTGCAGCGCTGTACCTAAACTAATTTGATGTCCTTTTTTTCCCACAAACAGAGCTTTGGTGGTATTTGATCACCTGTGCGATTTTTTGATCATGCGCTATAAACAAAAAAAGAGCTTCAATTTTGCAAAAATAACAATATTTTTCACATTTTTTTTATATGAAATTCCCCCAAAAAAAATGTAAAAATCAAAATTTTTTTACATTTTCGGCCAATTTGTTTTATGCTACATATGTTTGGTAAAAAAAAATCACAAAAAGCGTATTTTGATTGGTTTGCGCAAAAGTTATCGCGTTTACTAACTACTAAAGGGAAAGATTTTTGTCATTTTTGGTGGGTTTTTTTTAACTCGTAATGGCGGCGATCTGCGATTTGTTTTCAGTACTGCGACATTGCGGCGGACAGATCGGACCCTTGACTGACATTTTTGACACTTTTGGGGTTACCAGTGACATTACTGCAGTAATCAGTGCTATACATATGCACTGTTACTGCAAAAATGACACTGGCAGGGAAGGGGTTAACTGTATTGGAGGGAGGGGTTAAGTGTGTCCTAGGGGCGTGTTTCTAACTGTAGTGGGACATGGCTATTGGTGTAAAAACAAAGATCAACGGTCCTACATAGTAGAACCGTCTGATCTTCATTTTTACACCAGGGAGAATGACAGGCGGCTTGTTTACATAAGCCGCTCCGCCTTTCTCCCTTCACAGGAGCGATCGTGAGTGACCAGCGGACATCGGGTCAGTGTCAGTCTTGTCTTGTCAGTGAACGAGCCGGGGCGGGCGCGCCCGCCTGCAATTGGCTCGCAAGTCAGTGACAGGCGAGTGACGTACCCATACCTCACTCTGCCTGGCCCGGGGCTGACCGCCGCAGTATATAGTCGTGCGGCGGTCGGCAACCGGTTAAATGTGAATTTACCTACATCTCTGGAGCTGTAAGACTTTCCTCCTGTAAGTCAAAAGTTGAACTCCAGGCGCAAAAACTGTCACTGAAAAATATTCCCTAATAGCCACAAATAAACTATGTTACCAAAAGTATTGGGGTGCCATGCCACCCACATGAACTTTAATGGCATCCTAGTCTTAGTCCGTAGGGTTCAATTTTGAGTTGGCCCCCCTTTGCAGGTATAACAGCTTCAACTCTTCTGGGAAGGCTGTCCACAAGGTTTAGGAGTGTGTCTATGGGAATGCTTGACCATTCTTCCAGAAGCACATTTGTGAGGTCAGGCACTGACGTTGGCGAGAAGGCCTGGCTCACAGCCTCTGCTCTAATTCATCCCAAAGGGGTTTTCAGGCTGAGGTCAGGAATCTGTGCAGGCCAGTCAAGTTCCTCCACCTCAAACTCACTCATCCATGTCTTTATGGACCTTGCTTTGTGCACTGGTCAAAATCATTTGGTGGAGATGGGATTATGGTATGTGGTTGTTTCCAGGGATTGGACTTGGCCCCTTAGTTCCAGTGAAGGGAACTCTTAAGGCGTCAGCATACCAAGGCATGTTGGGCAATTTCATGCTCCCAACTTTGTGGGTACAGTTTGGGGATGGCCCCTTCCTGTTCCAACATGACTGCGCACCAGTGTACAAAGCAAGGTCCATAAAGACATGGATGAGTGAGTTTTGGGTGGAGGAACTTGACTGGGGTGCAGAGAATCCTGACCTCAACCCGATAGAACAACTTTGGGATAAATTAGAATGGAGACTGCGAGCCAGGTCTTCTCAACCTTCCTGAAAATTAAAGTTCATGTGCGTGTAAAGGCAGGCGTCCCAATACTTTTGGTAATATAGTGTATATGAATCCACTTTATGTGCACTAAATGCCTTGGCCATTACCCAGATATCCCCTGGTAAAAGTAGAAGTGACATCATAATTTTTCTGTACATAGCTACGCCTGGGCAGAAAGCAGAGCTTTGGGAAGAACCCAGCAGACTCCCCGCACTACAGGCTGCCTGCAGATAACTACAGGAGGGGGTGGAGACAAGACCAGTCACCCTGCCCAAGGAGAGGGAGCAGCAGTGACTGGTCTTTTTTATAGGAAAGATCTGCACAGAGGCAAAATTTCACTCTGGAATACTGTACAGATCTCAAAGAAATACACAAAACACATTCAAGTAAGAATAAACATGGCTCTTGTATATCAGCTTATCCCAGAGTTCTTTTGTGTAGACATGGTACCTTATGCTGATTCAATTGTAGAATGCTGGGCATCTCTATTAGTGATGTTCTAAGATGCTGACTTACATGTACATGGGCAGTGCTTCTTCAAACATGTGCGTAGACCTGCCTTTTTCTACACCTGGTCAACTCAGGTCTCCACAAAAGGTTTAAAGTGTTACTAAACTCACAACAGTTTAATCAACCTGTACAGTATATGCAGTAAAGCATGCTTGTTATGCTCACTGTGGAACCTAAGGGGTTAATGCTCCGCATTGTGTAAAAAGGCTGTTTGATCTTGTATGCACAGATCCTCCTCTTTATCCACTGACTCCAGAACAGGTCCAAGTAGAACAGTGCCTTTAGAGTCAGGCTGCATATGCTCAGTGTGATGTGTATTGCTAGAGAGTTTATTTTTTTGTTGGCAGAGTGCATGTGATCAGCACAGGGCCAATCAGCACTGTCCAGACAGAGGGTCAGGGGCCCTGTATCCTGATAGGACAGCTCAGTGCAGTATGAAAACTCCTCCTACAAGCTATAACCAGGAACTGATAGAAATCACAAGACTGCTCTATACTGCTGATTAGAAAAGGTATTTAGCAGTTTATATTTACTAAAATGATTGCATTTCCATGTTCTGTGTACTGTGGGATACCAAATATAGTGAATGCAGGGTCCTGGGTTTAGTAACATCTTAAGTAAACACATTTTTTTTGTGCCTCATTCACACCACAACAAAGCGGAGAGGTGTATAATTATGCCGCATGGAACTCACCCGAAGCCTCCATCCATCTCCACACTGCAGCGCACAGAAACAAATAAATTGGTGCTTTGTGACATTTTAATGAAGTTCAAAATATAGACAGCAGCCTGCAGGCTCAAATGGATCATATATCATCAATCTAGTTTTAACGGGCCCTTAGACCCAGAGATTGTAAAAAAAAAAAAAAAAACTGTATGCTTTTAGGTATTTCTAAGTAGATTTGGTTTGTGTTTGATTTGCATTTCAGTTGTTTAAAGAATTGTTTTAGGCTGCTTTCTATATTTGGAAGAAAGAAGCTCAGGCTGACAAACCCATGTACATGAGCCCTTAGGGGCTGGCAAAAAGTAGAAACCCTAAAGCTGACCATAGATGGATAGAAATTCAAATGATAATTCTTAGGAAAAGTCTTAGGGAAATTGGTACGCAAATTCTCAGAACATTCGTTTGTTGATTTCATTTGCTTTTAACATTTGATTTTGGAATGAATAGGCCAAATAAAAGCACATATGCTGTTAAAAACAAATTTGTTTGAGAAAATTTTTCCATCCTGCTCCTTCAATTTTTCTCATTACTGCGTTTGAAAACAAGGATTGCTTTGACCCACCGATGATTAGAAAAAACTTTCTTAGAACCTTCTTTTCCCAAGAATATTTGTTCAAATTCTACCCATCTATGGCCGGTGCAGCTTGAGATTAGATTGAGTTTAAAAGTTTTATGTTTAATGTGAGCACAGACAATCTTCAGTACTATGGTCTTTCCAATACAGTGTAAAAAGAATCATAATTCATAATCATTGGCAGATTCCTATAGATGCAAAAAAACATGAATTTGACTATAAACCATTAGCATCTTCTCGAATTCCAGTCTTGATTTTTTTTACTATTACTTACCCTTAGAATAAGCTTCCTGTTGACCATGTCTTGTTTCCAGGGCATCACATAACGTCTGGGAATCATTGGATGTCTTCTGGTGAACTCAGGAATGTGTGAATGAACTAGTCTGCAGAATAAAGTAGCAATAACTGAGATATATATCTATATATACTGTATATATATATATATATATATATATATATATATACACACACACAATAAATATAATGAGTTTATAAAGTATAATGAAAAAGCAATTGACTCATGTTCCATCTGGAGCTATCCTGGTATACAGTATCTCACAAAAAGTAAGCACACCCCTCACATGTTTGTAAATATTTTATTATATCTTTTCATGTGACAACACTGAAGAAATGACACTTTGCTACAATGTAAAGTAGTGAGTGTACAGCTTGTATAACAGTGTAAATTTGCTGTCTCCTCAAAATAACTCAACACACAGCCATTAATGTCTAAACCGCTGGCAACAAAAGTGAGTACACCCCTAAGTGAAAAAGTCCAAATTGGGCCCAAAGTGACAATATTTTGTGTGGCCGCCATTATTTTCCAGCACTGCCTTAACCTTCTTGGGCATGGAGTTCATCAGAGCTTCACAGGTTACCACTGGAGTCCTCTTCCACTCCTCCATGACGACATCACGGATTGGTGGATGTTAGAGGCCTTGCACTCCTCAACCTTCCATTTGAGGATGCCCCACAGATGCTCAATAGGGTTTAGGTCTGGAGACATGCTTGGCCAATCCATCACCTTTACTCTCAGCTTCTTTAGCAAGGCAGTGGTTGTCATGGAGGTGTGTTTGGGGTCATTATCATGTTGGAATGCTTCCCTGCGGCCCAGTCTCTGAAGGGAGGGGATCATGCTCTGCTTCAGTATGTCACAGTACATGTTGGCATTCATGGTTCCCTCAATGAATTGTAGCTCCCCAGTGCGGCAGCACTCATGCAGCCCCAGACCATGACACTCCCACCACCATGCTTGACTGTAGGCAAGACACACTTGTCTTTGTACTCCTCAACTGGTTGCTGCCACATACGCTTGACACCATCTGAACTAAATACATTTATCTTGGTCTCATCAAACCACAGGACATGGTTCCAGTAATCCATGTCCTTAGTCTGCTTTTCTGCAGCAAACTGTTGGCGGGGTTTCTTGTGCATCATCTTTAGAAGAGGCTTCCTTCTGGGACGACAGCCACGCAGACCATTTTGATGCAGTGTGCGGTGTATGGTCTGAGCAATGACAGGCTGACCCCCCACCCCTTCAACCTCTGCAACAATGCTGGCAGCACTCATATGTCTATTTCCCAAAGACATCCTCTGGATATGACGCTGAGCACGTGCACTCAACTTCTTTGGTCAACCATGGCAAGGACTGTTCTGAGTGGAACCCGTCCTGGTAAACCGCTGTATGGTCTTTGCCATCATGCTGCAGCTCAGTTTCAGGGTCTTGGCAATCTTATTATAGCTTAGGCCATCTTTATGTAGAGCAACAATTCTTTTTTTTCAGATCCTCAGAGAGTTCTTTGCCATTAGGTGCCTTGTTGAACTTCCAGTGACCAGTATGTCACTGGGCCCAATTTGGACATTTTAACTTAGGGGTGTACTCACTTTTGTTGCCAGTGGTTTAGACATTAATGCTGTGTGTTGAGTTATTTTGAGGGGACAGAAAATGTACACTGTTATACATTTTTACATTGTTATTTACACTGTTATTACTGTTTTACATTGTAGCAAAGTGTAATTTCTTCAGTGTTGTCACATTAAAATATAATAAAATATTTACAAAAATTTGAGGGATGTATATAATTTTGTGAAATACTGTATATAATGTACTGCACAGTATAATGAGAATGGAGCAGCTCAGGCAGAACAGTGTATACAGTAGGGTGGTCTGGATTATATCACGTACTGCACAATATACAGAGTGGGGAAAACTAAGGTATGTAATGTACAGTACAGTGAACAGAGTGAGATAGCTTGAAGAATGTCATGTACACTCAGCACACCCTACCATGCAGCCCAACACACTCACCACACCTATCCAAAAGAGACAACAGCAGGAGGTAAGAGCATTCACACTTTGTGTTCCAGCACCCGGAAGAGACTCCAAGTCCTTACCCAGCACTGCAGATTGGAGAGATGGAGAGAAAGAAATGGGGATGAGGAGGTGGGTGGAACTTTTCACCAAGGAGAAGCCTTTACTAAATGAAGTCTACTGGCATTTATCACATATCATACTTACCTCATTGTTCAGAGCATTCAAGCAGAAGGCTGTTACTTGTATGGCTGTAGGCAGATCTCCAGCTCCAAGTCAACAGTCATGATATTGTCTTGGCTTCTCTCTGAAGAGAAGGTCTGTCCATATCCTCCACTCCCTCTCCACTTTGCTGGTAGTACTTTGTAAGGACCATGTGTGGGGTGCTGGAACACCAAGAGTTCTTTCATATGGGCAGACCAATCGGGTCCGCCTGTCTGTTTATTAGGCGGACCCAATCGGACCATCCATTGCCCTCAATGGAGTGGCGGATGTAAATGGACATGTGTTGAGGTGGAAACTACATCCCATGCTCACGTCCTGGGTTTCCTGGCTATGTGTTATGCACTGGAGGACAAACACCAGGAGAAGTCCAAGTGTCAGCTTTAATACAGTGCATCCAGAAAGTATTTACAGTGCTTTACCTTTTCCACATTTTATGTTACAGCCTTATTCCAAAATGGATTAAAATCATTATTTTCCTCAAAATTCCACAAACAATACCCCTTAATTTCAATGTAAAAGAAGATTGTTTGAAATCTTTGCAAGTTTATTAAAAATAAAAAATGAAAAAAATCCCATGTACATAAGTTTTTGCAGCCTTTGCTCAAAACATTGTTGAAGCACCTTTGGCACCAATTAGAGCCTCAAGTCTTTTGAGTACAGTGCTACAAGCTTGACACACCTATTTTTGGGCACTTTCTCCCATTCTTCTTTGCAGAACCTCTCAAGTTCCATCAGGTTGGATGGGAAGCATCGGTGAACAGCCATTTTCAGATCTCTCCAGAGATGTTCAATCGGGTTCAAGTCTGGGCTCTGGCTGGGCCACTCAAGGACATTCACAGAGTTGTCCCATAGCCACTCCTTTGTAATCTCTGCTGCGTGGTTAGGGTTGTTGTCCTGTTGGAAGAGTAGCCTTTGCCCCAGTCTGAGGTTCTGAGTGCTCTTCAGCAGGTTTTTATCAAGAATGTCTCTGTACATTGCTACATTCATCTTTCCTTTGATCCTGACTAGTCTCCCAGTTCCTGCCATTAAAAAATATCCCCACCGCATAATGCTGCCACCACCAAGCTTCACTGTAGGGATGGTTTTGGCCAGGTGATGAGCAGTGCCTGGTTTCCTCCAGACATGACGATCACCATTCAGGCCAAAGAGTTTAATCTTTGTTTCATCAGACCAGAGAATTTTGTTTATTATGGTGTGAGAGTCCTTCAGGTGCCTTTTGGCAAACTCCAGGTGGGCTGTCATGTGCCTTTTACTGAGGAGTGGCTTCCGTCTGGCCACTCTGTCACTCAGGCCTGATTGGTGCTGCAGAGATGGTTGTTCTTCTGGAAGAAACCTCTCTCCCCACAGAGAAACACCGGAGCTCTGTCAGAGAGACCAAGGGGTTCTTGGTCACCTCCCTGACTAAGGCCCCTCTCCCCTGATAGCTCAGTTTGGCTGGGTGGCCGCTACATAAAGAGTCCTGATGGTTCCAAACATCTTCCATTTACGGATGATGGAGGCCACTGTGCTCATTGGGACCTTCAATCCTGCAGACATTTTTATGTACCCTTCCCCATATCTGTGCCTCAATACAATCCTGTCTACAGACAATTCTTCAGACTCCTTGGCTGGGTTTGTGCTCTGACATGCACTGTTACCTGTGGGACCCTATATAGACAGGTGTGGGTCTTTCCAAATCATGTCCAAATCAACTGAACTTACCACAGGTGGACTCCAATCAAGTTGTAGAAACATCTCAAGGATGATCAGTGGAAACAGGATGCACCTGAGCTCAATTTTGAGTGTCATGGCAAAGGCTGTAAATACTTATGCACATGTGATTTTTTTTTATTTTTAATAAATTTGCAAAGATTTCAAACAAACTTCTTTCACACTGTCATTATGGGGCATTGCTTGTAGAAGTTTGAGGAAAATAATGAATTCAATCCATTTTGGAATAAGGTTGTAACATAACAAAATGTGGAAAAAGTGAAGCGCTGTGAATACTTTCCAGATTTTTTAGGGGAACAGTACAACCATTTTTAAATATTTAAAATATTAGTCTTGACTTTTGTAAATACTTGAAACAAAATGTACTAAAAGTCATTAGAATTTCCCTGTAAGTGAAAACATCCAGTGATGGACAGCTTTAAAAGGGGAGCATAGACCATGTATTCAAGTCATGCCAATGTGCTCTAAATTATGTTTTGAAAAAAAAAAAGTTAATGTATATCTGCTTGCTAACCGTCTTACGTAGGAGAATGGTGGCGAAACGGCTCTCCTGCACTGGATCCCATAGTAGATACAGGATACAGCACTTCCAGGTAGGTGCCATACACATGTGTGGGCATTGCGCCGCCTATGCTGTGATTAGTCACAGCACAAGTAAATTAAGTCCCAGCCAATGATTGACCGCCGACACCTGCTGATCGGCAAAGAGGGTGACAGGAAACAGGAATGAGCTCTGTGAACATAAACAATACAGGGCTCTGTCCTGTCAATGGGCATGTGCTGGTTTTATGCTTCCTTGCACATACTCTTGGCCAAGGTGATTATTGTCTCAATAGTTGATGGTTGTTAAGTAGTCACTAACTATTTTATTAAAGTTTTTGAAAACTATAGTTCAGCTTTACCAAAAAACTGCCTATGCAGACAGAGGGTGTCTGTAGATAAAAAAAAACTGTGCGGCTTGGACCAAAGTTGAATAATGCTCTTTGCTATAGGTAATGGGTCTAGGTATACTAATTTGGCCAGCCCTCTTTTTATGGATTTACAATGGCAGCAGCGTGGGAGCCTATATAAACTGCATTAGACGTCACTGGTGTTTGTTCATGTTCCCCTGATAAAGCTCTTTCACAGTGAAACATGTTGGGCAGGACTTAACTGGTGAGGTCAGCACTTTCACTGTGTGGCCAGTGGAGAGGCATCAGTATCAGTGCTGTAACATGCTGTATTTTCTTTTACCTCTAACTACGTACCTGTCTATTGTTTCAAATAAATAGTTTGGTGGTTTAATACTATGGGTGACCTCTGTTCTCCTTCATGAGTGTGGATGCGGCCTGATCCGGCATGCTGATTCTTGGAATTACTGAAACCGTAAGTTGGTGTCCCGCTTTCGCCATTGATAAATGTCTGGAGGACTGTTAATTAAATGCCCGGATAATGTCTGTGGTTGGGGATCTTTCATATTTGATAAGAGGCCAACCACATTTGTGGTGAAGGGCACAAGTGTCATGGTCGTCTCTATTTTTCACTTGATGTTTGTGGACTTCTATTTGTTTGGACGCACACTCATTGTATGTGTATATATAGATTCTGACATCCAATATTCCGATGTCTAGTGGGTGCTGCTCTGTGTACGCTTTTTCACACTAAGTGCAAAATAACATTTTTGTATTTTTATAGATGTAGGCCATTTACATACCCCATGTGCCATACTGATAAACTCCTGAAGATGACATCCCCCCCCGTTCTGCGTTGTTGCTAGGATGTTGCTAAGAGACTCCAAGCTGTTACTGCTCACCTCTACCATCACAGGAATGAGCTTTTTCTCTGATTCAAATCCCCTCACATGCACTTTCTCTCCCCTGATGCAGTAGCTCTGACTTCAGCATTTGAGACTTCGCACCTGTGATAAGTGGAGTGAACAGTAACACCTTGGATTATCTTAGCACAGGGCTGGAGCTGCTTCTAGGCAAAATAGGCAGCTGCCTAGGGCGCACTGCCATCTAGGGGACATCCACAGCCTCTGTCCCGGTGAAGCTCAGGCATGGGTGAGCTTGGCTCCCCTTTCCTGGTCACTGTGATCCCCATTCAGTGCCAGCTGGCCTGGGAACACATTCGCTGCAGGTGCCACCAATCCAATGTGACCCGCTGAGCTCCCTGCTGTCACATCTCCACAACATACTACCTGAACAGCGCCGGCCCCAGGACTCCTTTGCCCCAGCCCTTTCCTCTGGTGCGGCCTGTGAGTACAGCGGAGGGAGTAAAGTTGGGGGGGGGGGTTGCTCGGTGGAGATCATGGGAGCACTGGGAGAGTAGCTGTTAGCTGACCTCCCAGCCAGCGGGGGACACCAAAGAGCGGCTGGCAGGGACTCCGAGTCCTAAACAACACTGCCCGCCCACAGCTGAGGAGATAAGAGCCCTGATGAGATGGACGCTGAAGCCAGAAAGGGGTAGGGAGAAGGATGGGGGATGGGGGGGGAGGAAGGGAGTGTGAATTGTGCAGGAAGTAGGAATCAGGTAGGTCAGTGTATGTGTCAGGTAGGTCAGTGTGTGTGTCAGATAGGTCAGTGTAGTAGTCGGGTAGGTCAGTGTAGTGGTCAGATAGGACAGTGTAGGGGTCAGGAAGGTCAGTGTAGGGGTCAGGAAGGTCAGTGTAGGAGTCAGGTAGGTTAGTGTATGTGTCAGGTAGGTCAGTGTGTGTGTCAGGTAGGTCAGTGTAGTAGTCAGGTAGGTCAGTGTAGTGGTCAGATAGGACAGTGTAGGGGTCAGGAAGGTCAGTGTAGGAGTCAGGTAGGTCAGTGTATGTGTCAGGTAGATTAGTGTAGTGGTCAGGTAGGTCAGGTTATTCCCCTATTTATTCACTTCCCTCACGTACCAATGACGTCCTGACGAAGCGTGCGTCACGCACGCGAAACGCGTTGACGTCACACGCCAGCATCACACCACCCGGAAGAGCCACCGCTGCGTTCCAGCTCCCGCCCACAGCGTTGTTCACTTGCCAATACCGGAACACGCCATCTCCTCGTGGTTTACCGGAGCGGAACCTTCAGCATCGGGCCTTCATTTTTTGAATACCCCAAGGAGATGAATAGAGGTCTATTTCCTTAAAGACTTCCAACGAACGGTGAGCATAAGCAATCGTTGATAAGGGGATAGAGAAACAGGCTGTGACCACCAGGCTGACCCAGTCATATAGTGTGTATACACCTCACGGCCATTGCCAAGGCCAATGGGAAAATTGACCAATATGGCGTGCAGCCTTTATATGGTGTGAGCCTGCGCAGTCCTTCCATTATACTGCGTCTCTCCCTTGCTCCCGCATCCATATCCATTACCACAGTATGAGACTTTCTACCACATGGGGTTTTATGTTGGCCTGATTGTGCAAACCATAATTCTGGAGGATCTGAACTTCATTCCTTCAAGACTATCAGCTATTATCCATTTCCAGGATTGGCTTTCCAAACAACCCATTATACTTGGTGTGCAGACATTCCTTTAGATGCTTCTCCCTTTATGGTGAAATCATGATGAAAATGTGGAGCTCACAGACTTATTAATCACAGTAGAAGTGTATAGGCTTAAACCTGCATTCCAGTAGATTATTGGTGCTTTTCTGACAGTCTGTGTATAGACTCCAGTATCACCATTCAATCAGCAATTTTGAAGTATAGGGTTGATATGTTATTGGTTCAATTATGCAGTCCATGACCCTCTGAATCATTGGTATAGCAGTTATTGGTTATTTTATACCAGGTTTTTTTTTTTTTTTTTTTTTTTTAAAGCCCGTAGCGTGTGCAACACACTCAAAAGACTCCACCCGGTGCATAAAAAAGTGCACACACACAAAGTGAGAACACAAAAAAGCACAGGGTGTGCGACAACGTATGGTCTTCCCTCCGAAGAGGTAGGACCCGAAACCTCAATCCCCCGGGGCGCAAGACTCCTGACAGGGACATAAGGTACTCATGGTCTGCCTGGCCGAAACCAGACCGACCCCGTTCTTCAGGGGGACTGCCGAAACAGCCCCCACCGAGTACTAAGTAGGGCTCCCCCGAAGGGAGACCCCATGGAAGAGGGCGAACTAAGCCAAAAGGCCATATCCACCCCCTCCCAAGACTTAAGGCTGGGCCCGAGGACCCACACACTCCAGTCTGTGCAAATAAAGAAAACAAAGGTGACAGTGCAGGTGACGGACTCCAAAGAAAAAGACAAACAAAACATAGAAGTGGGGAAGGGGAAGTGGGGAAAGTGCAATGGTGCCATGTGAGGAACCAAGGCAGGCCTTCCAGCCGGAATAAAAAATTCCTCTGGTGCAAGCCAAAAGGCCTGTCCCAAGAGGCAGGTGTGCGAAAAAGGTGTGCATAGTGCAGTGACCAAGGTGCCAAAAGAACTCACAGCGAGCTGCCCCTCACCAGTGAGAAATTAAGGCACCCCTGGGCTGCCACCCCAGGGGCACTTACACTACGGGCTTTTTCAATCTCAGCCCCCGGCCAGACCGAGTGTAGCCTATCCCCACCAGCAGACATCAGAACCTGGACAGCTTAGAGAGAGCTTACCTACAACTGGGGACAGGCTCGCCACAAAAGCCAGATCAAAACCCAGGAGAGAAAGCCCTCCCCTCGCCATCCTGTTCCTCAGCCCATTACATCCAGGAGCAGTTCCACCGGGCTCACCCTCCAGACCGGCTTTCCTGCTCCCTTCAAACTGGTTAGGACAGTTCAACCCATTCAAATCAGAAGGCGGCGGGCCCCACATGCTTTCCCAGATGACCTACTCCCCATACCTCAATACTCAGAGCGCTCCAGGTTTCGGTCATACTGGTACTAGCTAAGGCCCATACCAACTGATAAGAACAGATACTACACTTGATCTTAGCCAAAAGGCCGATATACCAGGTATAATACATCATTGTGGCATGCCGACCAGCAGACCAATGAGATAGCAGCATCCTGACATTCCCGGTGGGAATACTTGCAGCTTACTCTGGTCGTTGCTGGTCTGATCTTCCAGTGTGTGTGTGTGGCCGGCCTTGTATGTGTGAAGTTTTTTGGTTTTATATGTCTTGTATGTTGTCATTTACATTTCATATCTGTTGATATTTGTACATTGTTCCCCTATATTGGGGGTATTTTTCAAACCGTGTGTCATTTTGATCTTCAATAAAGAATTTTTTTGATTATTTACATAAAGTTGGTCTGAGCATCCCTTAATGCAGCCGTTCCCCAGAGGCTCCTTCTAGCCCCTACCAGTTTTTTCTCTCCAGTTAATTCAGGCTGCGGTGGCTCCCTACTTACCATTTGAGACCCTTTTGGATCACCATTGGGTCCCTTGACGGGTCTGTGCCCAGGTACACAGGACACAGCAGTCTCTATTTTGGGTGCCCCCTTTTTTGTAGGTCAGTGTGTGTGTTAGTGTAGTGGTCAGGTAGGTCAGTGTATGAGTCAGGTAGGTCAGTGTATGTGTCAGGTTGGTCAGTGTAGTGGTCAGGTAGGTCAGTGTGTGTGTCAGGTAGGTCAGTGTAGTGGTCAGGTAGGTCAGTGTATGTGTCAGTGTAGTGATCAGGTAGGTCAGTGTATGAGTCAGGTAGGTCAGTGTATGTGTCAGGTTGGTCAGTGTAGTGGTCAGGTAGGTCAGTGTAGTAGTCAGGTAGGTCAGTGTAGTTGTCAGATAGGACAGTGTAGGGGTCAGGAAGGTCAGTGTAGTAGTCAGGTAGGTCAGTGTATGTGTCAGGTAGATTAGTGTAGTGGTCAGGTAGGTCAGTGTATGTGTCAGTGTAGTGATCAGGTAGGTCAGTGTATGAGTCAGGTAGGTCAGTGTATGTGTCAGGTTGGTCAGTGTAGTGGTCAGGTAGGTCAGTGTAAGTGTCAGGTTGGTCAGTGTAGTGGTCAGGTAGGTCAGTGTGTGTGTCAGGTAGGTCAGTGTAGTAGTCAGGTAGGTCAGTGTAGTGGTCAGATAGGACAGTGTAGGGGTCAGGAAGGTCAGTGTATGTATCAGGTAGGTCAGTGTATGAGTCAGGTAGGTCAGTGTATGTGTCAGGTTGGTCAGTGTAGTGGTCAGGTAGGTCAGTGTAGTAGTCAGGTAGGTCAGTGTAGTTGTCAGATAGGACAGTGTAGGGGTCAGGAAGGTCAGTGTAGTAGTCAGGTAGGTCAGTGTATGTGTCAGGTAGATTAGTGTAGTGGTCAGGTAGGTCAGTGTATGTGTCAGTGTAGTGATCAGGTAGGTCAGTGTATGAGTCAGGTAGGTCAGTGTATGTGTCAGGTTGGTCAGTGTAGTGGTCAGGTAGGTCAGTGTAAGTGTCAGGTTGGTCAGTGTAGTGGTCAGGTAGGTCAGTGTATTCATCAGGTAGGTCAGTGTAGTGGTCAGGTAGGTCACTGTAAGTGTCAGAATGGTCAGGTAGGTCAGTGTATGTGTCAGGTTGGTCAGTGTAGTGGTCAGGTAGGTCAGTGTATTCATCAGGTAGGTCAGTTTAGTGGTCAGGTAGGTCAGTGTAAGTGTCAGAATGGTCAGGTAGGTCAGTGTATGTGTCAGGTAGGCCAGTGTAGGGGTCAGGTAGGTCAGCATAGGGGTCAGGTAGGTTAGTGTAGAGGTCAGTTAGGTCGGTGTAATGGTCGGGTAGGTTAGTTTAGGTAGGTCAGTGTAATAATCAGGTAGGTCAGTTTAGGTAGGTCAGTGTAATGGTCAGGTAGGTCCCATGTGTTACATGGGCAGGGGAAAGGGGGTGGATTCAAGGGCGGATCAAGGGGGTGGCAAAATGAGGTTTCGCCTAGGGTGTCAAAAATCCTTGCACCAGCCCTATTTTAGCAACATCCTAGCAGGCATGGGATGCTGTCATCTCTAGGAGTTTTTCATTCAGGCTTCATAAGGTATGTAAATGGCCTATACCTTCAGCAAGGGCATTATTCAGCTTTGGTCAAAGCCACAAAGTTTGTTTTTTATCTACAGATACTCCTTACCTGCATAGGCAGTTTTTGTTTTGTTTTTTTGTAAAAGTGAACTACTATGCTTTTAAGGTAGACTCAGATAAAGTGGGAGCTCTCTGTCTATATTCTCCATGCAGAAAATCCTATATAACGGAAAGAATTTTACATTTTTAAATTGATTGTTGTGAATATATGTACCTGTTATGTTTTTTGCTTGTGGTACAGTAATCAAAGCATATTTTGTGGGTACAAGGAATGTGTCATGTGTATGACATGTATACAGTAAATAGGCTCAGATTTAATTTAAAACTGAACTATACCCACCTTGGCTCCATCTATGCGGAGTCCTGGAGCTCTCCGCTGTTCGCTGACATCTTCAAGTGGCTGGCAACTGATACCCACTTTCATTGGCGGGGCTAATATGACGTCACTCCCGGGCATACAGAGGAGTTCAGGTGGCTTTCTACAGTGAGCTGCACATGCTCACTGTACAGGGGCGGACAGGCAGGTAGAGAACTTCACTCAGAAGAGACAAATGTATTTTCTGCATTAAAAATCCCACCTATTCACTCTTTATAAGTTTTTACTAAGTTCCACTTTAACCGCTTGCTGACCGCCCGCCGCATATATTCTGCAGCAGGCTGGCCTGTTGTTCTCTCTGGAATGAACACAGAGCGCCTTTAATCCTCCTATTTAGGATCACAGGTCTCTGTGTTGATTACACAAGCACATCCCTCTCACAGTTAGAAATTACCCCCTAGGCATACATTTAACACTTTGATCGCCCCTGCGTTAACCCCTTCCCTACCAGTGTCATTGTTACAGTAACAGTGCATATTTTTAGCACTGATTACTGTAGTAATGTCACTGGTCCAATCTGTCTGCTGCAATGTCGCAGTCCTGCTTAAACTCGCTAATCCCTGCCATTACTAGTAAAAAAAAAAAAAAATTATATAAATCTTTCCCCTAGTTTGTAGACACGCAAACCAATCAAAATACACTTATTGGGATTTTTTTTAAAATATGTAGCAGAATACAAAGTGGGCTAAAATGATAAACAAATTAGATTTTTTCTTTTGGTAATGTTATATAACAGAAAGTAAATAATATTGTTTATTTTTTTCCGAATTTTTTTTTTTACAGCGCAAAAAATAAAAACGCACAGGTGATCAAATACCACCAAAAGAAAGCTCTATTTGTGGGAAAAAAGGACATCAATTTTTTTTTTTGGTACAGCGTCGCACAACCACGCAATTGTCAGTTAAAATAACGTGTTGCGGGTTCGCAAAAAGGAGCCTGGTCATTAAGGGGGTAAATCCTTCCGGTCCAGAATTGGTTAACTATGCCCCTATAAGCCCCTCCCACTGTCAGTGCAGCTTGGCCACACCCACCATTCTTAATGGATTTATATTTTATGACATTAATAATATAGTTTTCGGGTGGTGTTTATTGTTTGTTTGTTTATTTGCAATTTAGTGCTTGTAAGCATAGTGTCGGTTCACACTGATCCGACTTGGACCGCGACTTGTCAGCCTGTCCGTCACGCTCCCATTGTGTAGTACAGAAGCCGTTCTAATAGGAGCGACAGAAGTTGCTCCGACTTAGAAAAAGGGTCCTGTACTACTTCAGGGCGACCTGGAGGCGACTTGCATAGACATTAATTTTATGAAGTCCGTGCAAGTCGCGCCGAAGTCGCGCTGCACGCGACTTCACAGGTTTCCCCCTAAGTTGGAGCGACCTAGTGTGAACCGGCACTTAGTGTGTATCACATGCATAACACTTATAAACAACTTTATAAAGCAAGTCAAATATGAAAAGTCTAAATAATTCAAAATTTAGAGAGTTACCCTTTAATGTCGGTGATGGTTGCTACAGAGTTCATGGCTTCGGGTGGCTGGTTGTTTTCCGATACTTCTCTCTCACTTCTTTGGTCTTCTGCCTTTTGCTGAATCAGAACATCCATTAATACAGGCTGACTTTGTATACTAGGTACTATATACCACTATATAAATACACATTAGTTCTTCATTTCTGCCCTTTCTGAATGACAGCCTGCTCTCCTCTGTGTTGTACTTGTTGTCATAGAGATCCTTTGTGGCCAGGTCTTGCCTCCTTCAGTTACCTTGTACTGCTATAGTAATAGTTTAGTTTACTGTCTTCAGATTAGAATGAGTTTTTTTCATCCACCTGGATAATAAAAGTTCATATTTTGGGTGATCTTATTTGTTTACCAGTGGGATCCCTCATTACCCCTCTGTCCAAGTCTCACCCTGTCTGACAAGGTCTTCCCACCTCCACATAGTTACTGTTGCTGTGATCATGCGGTTTGTTTCCAGTGAACGTGTGCTTACCTGCATAGTGAGACCCGGGACACTATTTATGATCACACCCACTGCTGAAATCTTCTAATCATTTATTTATTCTACTCAAACATATTCAGCACTCCTTGTAAAGCCTCATGCACACTGGACGTTTTTACAGCTGCTGTTTTTGGCTTTAGACGTTTTTTGTTCTGCTCCCAATAAACTCCCCAGCATGTTATCCTATGTGTCCATGCACACATAGACTTTTATTTTTGCAAGGGGCATTTTCTGGCTGGAAAAAAAAAACAGAACTAGTGGCTTTTGAGAGTTTTTCAGCTGTAAAAACGCTCTAACTCTGAAAAAAAGCTTGAAAATGCTAAAAAAAAACGCTGAAAAACGCAGCTATTCGGCATTTATCTGTGTTTTTGAGCCATAAGCTTTTGTGGGAGTATCATTTTGTTAAAAAAAGCTAAAAACGCTACTGCAAAAATGCTGAAAAACTCTACAGCTACAGCTTTCTAGAGCTGGCATTTTTATAAGGTCCGGTAAAGGTCACAAAGGCATTACTTTTCCATCTTCTGCAAGTAAAATGACACTGACATAAATAATACAAATATTATTTGCTTTCAATTTTTGATGTTTGAAAAAATTAATAGGAACTTCCCCAAAAAATTTGAGGCTTGGCAGCCATGGACAGCTTGGTGGAGGTGTTTTTCCTCCTATGTTAATATTGACTGATTGTTGTTGGCTGCAGTGTCTATTATATATATTCTGTGTGGTGGATAGCTTGCACAATGTTATTTTGTTAAGCTTGTTTATAATATATATATATATATATATATATATATATATATATATATATATAATTAGTGCTGTCAAAATTAGCGCGTTAATAACGCATTAACTCAGATTCATTTTAACGGCGATAATTTTTTTAACGCGCGATTAATGCAGCGCGCATCACCTGTTTGACCCGTGGCCTACGACGTCCAGACGAAGCTACGCAAGTTAGCCTGGCGGCACACCCCCTCATCGCTCCAAGCAAGCATCGGACGCCAGGAACCACGAGGAAGAGCGGAGACTGATGACAGCACGAGAGCAACAGCGGTAAAGGACAGCGGAAGCAGACGCACTGACCTACAGATCGGCAGAAAGGTACATAAAGCATTCACCACACAGGGGTGAAGAAATGGCTTTTAGCCATCGGAGCACTGTTTCCACTTATATGCGGTACTGAACCGACGTTTATATAATAACGACAATACAGCCATATTCTGCTGTCCCAACCAAGGAAATCTTGAGCGGTAGTTCTTACAGCCCTGCTTTCAATACTTAGATAAAACCACCCCTAAACGATTTCCTCGGAGCAACTCAATAAGAACAACTGCCCATACACAGTCACCAATTAAAATCGACGACCGATTGCCCAAAAGGAGCCCCTTCAAGAACATTTACGGCTATTAAAGCATGTTGTGATTAATATATGTATATCACTTGAAGTAATTTAATATATGCCGGCCGGTTATCTGTCACTTTATGTTATGTCTGTCTTGTTTCCTATTAATGCACTGATTGTATTCACTAACAACCTTATCTTGCACGGGTGTTACTAAACCCCAATATATTTAATTTATCAATAAACTGTCTATGTTACACACTAATAGCCTCAAACATTACTGCTGACTAAATTGACCCTCTTTCTTCTGTGGTCTATACAGAAAGAAACACTTCATGAAGTTCATATATATTGACCCGTGGCCTAGCCCGTAGTTGGAGAGATAGAGATGCAGCAGCAAACAGAAATGGAAAAAGAAAGGGGTCTTCTGAACGGAAAATTTATATACAAAACGAGGTCTGATGGTTCTGTCGACAAGACAAAAGTTATCTGCAGTTATTGTCGATGTGAATTAAGTTATCACCGCAGCACGTCGAGTTTAAAATATCACTTGATGGCGAAGCATACAACTGACACGGAGAGCCCCCCTCCCCCTCGTCAAAGGCAGACCACAATGGATCAAAGTTTGCAGCGGAGATCGATGGATAAGTCCACAACTAATAGACTCACCTCAACTATAGCTAAATGGGTGGCTACAGCATGTAGACCAGTTAATGTGGTCGAGGACGAGGGTCTACTTGAAATTATTCGCATCGCATCTAACGATTCTACATACGAACTACCTTCAAGAGCCACCATTACAACCAAGATTCACAACTTATATGAAGAGGAGAAAGCTAAAGTTCAGGAGGCATTGAGACAGACAAACACGGTTGCGCTCACCGGAGATTATTGGACTTCCCTCAGTAACCATAGCTACCTAGGCGTCACAGCACATTATTTTGACGCGCACTGGAAACTTCAGTCTCACGCTTTGACCGTTATGAGGACAGAAGATAGACACTATGCTGACGTTTGCGCTGAGCACTTTCTTCAAGTAGCCAGACAGTGGAACATTGAACTCAAAATTAAAATAGTGACCACTGATAGTGCACGCAACATGATTGCAGCGGCCAGGCAGCTCCCGTTCGAGCATATGCCTTGCATTGCACACAGCCTCCACCGAGCCATCACAGTTTCTCTCCAAAACAGCCCGTTTGATGGCGCCTTGGCAAAATGCAGGAAGTTAGTGGGTCATTTCAAGCATAGCCCTGCTAACGCAGCCGAGCTTGAACAGCAGCAAGTCAAACATCTTCAAAAGAAAGAGTCACTCGTACAGGAGGTGTCTACTAGGTGGAACAGCACCCTAGAAATGATAAAGCGTGTTGAGAGAAATCAAGAACCATTGAGAGATGCACTGGGCCTACATGCAGGCAACATCAACATGCCAACTGCAGCTGAATTTGATAAACTGAAGAGGTTGGAGACTGTGCTGGAACACTGCAGGTAATTTATTGATACTCTTATTATTATATTTGTGTGTGTGTGTGTGTGTGTGTGTGTGTGTGCGCGTGCGTGTGTTAAGAGTGAGAGATTGAAAGTGAGTGAGAGATTCATTATGTCTAACTAAAGTGCTTTTCTCTATTATTCCAGGTATGTGAGTGAACTTTTAGGAGGAGAGAAATTTGTTTCTTGCTCAGTTGTGCTGCCCGCGTTGTGTCATCTATCACGTGTGATGGAGGTCTCAGAAGATGACCCAGCCTACATGATTAAGTTTAAGGAAACTTTCACAACTGACATGGACAAACGGAAGGAAAAAACCAACACCACATGGCTGAGGGTTGCATCAGCACTGGACCCTAGGTTTAAGGACCTCAAATGTCTGAGCAGGGCTGACAGAGCTGAGGTGTGGAGTTCAGTCTGTGCCTTGCTCAAGAGGGAGGGGCTTGCACAGCCAGATAAACCAGTGACACTGACAACTGAACCACCTAAGAAGATAACATGTCTCATGTCTGTGCCAGAATCTTCATCTGATGATGATGAAGAGGACTGTATTGAGAAATGTGTTGGAGCGCTACAAGGCAGAGCCCTCTATTGGCATAGAGGACTGTCCCCTGCAGTGGTGGTCCAATCATGAAGGGGCACACAGTGAGATGGCCTACCTTGCACGCATATACTTATCAACACCTGCCACATCCGTACCTTGTGAAAGATTGTTTTCACTCTCAGGACATGTTGTTCAGAAAAAGCGAGCTGCCCTGTCATCTGAAAATGTAAACAGGCTCGTCTGTTTGAGCAACTGGCTCAGTGCAAAGAAAGAGAAATAATCTGTGAGGAACCTGTGGGTTTTTTATATTCTTTTTCCCACCTGTTTGATAGACATGAACACGTTCTTTGTAAAACATGTCAATGTTCTTTTATGCTCTGTTTAGGGTGATTTCAGTAATAATAAATGTACATTTAGGTTAGCATGTTTACAAGAAGTGAGCTGCCCTATCGTGCAAAAATGTAAATAGGTTTGTGTAAGTAAATTGAGTAAAGAAAGAGAAGTAATGGGAACCGTTTATTTCTATGTTGTTGTTTTTTCATGTGTATAATAGACATGAATAAGTTCTTTGATAAACATATGACTTTTGATACTATGGTCCCTTTGATAGATGTCCAGTCTTCATCCTATGTTAAGTATGGTTTCACTAATAATAAACATGCATTTGCATAAAGCGTCTATTTGTCCACTCCCATGTTGATTAATGTATTCAAAACTTGAAAAGTATTAATTTAAGGTACATTTAGAACTGATACAAATGTGCGATTAATCGCGAGTTAACTCATGACAATCATGCGATTAATCGCGATTAAATATTTTAATCGATTGACAGCCCTAATATATATATATACCCAAGTCTGATAATGACCCCCCACTGCTTGGAGTCACAATGTGCATTGCACTTGCTTGATTTATTCCATGTTGTTATAACTGTCACATGTCATGGTTTCAATAAAGGAACATTCTGTTTGTTTAAAAAAAAATATCCATGGGCTACATTTTAAAAAATTTTTCAGATTACCAGCTTAGAGATACAGAGGACGTCTTGTGCTAGAAATATTGCTCTCGCTCTAACGTTTGCAGCGATACCTACATTTGCGTTAGCTTCTGCATGCGAGTACAAGGGGATGTGGGTGCTTTTAAATATTTTTTTTTTTTTTATTGTTTGTTTTAATTTTACACTTTCCCTTTAATTTTGTCCCCTCCCGCCGCCTGTAAAAGCAATCAAGCGGCTAAACAGCCACTATGATGGCTTTTACATTGCAGGGAATTGCCAGCTGTAGCTTCAGGCATCATCCAGATATCTCTACTTCAAGTCCCTTACGTCATTTGACATCAACCCTGGGGAAGTGGTTAAGATGCTGACACCTGGAACTGAAACCAATTGAATAATCAGCTTGGGTGGGGTCAGCGCTGGATCATTGGACAGATAAGTGTCCTTATATTTAAAGTCAGCAGCTACAGCTATTGTAGCTGCTTCCTTTTAATTTTTGTGGGGGGAGACTGAAGCTCCTCTTTAAGCAGGTCATCTTATGCAAATTTCTTTCCTTTAACCACATGGGTTGAAAGAAAGAAAATAGCTTGATTCCCCCACCAACACATTGTTGATGAGGGAATCCCTCCCCTGGAGCTATTATGTTCTGCTGGTAGGGAGCATGGGGAGCTTTCTCCACCAGCAGAATACAATGATCACTGCTAGCAGCTATAGCAGTGATCTGGTAAAAAAACTCAACATGCTGGTTGTACTGAAGCTGATTGTGGGTCAGCTTCAGTACAACCAGCCTGCCCATAGAGGACCGAAATTCAAATTTCGATCCATCTATGGCTGGCTTTAGGCCTCTTGTACACTGCTGCCTGAAAACACTCAGTTTTCAGATATATATAGGCGTTTATTTTTATTTTTTTACTGATCTAAATGAAGCCCACATTTTCCAGTGTGTCTGTACACAAGGCGTGTAAACATGCTCTGTGTATTGATCAGTAAAAAAAAAAGGAAATACAGAAATCTGAGTTTCCAATCAGTATTTTTGTATGTATACTCACAAATACGCACACATGCCATGTTTCTAGTAGAGATGTCGCGAACATAAAATTTTCCATTTGCGAACGGCGAACGCGAATTTCAGCAAATGTTTGCGAACGGGTGAACCGGGCGAACCGCCATAGACTTCAATAGGCAGGAGGATTTTAAAACCCACAGGGACTCTTTCTGGCCACAATAGTGATGGAAAAGTTGTTTCAAGGGGACTAACACCTGGACTGTGGCATGCCGGAGGGGGATCCATGGCAAAACTCCCATGGAAAATTACGTAGTTGACGCAGAGTTGGGTTTTAATCCATAAAGGGCATATATCACCTAACATTCCTAAATTGTTTGGAATAACGTGCTTTAAAACATCCAGTGTGTGTATACGATCAGGTATGATGTTGTATCGATCAGGTAGTGTAAGGGTTATGCCCGCTTCACAGTGACAGACCAAACTCTGACAGACCAAACTCCCCGTTTAACGCACCGCAAACAACCGCAAACAGTCCATTTGCACAACCGCAAACTCCCCATTTGTACAAGGTTGGATACCAAGCTAGCCATGTCCCGTTCCTTGTCCTCACTGACGTCATTGAAGGTCTCTTCCTCCACCCAGCCACGTAAAACACCAAGGGTCCCCGAAAGGTGACAACAAGCCCCCTGGGACGCCTGCTGTGGTTGGTCTTCCACCTCCTCAAAGCCCCCTTCCTCCTCTGACTCCTCTTCTTCAGACTCCTCAGGCTGCCGCAGGTCCAGCAATCGACGACGACAAGGCTGCTTCTGGTGGTGATGGTGACCACAACTCTTCCTCTTCATGCTCATCTACAGCCTGATCCCACACTCTTCAAAAGGGCTTTTTGGGGTGCTGTCAGGACGCTGTCCTTACAGCAGATGGGTCTTTGAGGACTGGAGTGGACACAGAACACTGGCCTAGCTATTAATTCAGCAGCAGCAGCACTCTCCCTGCTCTAACTAACACTGCAGCTTCAGAATGAATCTAAGATGGATGCTGTCCTTGCTTTTTTATAGGAGGTGGGAGGGTCTGGGAGGGAGGGTATGCTGATTGGCTGGAATGTGTCTGCTGACTGTTGGGTACAGGGTCAAAGTTTGCTCAATGATGATGTAGAGGGGGCGGACCGAATATCGCATATGTTCGCCGGCAAATAGTTCAGGACATCTCTAGTTTCTAGCTTGTGTGTGCATAAAGCGTGATAAACAGACTTTCCTCACGTTTTTTCTTCCAGGAATTTTTGATACTCAGACATCAGTACAATGTGCAAGAGGCCTTACAAAAAAGAAATGCACTCCATGCAGTAACATTTAGGCCTCTTGCACATGGTACTAACACTTGACCATCAGTGTTTCTGGGCGCATTTTTAGCTGTTTGTTTTGCATGTAATTGCGTGTACAGGCAGTCCCCGGGTTACAAACAAGATTGGGTCTGTAGATTTGTTCTTAAGTCAAATGTGTTTGTAAGTCAGAACAGGTACATTTTTTAAGTGTAGCTCCAGCCAAAATAAACATTTTTACGTTTTTTAGATAGCATAGGGAAGGGGTAACACCCCTGTACCATTTGTTTTCCTGTTTGTGCCCCTGTTCAGAAAATTTTTCCTCACTTTCAGTCCATATCACAACTGGATTTTGAAAATGTTGGGATGTGTGTAGCACCCTCTATGTAGGTTCTAGGACAAACTATAAAGGGGGCCCTGCCTGCTGATCAGGGGGGGGGGGGTCTGATTGTTCAGCTAGGCTGTCATGTGTTTCCAGGTGTGCCTTAACACTGTATACTTGACTCTTCAGGGAAACGCGTCGGCTTGCTGGGGACCTTCCGTGACCGTGCTCCATCTGAGACCCTTACGTCACCTTTTTACACAGGTGCTCCATCTGAGACCCTTATGTCACCTTTTTACACAGGCTGCCAGCTCTCCCTTGTTGGGAAGTATTTCTACGTTGTGACTTGATTTATTTATTTTAATTATGTCTAACATGGGCATTAATGCTCATGTATAGTTTTAAAGATGTACAATAAAATTATCTTTTTTATTATTATATTTGTGGTGTGGTTGTGATCCTTCTCCTCCCATTGGCCCGCAAAGCCCCATCTTTTATCTACCTATTTTTTGGATACTTTCAGGGTCCTCTCACTAGGCACCCCCTCTGACACTTCAGGGTCCTCTCACTAGGCACCCCCTCTGACACTTTAGGGTCCTCTCACTAGGCACCCCCTTGACACTAGCTGGCTCCTGGATCCCTGGGACCTTCACCGGAGTGGTCCCCTCTACACTTTCAGGCAAACCCTCAGGGGCAATTCACAGTACTCACGAACTTGGCATGCTTTCCTAGAACTGAACCCCTCTATCTCCACTGGTCCTCAGCACACCGGATCCTCTCTGCAACTCAGCTCAGCTCTCTCTCTGGATTCTCAGGCAGCCACCCGAGACACCCAATCCTTCTGACAGGAGGAGAGACAGCCGTACCCTCCCTCCTGGGACTCTGCTTCCCGTCAAAGACGACTAAGCGGACGTTTTCCGTGAAACGCGTCAACCGCTGTGCATCTTTCCCGTGTCTTTGGCTATATGGATATACCTTTAAATGTTTTTATTACTTTTTGGATACAAATAAACAGATTTTATTTACCTTTCATCTTCAACTTGGAGTGCGGCTTTTTCTCCCTACATATCTATCCCATCAAAGACGCTGCGTCATGAGTTCCCCTCAGACTTATACCCACTCCCAGAATCCTGTGCAGAAGAGTCTGCCTTTCTGGGGTAGATACAGGCCTGAATGTGCCACTGATTGGGTTTCCTCCACTGCCCAATGAGAACCCTTCTCATGGAGCCAGTGGGGAGACTCTCCAGCCTCAATAGCAACACCTGAGAGACATGACAGCCCAGCTGAAAATCATGGCCCTGCTGTTAGGCAGCCAAGGCCCACTATACTTTGCCTAGCACCTACCTGGTAGGGTGCTACAGCATGACAACTCTTACAGGAGTGAATTTCCCTTCCTAGGGGTAGATTTCCCCTTACTTCCTGTTGTCTCCCTGTGTTTGTAAGTAGGAGACGTTTGTAAGTCGGATGTTTGTAACCCAGGGACCGCCTGTATATGCAATACTTTCCTAGGCAAAATTCATTCATATTTATGCCCATATGCTCATATTTGTACGCTTTTGCATGTACCGGCACAAAATACTGACCAGGAATGCACTTTTTTTTTTTTTTTTTGTTTCACTCAAGAATATGCAGCGCTTGTTTATGCGCCTGTTTGTACAGTCTAATTGTAAACAATGAGCTGCAACTTTAGGGCTCTTTCACACGGTCCGCCTCCGTAGGCGGATCCGTGTTGCTCAGCAGGGATCGATCCGCGATCCCCGCTGAGCCGGCGGATGATAGCTCCATCTCCGCTTACAGAGCGGAGAGGGAGGTGTCTCAGCACCCGCTGCCCTCTATGGGGGATCGGATGAGAGCGGACCGCTTGTCCGCTCTCATCAGATCCGCTCCGCTCCGATTACTGAACGGATGGAAAATAGGGTTTCCATCCGTCCAGATTTCAGCACAGGATCGGATGCGGATGGCAGCGGGTGTCAGCGGAGGTGTCTCCGCTGACACCCGCTGCCCCATAGAGCTGCATGGAGGATCCGATCAGATCCGCCTAAAAAACTGACAGGCGGATCTGATCGGACCGCCCGTGTGAAAGAGCCCTAGATCTGTAAACAAAATGACTGTACTGAGCTTTTTCAAACTGCGGTATGCAAGAGGCCTTGAACACACAGAACATTTTTACAGCAACAGACCTTGGTACATTCCACCATTCAGTGAATGTGCAGACGTTTTCTAGTCTTGTATATTTTATAAAACGTCTGGTTTTAGGTATCCAAAAGTGGCAACCGTAACTGCCACAAGTATTATCCCCTCTATAAAAGTAATTTAGGAGTCCTTAGTTAAAGTGTAACTACTTTTGTTGAGAAAAAAATATTCCCCTCTGGGTGATCTATGTACATTACAAAGATTTTGACAAACTTTGTTGCAGATTCCTATCTTGTTATTCTGAAGAAATTCCTGTGTGTTTTTCTGTGTCCATATGCTCAAGTGTAATGGGAATGGTTTCTTAATTATCAACCAGCTGCTGCACCTAATGAGGAAAATTGCTGGGCCTGCATCTCTAGACCAAAAATGACATTTTTGTTGGAGGGGATGCCTGATATATGACTTGTACCTTCAAACTTCTGAGAAAATCAGTGAGCTAATCACACAAGCAGGAAATGACATATCTGGGGGGCGTTCTGTACACATTCTGTGTACAGAACACCTCCAAGTAGCCATATTGCATTTTACAGAAAATTACAGCGCTGCAGATTAAAAAGGAAATGTAATTTTTAATAACATTCAATTACAATATGACTTGTGTCGCAATTGTATTTGCTTTATTATTTATTTATAATTTAATTTGCTATTTTTTTTCCCACGTAAGGGGAGTTACCTTTTAGAGAGCCACACGTCATCTCTCAATTTTCTGAAAGTGCAATATTTTAAAGCCCAATTGAACTTTAGAATAGTAAATTGTATCTATGGTCAAAATATAAAATCATATATTAAAGTAGAACTATAGGCAAAACTTTTTTACTGGTGCCTCCATGGCAGCGAACGTGTGATAGTAGCCCCGCCTACTTCCGCACACAGGACCAGCGCATAGCTGTAAAAAGTTAACACCCATACAACAGCCCATTTCCTTTCTTGTCCTCATGGAACTCACAGCCAGTGTGAAGAGAAGAAACCCTTACCTGCCACCTTTGGTGGTTTTCCGCACAGGTTAAGTCTCTCCTGTAGCACAGTCCCTGACCTTGGGACGCCTAATGCTCTAAAAAGGTAGGAAACTCCTTCTGTGGATCTTTGGGGTGAAAATGGGGTGCTACCTAGCCCCACATACAGCAGTGCAGCCAGGGCTATGTTCCTCAGAAGAGCTGTCCTCGTCTGGAGCCTGCCTCCCAGAAGTGAGTGGATCCATTGAACTGTGACATTGCATTTCCAACATAAGTATGTTTTCTCATTTTTTGGAATTTATCTGTGAATGGCCTCATAAGTTGTGTGTTACATCTCCTCTCGGATGGGCTAAAACTGCACCGTGTTTCAGTATGCATTCTAGTAGCAATAGTGCAAGAGAAAGCTAATTGTCTACATTCAAGGGAATGATGCATTATGCTGAACAGGTCAAGTGGATAGAGCTCACATGGGGGGCCATCTTTGGTTTGGGCAAGTACTCCCACAGTGGCAATCTTGGAGTTGGCCAAGACTACCTGGAAGCTGTCTTGGAAGTGGGCAAGGTGAGAAGTTTGCCAGGAGTGGGAGACAGGCAGAAGAGTTAGGGAACATGGGGTTAAAGACCCAGTGGCTTCCAGATAGGGCATTCACAAAATAGGACCCATAACCGCAAACCCTGCTTCAAGGGCCATTTCCTGCTGCCAAGTAAATAGATATTCTGAACTTCTGTTTCTGTCTGGCATTATTATTATACCTGACTAAATGTCAGTGTTTCAGCTGCCCTGCACTATGAGCTCACTGCATAACAAAGATCCACACGGTTCCTCTAGGTTAGGGTCATCAGACCAGGCAGGTATTTTGCTGCTAAAAGAGTGCATTCGGGTGCTAACTGACCTCTCTCTTGGCAAAGGAGCCCAGTCTGTCCCACTGACAAGAATATGCATGAGAGGAGCACCAGAAATCCAGTCCAAGGAAGAGAAAATCCTCTTCCATACTGCAAACGCTAACACTATGGCCTAAAGGGTGCCTTAAAAAGGCAGACAGAAGCTTCAGCCCATTATGCTTAGCCGTGAGGAATTGCTGTAAAGTTGCAGTTACAAAATAAATAATGTGCCGAGATTGCCCTAAAGAGGGTGACAGAAGGTCTTCCACCTCACTATTCATAGCCCCAAAGGATTGCTATGAGCCTGGATGAAATTGCCTTATGAAGATAAAAATTGTGTTAAGATTGCCTTAAAGGGGTAGACAGAATCTCTCCTGCCCACTATTTATAGTAGTAAAAGATTGCTGTGGGCCTGGGTGAAGTTACCATATCCAAGTTATTGAGAATACCTCAAGCTGCATTCCGATACTGTTGCTACCAACTGCATAAAGCCTTCCTCTGCAAAGAGCAGGCCAACTGCTGGGGAGGAAGAACAGAGAGGATAAGCTGGTACTTTATGTTCAGCCTAGGGCTTTGCTCCTGCTGGCCATTCTCTTTAAGCCATATAAGAAACCACAGCAGGCTCTACATAAGAAAGTTGCCACAGCATTTCCTCAGTCGGAAGAAGTAGCCTGCATGGCCTTCCAGGGACAGGTTCTCTTTGAGACAGTTCAGGTCAACAGCATTAGAGATGTGGCTGAAGTTGAACACTTGTCATTACTAGTGGAAGAAGGCTAGAGTATAGATTGCAAGGTCTTTTTCTCCTTCTACTTGTTAAGAAACGTCTTTTCTCCATTTGTGGTCTCTGCATATCCTCTGAAGGACCCATGCACTACCATTCTGGGATTCTGCCCCTTGTCAGATCCTCATGTATTAGGATGCTGGACCCAGAACTAGCCTAATTGCCTTCCTGAAATATTCTCATAGAGAGATCCTTAGATGGGAAATTATTGGTGCAGGCTCTATCAAGCAACCTGACATGGTCCTCCAGATATTCCAGTAATTTGAATAGGTTCATACACACTCTAGTCTCATATTTAAGCTGTCTGTATCAGGAGCGATCTGGATCTCCATTTTTGTATGAGAGGCCTAGAACTGAGGGTAGCCTCATGTGAGGCTTTTCCTTTGGCCTGGTTTCACCCCAGGCATTTACAGGCTTCTATTCTTCGAGGGGCAAGTTGACTCAGCCTTTGGTCAGGTGATTTCCCTTTAGCTGAGGCTCAGGGGTCTGGCTCTCGTGCAAGGAAGTGTTCTCTTCCTTTTTTAAGGAATCCCCATGGAAAGACATCTCAGATAGGGGATCATTGTAGGGAAGAGACCTAGGCACCCTTGATATCAAGGGGCTTGGTTGTCTTTGGCATCTTGTTTTCCAAGGTAACATCCAGAAGTTCTGGGCTGTTTTATATAATCTAATCTAGACCCATGCTGATTGGTTGCTGGGAGCAGAGCGGAAGTATTCTCACACTGGTGAAGTTGGAAGCAGGAGTTCCGGTGTTCCCTAGAGCAGGTCCTGTGCTGGGAGGAGTTTGCAGTGTTTACTTGTCAGATCTGCATTTCATTAGTGATCATATCTTATTGCCAAAGACAGGACAATAGTGAAAGGGGAGGCAAAGAATATTCTGATGAACTAGCTCTTCATTGGCTGTGAAAATGGTGAATGTAATGAAAGGAGTCCTGGTGGAGTGGTGATCCGTTTAATGATCTTTGGACTCATGTGAGTGTGAGTACTTTAGATATACACAGCTATTATCCGGATCCAGCTACACACAGGAATCCTGCTTTTATTGACCTCTCTATAACTTGAGGGTCAATATTGTCTGGTAAGAGTCCACCATATACTCACGTGGGGTGGTGTTGCTAACTCTTCATCCTTTTCACTGGTGGCTGGAGAAGCTCTTTTACTACTGGACTTTTATTATCCCTGTGTTGTTATCTGCACAACTGCATTGGAGTTGTCTTTGATCTTTCAAGAATGTATTGATTGTTATAAAACTAGCTATTGGCGCTACCTTTGCTTTTGTATGTAATACCATAAAGGTGGCACACTTCAATTTGCAGGTAGATCCAGAGTTTTGCAGTAGCAAAAGGTTAGATTGGTATCCTTGGCAAAACGACAAGCACCACCCTTGTCCGGCATGAGCATTCCAGGTATACATCTTGGCAGGCAGACTGCAAATGACAGCAGTGCCTAAACCTGTGAGACTGATTTCTACCCCTGGAGCTATTCCTGGAGGTGTGTTCCAAGTAGGCAACTTCAAAAGTTGACTACCGGCCCCCTGAGGTCAAACTAAAGACTAGGCAGTTTTGGCTCAGGTGCAGGGGTCCTTTGGTAGGATGCTCCGGTGACTTTCAGTACTTTCTTCCCTCGTTTATCTCATATGTTTGGAATGGAAAGCAGTCCGGTGTTCCAGGCTAATCCAGGCAGATGTAGTATGCCAACCTAAAAGGGGTGCCAGACAGTTGCTCTAAGAGATCTACTGTATCAGGATCATCTGTTCCTAAGGAATGTGTTTTGCCATCCAGCTTCAACTTGCCTTTGACAGCTTGATAATTTGAAGCTCAAATTTTGAGATCGGGCATCATGGAGTCTAGGAATCCATTAATGCAAAGCAGGGAGGTCTACTTCTTCATGTTTAATCTATTGCTTGACATGTGGTGATTTTTTATCTTGATGTAAGCCTTTAGGACTTTCTCCTGTAAAGTTTCTTTGCTGGACAAGTCCTCTCCTGCAGCTGGGCCTAGGTCAGCATTCGGCTCTTAATATTGCTGCCCATGTTACTTTGTGGGATATTTAAGTAGTTCACTCGTAGCCTTCACTTGGAGAGGTGACTGTTCAAGACTGGTGACCTTGTCTGGTATGGAACTTTTCACAGGTTTAACATAAGACAAGGTTGTTTGAACCCAGTTCTCCATCTTTCTCCAGTTAGTTTCTATTTGTCTCCTCAAACAGGACATCCTTAATAAATTCTTTGATCTGCATCCAGTTCATCCAAAGGAAGTTTCCGTCTCATGGTTGGATCTGGTCATGTTGGAAAGTTTATCTCTCAGCCTTTACTTTCCTCTTGTATTTCAAGATGGATCCTGTACTGATGCTCACTTTTCTAGCTCCATCATGTCAAGTTACCCAGCAGACCATCAACCAACTCCATTGTCTAGGGTTCAGGTTCCATCCTGTCCTGACAAGATGCACTCTACTAAATCTATGAGTGCATCCTGAGCTTTTGGCTGCTGGCTACAGTTTCTCAGATTGGCAAGGCTACCACCTAGGCTTCTATCCTCACTTTCCTGTACTCTACCAGGGGCTTGGGGGGATTATAGCCAGATTAACGCCCTTGCTGTGGGAGCATTTGGGTGTTGTCCCTTGTCCTTTTTCCATCTACGCTGTAATTTTTGGGGCAGACCATGGGGGCATGTCCTCTTGAGGGGGTGCTCTCCGGGGGACTGTCCTGAGGACTTGCATGTTGATGCAGATGAGGAGGGCATCACCGATGGTGCTTAATTGTTTTTCTACCAGGCAGACATTCGTCATTATCCGAAGCTTCTGGTATAAAAAATATTAAGGAAGCTCTTCAAACTGCAGGAAGTTCACAGCCTTGCTTTTGTCATGGCATCAAGAGCCTGTGGGCATTTCTTTGGCCATCCCATAGTGAGATTGCTTTGTCCAACTTGGGTGAAGTTCTTTCAATACATCCAGATCAATGATGGCGCACTTGCAAATAGTCATTAGCTAGCCAAAGTAGCTATACCTAGCTCCATAGAAACCAAGAATGGTAGAAGGCTCCAGCGCACAATCACCTTGCGGTTCCTAAAGTTAATTCTGAAGTCCTGCTATATGGCGGCTATATGTATGTTCCTCCAGCAGCATCTGAACATCATGGGCACATTATACAGAGATGTCAGCCAACGTGACAGGCAGGGGAGCCAATCTGGTTCCATTTTGGCATATTTATTCAACACTACTGACGGGCTAATTAGTCCTCACTACACCTGTCTTTGGCAGGAAGCCAGTAGCTTACTCACTTTCTTATGATGGAATTTGCTGAAGCTTCCCACCATGATAGCTAGTTATGGATTATTCACATGTATGCTGCCATGGAGGCACCAGGAAAACAGAAAATCGTATCATACTTAGCGTAATTTTCTTTTCCTGGTGTCCATCCATGGCAGTATACTGAGCTCACCCAGTTCGTTCCCAGCAATGTACAGGGAATGGGCTGTTGTGTGGGTGTTAACTTTTTATAGCTATGCACTGGTCCTGTGGGTGGAAGTATGCGGGGCTACTATAACACGTATAATGCTATGGATAGACACCAGGAAAAGAAAATTAAGGTATAATACAATTTTCTGTTTTTATTCATTTTGGATAGAACAAGGGAGGGTTATAACAACATCTTTCAGACTTTTTTTTGCCATTTGTTTTTTTAATGCCGAGATCTTCCTTCACTTGCTGTCCCATATCCAAACAGGAAGTGAGGCAAAATCCTTGCAAATTTAAGGAAGTCCTTGAAGGGAATTCAGGAAGTTGTAGAAAGAGATGCCTGCAAACAGGCAACACTTACAACATGAAAGGAGATCTTTCAAGTAAACTTATATTGGATTGTGAATAATAAATATTGCTTGTACTGGTATTACAATGCTGATGTTATAAAATTAAAGTGTATGCTGTGATCATAGATTCCCTTTAATCACTGACTTGGAATGTATGCAGATCAAGAATCTCGGAAATCTTTATCTGCATACTTTTACAAGGTTATTGACTCAGTACATTAATCAGCATGACAGCTAAGCAACCAGCATTTTTAGAAATAAGAGAGGTCGGCAATGGCAACCTGCATGTTTTTCATGATGTTTGCTAAGCTCACCAGCAATATGTTTTCAATAGTACAAGGATTATAAATGTATAAAACAAGAGCAACAAGTCTTTTTAATAACAAAAGAGTCATGAGGCTGATGGGAAAAAAAAGCACAAACAATCCTATACAATAATTTAGATATGCGGGACACCAAGTTATAAAGTTTGACTTGAAAATTTGTTTATGCTACTCCTATTTCAGGATGAAAGAATGATTAGGAGGAACATATAATTTTACTGCACTTTTGGGATTCTTTTCAAATTGGACAATTTAAACACTACAAGACTCCAGCATTCATTCTTGAAAGACCAGTTTACGTCTTTTACATTTTTGTAAAGTTAGGTTTAGACTGGTTGTCTAACCATCAGTCAAGTAGCTGACTCTTTTTAGGTCAGCTAACATAATATTCTTTGCTGATGAAAGCAGTTAACGCATGCAATGCCAAATGTTCACTACTGCAAAGAGGACCGGCATCAGTAAAGGAAGGATTTCTTCAGGAATCATTAGCCTGCTGAACATGGGATACACTTCAGTACAGTTAAGTTATACACCTAGTGCTTTTTCCCCAAAAATATTTTTTCACTAAACTTCTGCTTTACCAATGACAGTGGTGCACTAATGAGAAGGTGAATAAGAAAGGTGCACTAATGAGAAGGCGTACAGGATTCTTGGCATGACAGTTGGGAGCGAAGGGAAGGCCTCACTGTAAGAATCAGGCTCAGAATATATACCTGTAGAAAGCATCAAAACCCTGACAGCTAGCTTGGATGATGGTGAAAAGGTCCTTGCTAAAATCAGGCGTACCTATTGTTGCTGGAGTGCTAGAAACATATAATTATGCTCAGATGCAGCAGGGCTCAAGTACTAGCGCTACTCTACATTTTGGTGATCTGGCACACACTAGTAGCATAGTAAGACCTGGCCTTTTAGACACCAGTACTGCAGTATTTCATGGCGAAGTGGCGACCACCAGCATTGCAGTACAAGCTGGTGAGGTGGCTAGTATTAGTAATGTAATGCAACCGCAGCCACCAAGAATATGAGCACAGGCTGTAGAGCCCATAGTGTCCTTCCAGAGGGGCTGTAAACCCTAATTGGCTGACCCAGATTGAGCAGCACCAGTTATTCTCTTGTTTTTTGCATTTGTGACTATAACATCTGTCGTCCTCATGGTAATCCTGATCGGCTCCACACAATTCAACCCTCATAAATGACCTGTCCAAGATATGTTTAGATGTGTATACACCCCAACAAAGCATCTGCATAGACGAGTCCCTTGTACATTTTACTAGCAGGCTTGCAATCCAGCAAAATCTCCGCAGCAAGCGTGCCAGATATTGGGGGACAAAATGTATAAGCTCTGTGAGAGGGGCTTTAGAGTTTATGAGGGAAAAGACAGTCATGTGGAGCCCCCAGGATGCCTAGACTACATGTAAAGCAGTGGTAAGATAGTGTGGGACTTGTTGTCACCCTTGTTTCATATGGGGTACCATTTGTACAGGGACAACTTTTATGCAAGGTGCCACTTTTTAGACATGTGTTCCTTAAAAAACTGGCTGCTGTGGCGCCAGGCGTCGCCCAATGGCTCATTAACACCCCACACAGAAAGGGGGAGAAAGTCTGCCTGTGGAATAAAGAACTACTAGCAGTAAAATGGAACAAGTGTGATGTATTCATCCTGTGGGAGGCATAGACTTCAACGATCAAATGATGAAGCCATATTTAGCTTCCTGCAGAGCTAGACACTGGTACAAAAATTGTCTATATACAGTATATTTCAATTGGCTCTTTACACATTTTTTGTTATTTACAAAGCTATTTGAAGAAATAGATCCTTCCCAAAATTTTTATAAGTGATCGTCTCAGTCCTATTGTTTCCAGAAGGCGCAAATCCCAAATCCAGATGAAGTTAGCCAGCTGAATGAGAGGCATTTTCCAGATGTCCTCCAACCTACTCAAAGGTCACCCCAGAACAGAGTTGTATAAAGTACTCGAAACCCATACTTGAGTAAAAGTACAAGTGCTCGATCAAAAAGTGACTTGAGTAGAAGTGGAAGTGCTCAATCAAAAAGTGACTTGAGTAGAAGTACTAAAGTATTCAACATTTTTTGTACTTCAGGAATGCAAGTAGTTTTTTTTTAAATTTTGCTACTCAAGTACTGAAAGTAAAAGTACCAGTAGTTTTGAAAAAAAAATTGCTACTCAAGTACTGAAAGTAAAAGTACAAGTACTGTGTTATGTAGTTATTAAAGAAAGAAGTCAAAAGTTTGAACATCATATTGTTTTTTATTATTTAAAATGCAGCTCTTATTTATACATACAGTAGCATTTATTTTTGTATGCGCTGATAATACACATGTTTTGAGCTTCATGAAACCTGCCATCTACTGTTCTGGCAGTGGTGATTTTTATAATAGTAACGAGTAACTATGCAGCACAAAAAAAAATATCGGAGTAGAAGTATTGAAATCATCGAAAAAATGTAGTGAAGTAAAAGTGGAAGTAGGAGAAAAAAATTCTACTCTAGGAAAGTACAGATACCACCTTTCGGTACTTAAGTACAGTAGTGAAGTAGTTCTACTTAGTTACTATACATCTCTGCCCCAGAAATGATGCTGTGTAAAGACATGACATCCATTTTTTTTGTCCCTCCTGTCCTGACCAACCTGGCCTCTGCATCACGGACTGATTTAATTGCTATTACACTGTAGTAAGCTATTAGTCTGGGGTACAACCTGGCACATTATAGTGGTCCACAAAATTCTACACAAGATGTTATGTAGTCAGGAATCTGTCAATCGCATTTTGAGACCCTAAAATCAAAGCCTGGAAAGGTTATTGTTCTGAAAAGTTAAGTTACAGATAAAAAATTAAAAATAGTTGTTTTATCGAGTTAATGGTAGATTGTAACTATAGGTTATTGTTAACTATTGTTGAACAGGAACACCAGTCAGGTGCAGCACTGATCTGTGTATTCTGACAGCAGCAGGATGCTGATCTCAGAACACATACGTCAGTGCCTGTAGCGCTGTAGGGGAATATTTCTCCATCCGCACTTAAAAAAAAAAATTGTGGCAGTAACTCCTATGCTCAGCATATAATTTTTAAAAAAAAAATTCTGGCACAGAAAATGTTTTCATCCACATACTGAATGAAAAAAAAGAACATTACATACTGTATATGCCCAACATTAGAAGCATGGGGTGGATGTGTTGCTGAAGCTTCTAATGCTGGGCATTCACTTTTTCTGGCAGAAATTTCTTCATCCACGTTGATTGATGTGAATGAAGAAATCTGTTCTTTTTTCATTCAACCCACAGGCTGAACAACAAAAAAAAACCATTACATGTTCTGACCATAGACGTAATGTTTTTAGAGGCCCCTAAAATGCCAGGACAGTTCAAACACCCCCAAATGACCCCTTTTTTGGAAAAGTAGACACCCCAAGGTGTTTGCTGAGAGGCATATTGAGTCTTTGGAAGATCTTATATTTTGCCACAAGTGTTTGTAAAATATCATAGGCGTGCACAGGGGGTGTGCCAGGTTGCCTGGGCACACCCTAATCACTGCATGCTGTGCCGATTCCCCCTATTGCCTGGGCCTCCCTCATGTTGCTCTCCCAAAATGGAGAGTAAGGTAAGGGGCTCGTAAATATAGAATTTATCAGCCTCTTCTTTTTCTAAATAAACGCAGTAAACACACTCACTCACTGTGTAAAATCATAACTGAAGCATGGTAAACTGTGTTAGAGCGGTGTTCCAGCTTGAGAAAAAATAAATAAAAGTCAGCAGCTACAAATACTGTAGCTGCTGATTGTTAATATATAGACAATGTCAGCACCCCAGCTGATTTTCGGATCGCTGCCGCCACCATTCATTGTAAGGGAAAAAGGCAGTGAAGCCTTTGGGCTTCATAGCAGGTCTCCTACTGTGCATGAGCGAAGCATGCTGTGCTTTCTTATTGGCCTGGCGGCAGGTGAAGGAGTAGGGGGGGTGGGCGAAATGCCGAGGGACGGCGCCACAGCACCATCTTCCAGAAATGGGGAAGAGTACCTGTCAAAAACAGGTACCTGTTCCACCCTCCCCCTGAAAAGTGCCAAATGTGGCATCAGAGGGGAAGGGGGGAGGAATTAGATCAGTTTTGGGTGGAACTCCACTTTAACTATGCTTCATTTTTTGAGTGAACAGGAAGCCACTCAACACAGAGCACTTCCCATTCATTCACTGTCCCATGCAGCTGGGGCTGCAGAGAAAGGCATGTGTGTTTGAGCTTTGGGGTGCACACCCTAATGCAATAGACTGCGCACACCTATGGAAAATATATATATATATATATATATATATATATATATATTTTTTTTTACACAAAGTTGTTATTTTACTGAGATATTTCTCACACACATTATGGATATACGTAACATTACACCCCCAAACACATTCTGCTATGGGGATACCACATGTGTGAGGCTTTTGCCAGCCTGGCCACATACAGGGGCCAAAATCCAATCAGCACCTTCAGGGGTTCAAAGAGCATAACTTGCGCATTTAATTTCCTGACTAACACAGTCAGTCAGAGCCCTAAATTTCCAGGATAGTCCAAACAGCCCCCAAATTACCTATTTTTGGAAAGTAGACACTTCGAGGTATTTGCTAAGAGGCATTATGAGTATTTTGCAGAACTAATTTTTTGCCAAAAGTTTTTGGAAAATGAAGAAAGAAAGTGAAAATGTATTTTTTATTTTCTTTTTTTCCCTAACCTTGTGACAAAAAAATGAGATCTGCAAAACACGTGGAAGCACTCCCATTAAATTCTTTAGCTGACCCATAGAAGCTAATGTATTTTTTTTTTTTTTTTTTACAGGTGACACAGTACTCAGGTGGGGACAGGCCCATGGAGCTGTGGGGACAGGCCCATGGGATTCTTCACCTCAATCTCAATAGTTCATCTCATTATTTGCTGTATAGCAGTGTGCAGAGGGCTCATCCAGAAATTGTAGTCTTCACCTTAGCTGTCCCCACTCTTCAGGAATCGTATAACACTACTGCTTAAAGAGGTTGTAAACCCGTTTAAAATTTTTTTTTTTTTTTTTTTACATCCTGCAAGAGAAACACATAATGAGCTAGTATGCATCGCATACTAGCTCATTATGAAATACTTACCTTAGAACGAGCCCCCGCCGTGCCGCTCACTCACCTGTATGACGAGCGACATGTTCAGTCGCCCGTCTTCCGGGATCGCGGCATCCGGCCATCTGATTGGCCGGAGCCGCGGTGACGTCACTCCCGCGCACGCGCGCGGGAGCCGACGGTCACGGCACGGGGCTCTGAAGGAACGGCACGATCAGCCGTTCCTTCAGAGCGCATGCGCCAGTGACGTCACTGGCTGCATTAAAGGTAAATATCTCCTAAACGGTACATGTTTAGGAGATATTTACAGTACCTATAGGTAAGCCTTATCATAGGCTTACCTATAGGTACAACTTCCCGAGGAGGGTTTACTTCCTCTTTAAGAGTGTATGAGGGCTAAGGTCCCTATCTCATATGCATAGTGTACATATTTGAGCTAATTTGGAAGCAGTCAATTAACATATCAACAGATCTTTGGAGTGGGAATTAAGCAGGAGTACCTGGAGAAAACACGCAAACACCATGCAGATAGTGTCCTGGCTGGATTCATACCACTAAGCCATTGCATTGTCCATTGTTTTTGTTAGCATTTAGAATGAACATAGAATGCAATTGATCACTGATTATCAACAGCAGATTATTTTGTTTTACCTTTTATTTTAATTTTAAAAAGTTTTACTGCCGGTTCACACTAGCGCGATATGGGAACCAGCTTGATTCCAGTGCGAGTTTGCGCATCGCATAGGACTCGCATGCAGTTCACACTGCCCTATGCAAACTGCTGTGGGTGTAAATAGAACGTTAATGACAACCCAAGATCAGTTCGCATATCGCAGTGCAAACTGTCAAATGCTGCAGGAATCGGATCGCATGGGTGTGAACACCTATGCGATCTGATTCCAGTGCTGACCAAAAAAAGGGTTCTGCACCATTTTGGTCCAAATGCGATGCAAATTCATCCATACAATCTGTATGGTTGAATTTGCATCGCACAGACATCGCATGTGATATGCACAGCATTGGGGTGCGAACCACATGCGATGTTTGTCATTGCACTAGTGTGAACCGGGACTTAGGCCCCTTTCACACTTACGGCCCGTTCAGTTCATCAGTTCAGTCACGTCAAAATGTATCAGTTTTTCGTCCGTTTTTTCATCCATTTTTCATCCATTTTTTTTACATCCATTACCAATGCAAAAGCGGATGAAAAACGGACCGTTTGTCCATTTACATCAGTTTTTCATCCGATCCTATGAAAAATAGGGCATTCATCCGTTCAAAAAAACGGACATTGACGGAAGCAGATGAAAACGGATGTTAACGGATGATCATCCGTTGTCATCCATTTTTACATAGAGATACATTGATGTCCATTTTTCATCCGTCAACAGATGGATAAAAAAATGGACAAATGGACCTATGTGTGAAAGGGGCCTAAGTCTCCATTCACACTAATACGACTTGTCAGACGACTTGTCAACCTGGCAAGTCGCGGTCTGTTGTGTGGTACGGGAATCGTTCTAATCTGAGTGACACAAGTCGCTCTGACTTAGAAAAAGGTTCCTGTACTACTTCGGGGCGACCTGGAGCGTCTTGCATAGACATTAATTCTGTGAAGTCCGTGCAAGTCGCGCCGAAGTCACGGTGCACGCGACCTCACAGGTCACCCCCGAAGTCGTGCCGCTTCAATGTGAACTGGCACTAAAGGTAATAAGTAAATATTTAAGCAAAAAATTGGGGGAGCAAACCCTGAACATGTATATCTAAAGCCAGTGCAGCTATGGACCAAGCAACATGTATATTAAAAAAGAATAGCGCACACATGCAAAAGAAATGACTTTCAAATATGGAGACAATCCATAAATAAAAATGGGGATTTAGTCCCACCATATGGCCATATCGTGCTCAAGCCCACCACTGCGTCAAAGTAAATATTTGTTTAAACGTGTTTATTTGCTTAGTTCTGATAGTGTAGACAAAACCTAGATTTCATGTATCACCATAGGAATCCTCAGGTAAAATCAAATTTATAACTTATTTTAATAGATTAGATTGTTACCACATTAGATATATTACAGTATTTCAGCTTTGATGTGAACACCACATGTGACTCTTGGCAGAATTACAACTTTTGATAAACTCAAATACTGCACCTGTGTCGCTAAGCTCAGCTGAAAATGAAACCCGTAAGTGAAAATGAAACATAAACTACTGCTAAAGTAGAGGTGAAAACTGTGCCACAGATTACAATCAATCTATCCTTAAAAAAAAAAAAAACTAAACCTAAAAAAATAAAGTCAGAAAACGGAAAGCTGCTGTCCTAATTTTGATGTGTCATCAAATTCTAATGGTGTGAGAAAATGAACAGCGCTACTCTATATACACCTATTTGTAATGCATTAACACAAAAATGCTAAATATACTAAGAAATACAATATAGTGCTAGTGCAATAAATTGTGCAATCCAATATGTTCACATACATTTTCAATAAATACATGCATCTGGAAAACTATGTGCAAAAGAAAAATGTATATATATTTCATACAAGAAAAAAAAGTCCCCAAAGACCAATAATAGTGTGTTAGAAGTGATTTAGATCTTTCAAAGCAACAGTGGTGGAGCCAGAGGGTTAGCTGGGGTGGCAATCGCCACCCCAGACAAAGTCCTTGCCACCCCTGCTGCCACCCCGATCCTAGGCGGATGCATGGCAGCGGAGGAATCACAGGGGATCGCTGTACGGGAGCTGCGGAGGGAGGCGGATGGAGAGCTGGTAGGCAGAGGGAGGGAGGAGGAGCGGAGTAATCACAGGGGAGCGCCGCCGATCCATCCCACACCAAGACAGGACTGGACAAGCATCCTGTATCTTACTTTCACTTTGTGTCCTACCTCTGGGTGATGTCATGAGAGAACCAGGGAGGGACTAAGGAGAACCTCAAATACCCATTGGCTGGGGAGGCAGCAGGAGTCGTGCAGCCTAAATCTTGCAGGCTGCACCGCCTCCTGCTACTTACACAGCCAATGGGTGCATCAGAAGCGCTGTCTGTCAATCACATGCCTTAAATCTTCGTCCCGATTCCCGCGGTCTTCCTGTCTTGGTGTGGGTCTTGTGGGATGGATCAGCTCTGAAAGGAGTTCCTGGGCAGCCTGCAGTGACTGAGGTGAGGGACAGATTTGCCCAAGTAGTAGAAGCGCCTGTTCCTGTACAGTCTATGCTCCTTAACAAAAATGTTTCCCCCTTTAATAAGTCATTGTAATGCCACCCATATTCTTGCCCTTTTACCAGGGTGAAAGTAACCTAACACCTGTGCAGCATTAGTGTCCGCTTACTGTCAGTCACCCTGTTTAAAAGGGCAGGAATATGGGTGGCATTACAATGATTTAGTAAAGGGGGCAAAATTATTTATAATAATTCTCCTAAATCCTGCTTTTTTTATTTTTAGCAGAGTGGCAGATTTTTTATGGGGCTAATAAGCCACAACAGCAAGCCAAGTGTTTGGCTTATGGTTGTGGCATGGCCCCATTGACCTGGATAGCCAAATTTCACATAGGCTTAACATAAACCATCAATGCTGTGGCACATTTAGAGGGGTTCCAGTTGTGATCTAGACTTCGAGTTGTCTGTTTTTACCATCCCCTGACCGCTCAGAAAAAAGTCTTAAATGGGCAAAATTATCTGAAAAAACTGACCCTTTAACTACTTCAGCTCCCCCTTAATGACCAGACCATTTTCTGCGATACGGCACTGCATTGCTTTAACTGACAATTGCGAGGTTGTGTGACGCTGTACCCAAATACAACTGATGTATTTTTTCCCCACCATTAGAGATTTCTTTTATTGGTATTTGATCCCCTCTGCAGTTATTATATTTTTCGCTATAAACATAAAATTAGCGACAAATCCTTTTTACTTTCTGCTATAAAACATTCCCAATGAAAAAAATTTAATTTTTTCGTAAATTTAGGCTAATATGTATTCTGCCACATATTTTTTGTAAAAAATCCTAAGTGTATTTTGATTGGTTTGCAAAAAAGTTATTACGTCTACAAACTATGGAACTTTTTATTTTTTTAATTGTTTTTTACTAGTAATGGCAGCGATCAGCGATTATTAGAGGGACTGCGACATTGCAGTCGCAATTTGCATCTCACAGACATCGCATGTGATATGCACAGCATTGGGGTGCGAACCACATGCGATGTTTGTCATTGCACTAGTGTGAACCGGGACTTAGGCCCCTTTCACACATACGGTCCATTCAGTTCATCAGTTCAGTCACGTCAAAATGTATCAGTTTTTCGTCCGTTTTTTCATCCATTTTTCATCCATTTTTTTTACATCCATTACCAATGCAAAAGCGGATGAAAAACGGACCGTTTGTCCATTTACATCAGTTTTTCATCCGATCCTATGAAAAATAGGGCATTCATCCGTTCAAAAAAACGGACATTGACGGAAGCAGATGAAAACGGATGTTAACGGATGATCATCCGTTGTCATCCATTTTTACATAGAGATACATTGATGTCCATTTTTCATCCGTCAACAGATGGATAAAAAAATGGACAAATGGACCTATGTGTGAAAGGGGCCTAAGTCTCCATTCACACTAATACGACTTGTCAGACGACTTGTCAACCTGGCAAGTCGCAGTCCGTTGTGTGGTACGGGAATCGTTCTAATCTGAGTGACACAAGTCGCTCCGACTTAGAAAAAGGTTCCTGTACTACTTCAGGGCGACCTGGAGCGTCTTGCATAGACATTAATTCTGTGAAGTCCGTGCAAGTCGCGCCGAAGTCACGGTGCACGCGACCTCACAGGTCACCCCCGAAGTCGTGCCGCTTCAATGTGAACCGGCACTTAAATCTTTGCAAATTTATTAAGAATAAAAAACGAAACAAAAAAAAATCACATGTACACAAGTATTCACAGCCTTTGCTTGACACTCAAAATTAAGCTCAGATGCATCCTGTTTCCATTGATGATCCTTGAGATGTTTCTAAAAATTGATTGGAGTCCACCAGTGGTAAATTCAGTTGATTGGACATGATTTGGAAAGGCACACATCTGTCTATATAAGGTCCACAGTTAACAGTGTATGTCAGAGCACAAACCAAGCCATAAAGTACAAGGAATTATCTGTAGATCTCCAAGACAGGATTGTATCAAGGCACAGATCTGGGAGAGGGTACAGAAAAATTTCTGCAGCATTGAAGGTCTCAGTGAGAATAGTGAGCTCCATCATCTGTAAATGGAAGAAGTTTGGAACCACGAGGACTCTTCCTAGAGCGGGCCGCCCAGGCAAACTGAGCGATCGGGGGAGAAGGACCTAAGTCATGGAGGTGACCAAGAACCCGATGGTCACTCTGACAGAGCTCCAGCATTTCTCTGTGGATAGAGGAGAACCTATCAGAAGAACAACAATCTCTGCAGTACTCCACCAATCAGGCCTGTATGGTAGAGTGACCAGACGGAAGCCACTCCTCAGTTAAAGGCACAAAAAAGCCCACCTGGAGTTTGCCAAAAGGCACCTGAAGGACTCTCAGACCATGAGAAACAAAATTCTCTGGTCTGATAAAACAAAGATTGAACTCTTTGGCCTGAATGACAAGTGTCATGTCTGGAGGAAACCAGGCACCACTCATCACCTGTCCAGTACCATCCCTACAGTGAAGCATGGTGGTGGCAGCATCATGCTGTGGGGATATGGAAACTGGGAGACTAGTCAGGATTGAGAGAAAGATGAATGCAGCAATATACAAAGACATCCTTGATAAAAACCTGCTCCAAAGCACTTCGGACCTCAGACTGGGGCGAAGAGTCATCTTCCAACAGGACAAGGATCCTAAGCATACAGCCAAGATAACAAAGGAGCGGCTATGGGACAACTCTGTGAATGTCCTTGAGTGGCCCAGCCAGAGCCCAGACTTGAACCCGATTGAGAGATCTGAAAATGGCTGTGCACCGACACTCCCAAACTAACCTGATGGAGCTTGAGAGGTCCTGCAAAGAAGAATGGGAGGAACTGCCCACAAAATAAGTGTGCCAAGCTTGTAGCATCATACTCAAAAAGGCTTGAGGCTGTAATTGGTGTCAAAGATGCTTTAACAAAATATTGAGCAAAGGCTGTGAATACTTACGTACATGGGATTTTTTGGGGGTTTTTATTTTGATTAAATTTGCAAAGATTTCAAACTTCTTTCACATTGTCATTATGGGGCATTGTTTGTAGAATTTTAACCAGTTCTGACCACCTGCCGCCTTTTTACTGCGGCAGGGTGGCTCATACAGGCAAAATGACGTAGACCTATGTCGCTCGTCTGAGAGAAACTAGGGGGTGAGTGCGCACCAGCGGCGGCGCGCTCCCGTCCCCGATCGTCAGCAGGGAAGCCGATGCGGGTGTCAGGCGGCTCCGATTGCTGCCTGACACCCGCGATCGCTTTCCGCTGAGAGAGAAGGACGGTCGGCTGTTATAAACACAGCCGACCGTCCTTCTCCCTGGGATGATCGCAGAGCTCATGTGATCCTGCTATATAGGATCACATGTCTCTATGTTCATCTCAGAAGCCACGCCCCCCACAGATAGAATCACTCCCCTAGAGTCACATTTAACCCCTTGATCACCCACACTGTTAACCCCTTCCCTGCCAGTGTCATTATTACAGTAACAGTGCATATTTTTAGCACTGATTACTGCAGTAATGTCATTGGTCCCCCCAAAAGTGTCAACAATGTCAGTTAGGGGTCCGATCTGTCCGCCGCAATGTGGCAGTCCTGCAAAAAAACGTAGATCGCCGCCATTACTAGTAAAAAGAAACAATAATAGCTAATAGACGTGATAACTTTTGCGCAAACCAAACAAAATACGCTTATTGCGATTTTTTTTTTACCAAAAATATGGAGCAGAAAATAAATTGGCCTAAAATGTTAAAAAATTATGATTATTACATTTTTTTTTGGGAATGTTATATAGCAGAAAGTGAAAAATATTGTTTTTTCCAGAATTGTCGCTTTTTTTTTGTTTATAACGCAAAAAAAAAATAAAAATTGCACAAATCCCACCAAAAGCAAGCTCTATTTGTGTACAGCGTCGCACGACCGCACAATTGTCCGTTAACCACTTGCCGACCAGTCACTGGGACCGTACTGCGGCAAAGTGGCTCGATTCCATCCAGCGACGTAGACCTACGTCGCTGGACTCCTCCCCTTGTAGGCGGCGCTCGAGCGCCGCCAGAGGCACGCTCCCGCTGTTTTCAGTCACAGCGGGAGTTGGGCCAGGGGAGGAGTGGCGGCGATTGCCGCTGCTCTTCCCCGATCGTTGGGGAATCGAGTTTGGAGATCCGCCCGCCTGTGTAAACAGAGCGGGCGGATCTCCTAAGTGACAAACAGTGACAGATTGCAGGGTTCAGCATAGCTGAACCTGCGATCTGTCCCTGTGTCACTCAGTCACCTCCCCCCCCCCACACACGTTAGTAAGCACCAGGCATACATTAACCCCTCCCTCTCCAATAAAATTAACCCCTTCCCTGCCAGTGTCATTTTTACAGTAACAGTGCATATGTATAGCACTGATTACTGTAGAAATGTCACTGGTACCCCCAAAAGTGTCAAAAATGTCAGTCAAGGGTCCGATCTGTCCGCCGCGATGTCGCAGTCCCGCAAAAAAAAAAAAAAAAACCCACCAAAAATGACAAAAATCTTTCCCTTAGTTAGTAAACACAATAACTTTTGCGCAAACCAATCAAAATACGCTTATTGTGATTTTTTTGACAAACATATGTAGCAGAAAACAAATTGGCCAAAAATTTAAAAAAATGTTGATTTTTACATTTGGGGGGGGGGGGGGGATTTCATATAAAAAAAATGTGAAAATATTGTTATTTTTTCAAAATGAAAGCTCTTTTTTTGTTTATAGCGCAAAAAGTAAAAATCGCACAGGTGATCAAATACCACCAAAAGAAAGCTCTGTTTGTGGGGAAAAAGGACGTAAATTTAGTTTGGGTACAGCGTCGCAAGACCGCGCAATTGTCAAAGTCGCACAGCGCCGAATCACAAAAAGTGGCCTGGACGTAAGACAGCAAAATCCTCCGGTGGTAAAGTGGTTAAAGTAACGCAGTGCCGAATGACAAAATAGGGCCTGGTCAGGAAGGGGGCAAATCCATTTTCATAACAGAATGTGTAAAAAGTGAAGTGCTGTGAACACTTTCTGGATGCAGTGTGTGTTGTTTGTCGCCGTTGCACAGGTGTGCACAATTATAAATGGAATGGGTTGGGACAAATGTAGATGGGGAGGGGGGTGTCCGTATTTAGTCTTGTCTAGATCAGCATAAAACTAAAATACCCCACTGACCAGACGGATACATTGTATACTTCTTCACCAGTACAGAGTCCTCTGACTGCTATTTGTACATTCCTCCACTGCTTATAGTTTGGACACCCCTGGGCCTTACACCATATCATAACTAATGTGTGTGAATTGACTTGTCTTATTATTTTACATCAAATTCAATATTTTACCGCCTTTTATTATTGCACGTGATATTTATAAACACGACAGTAATAATTGTTAGTGAATTGATGCTATGTGTGACTTCCTGTAGACGGTTATGTAGAGCACAATGCTTAGCACACACACAGGGCACAGTGCAGGCTTGTGCACGACATTTTGTTTAGGATTGATGTGAACGCATCTTTCAATGTCCTCACACACATCAGCGCAGCCAATGGGAGCCCCGGGCATGCGAGGTCACACCCCCTCCATTGTATTTGCGCGCCTCCTCCCCCGCCTCGTTAAGCTTTCAATTTGAATCTTCTAGCAGGAAGCCGCTGATTGGCCGCAGTGCACCACGTGCTCTTTCTGGCGCCATATTGAGGCCAAGCCTCTGCCTGATCCTGGCGGGGAGATCATTTGCTGGTGTATTTTTTGGGCACGCTGGAATTCATTTTATTTTACAGTTTGAATTAAAGCCACGAAGAGGCTTCCGTGGCCGATCTCCGCTGGGACGGATCTGATTGGCCAGCTCGCCCTCACACGGGATTTCGCCTTTTTAGCCAGCTGTGGAGTTTTTTTTTTCTCTCTTTGTAGCCCGCGGTGGACGACCCCTGGGTCACGTGACGCGAGGAGCACCCTGCCCCCCTCCTCTCTCCCCAGCACCTCAAGTTCATTGTAGCCAACCAGCCGGCTGGTCACGTGACGGGCGCCCCGGTCACCTCGCTGAACCCGAGCTCCGCGTCTTCTCCCTAGCCTCATGGCGACCGCAACTCCCAGCAACCCCCGGCAGTCCAGCCGCCGCAGCAGCATGAGCACCCCGCTCAGCCCGACCCGCATCTCCCGGCTGCAGGAGAAAGAGGATCTGCGGGAGCTGAATGACCGCCTGGCCGTCTACATAGACAAGGTGCGGAGCCTGGAGAGTGAGAACAGCGTGCTACAACTACAGGTCACCGAGCGGGAGGAGGTCCGCAGCCGGGAAATCTCCGGCATCAAAGAGCTCTATGAGACCGAGCTGGCCGATGCCCGCAGGACCCTGGATGACACGGCCCGGGAGAGGGCAAAGCTACAGATAGAACTGGGCAAGATACGGGGCGACTACGAGCAGCTCCAGAGCAGGTGAGTGCCAGGGGGGCTCCATTCATTCACACCAGCGACCAGGCGATTCAAAAAGGGAAGAGTCCGGCCTGATCCAATCAGAGGTGATAGTGACTGTCACATGGCTACATTACCGAGCCCTATCACAGTGCCAGTCACCCGCCTCACTGGGGGAGATGTATGCAGCGCCTCGCTATTGTCTGCCAACCCGATATATTACCCCCCATATCACTGGGCAGCCCTCATCTAAAAGATCTATTACCCCCCCCTCTCCCATATCACTGGGCAGCCCTCATCTAAATGCTCTATTACCCCCCCCTCCCATATCACTGGGCAGCCCTCATCTAAATGATCTATTAGGGCTGATCAGCAATACTGGGGGTTAATCTAAATGCTCTATTACCCCCCCTCTCCCATATCACTGGGCAGCCCTAATCTAAATGCTCTATTAACCCCCAGTATTGCTGGTCAGCCCTAATCTAAATGCTCTTACCCCCCCCCCTATTACTGGTCAGTCATTAAATGCTGTATTACCCCCCCCCATATCACTGGGCAGCCCTCATCTAAATGCTCTATTACCCCCCCTCCCATATCACTGGGCAGCCCTCATCTAAATGCTCTATTACCCCCCCCCCCTCTCCCATATCACTGGGCAGCCCTAATCTAAATGCTCTTTTAACCCCCAGTATTGCTGGTCAGCCCTAATCTAAATGCTCTATTGCACCCCCTCCAAATATCACGGTTGGTCTTCATCTAAATGCTGTTGCACACCCCCATGACTGGTCAATCCTCAGCTAAATGCTCTCATCACCCCCCCCCCCATATAATTGGTCATTCCTCTAAACACTGTACCCTCCCCTCATCACCAGTCAGTCCTGAACGCCAATCCTTGTGATCCATCTCCAGCCAGGGAATCGGGTTCATCTAGCCCCCCCCCCCCTCTCCTTGTGTTTAAAACCTTCTATGTGAGTGTAATCAGTGGGGCTGGTCTAGTAAAGGAGCTTGTTTGTCACCACGGTTCATCTGATCTATATACACTGCAACCTTCTCAAAAGGGGACAGTTATTGTATCTGAGGCCTGCCATAGAGAAGGTGAAAACAAAGCATTCTGTCGATGGTAAAAAAAAAAAAAAAAAAAAAGCAATATCTCTTACAAAAAAAAAAACAACCCTATCACTTTCCTAAACCAAATGCAGCACGTTAGATCGGGCACTTTTGACTCTTGGCACACTGATGTGAAAATGGAACGACCAAGAACTTTCGTTCAGTGTTTGACTCGTTTATGGCTTGCCCAAATCTGTTATCAATTTGACACCCCCCCCCAGGTTGACAGTGCTACTGTCCCAAGGTGCCCCCTGTGTTCCTTCATCCAGAGTGGGTATGCTGAAAGGCAGGCCATAGTTGTGATTTTTCTTTCTTTGCTTGATTCCCCCATTAAAATAGTTAATGGGGGAATCCCTTCCGTGGAGCTATTGTGTTCTACTGGTGGGGGAAGGGGCATGAGAGCCATCCCTGCCGGAAGAACAGTGGTTATTGCTAGTGGCTGGCCCCTGGCAGTAATCACAGGCTAGAAATCTGACTTGGGTGTAATAAGCCTGCCCATACAGGGATCAAATCTCAGCCAGTCTGTGCTGAAGCGGCCAATAGTCAAACCATGTACTGTATGACTGCTTAATACAGGAGGTGTCACTGGACGGATGCAGCTGCCGTGTCTGATTGGTATTATGTTTTTTATTTTATTACCACTTAGTTCATGTGCATGGAGGTATTGTGGAAGTGTACAGAATACAGCGCAAAGTAAAACATACTTCAGTCACCTCCAATTAGAATCAGATATTCTAACCTAAACTGTGTTTAGTTTTCATCTGGCATTCCAATCAGGTCTATTGTAAAATGCCATACATGGGTTAATCTTTTGCAGCTGATTGGTGGGGGTTCCCATTCAGGTAGTGGGAGGGGGGGGGGGCACTGAGAACCCAGAGACACTAAATCACTTTATATTGTGAATGGAGGAAACATTTGATGTAGTGGTTGGCTGTTTTGGTGTGCAGAGGGTTAATGGGTAGTTCTATATGTAGCCTGCTAATAGAAAAGGGCTGAAGCCCCATCCTGTCAGTGAGCAGGGTGTTGTGTATTTCCCCTCCCCCTGCTCATTCAATGCTCTCCAGAGCTGTAACATTGCAGTCATATTGCTCACACCCATCACACTTCCTCCCAGGCTGACAAATGCAAGCACTGCTTTTTTCTGGCGCTAAATTGCCTTTTCACTGTAAATTCCTTTAACCTGCCTGTTCTAGCATAGTCCATCTTCAGCTAGATGCTATCTCTTGTATTTTAGGATTGTTTGAATTGGATGACTTTCACCAGTACAAATGTTGTAGCCAACTCCCTGTATCTGTATGAAGTTGGACACATGACGTGGATTGCTGTAGATTGCCTGTAAGGGGGGGAGGGGTGGAGTTACTCTAAACTTGTCTCCATATAGAACATGGAAACCTGAGCTTGCAGAGCGGCTCATTCTTAAAAACAAATAAAACGTTCACAATTGAAGCGGTTAAACACAGGGATATTCATGTGTTCGGTTTTATCCTGACTTGCCAATATGAAATGCAACCTGGAATCTGCTGTTTATTTTACGTTTACACCTTAAGTTTTAGATCAGAATCATTTTTCAAGGATTCCAGAGACCCTAAACTTTAGGTTTCCTACAGGGCAGAAGCTTAGTGCATTAAAAGCAGGAGTACACTTTTGTGCCAGGTGTGCCATCCATTCAAAGTGCACATGTGTCTGGACATCCCTGGTAGCTACAAATGTGAATCTCTTAACATTGCACAAAGGGTCTTACCTGTATCGGATACAAGTGAAAAAGAGGTAAAGTAGACCCAAATGTTTGTTTGTCAACAGTAACCTCCTATACATGCCCTTTATTTTATTTCTGCCATACACCTCAAATACCTGGTGATCCTGCCAGTAGCCTTGGCTTCCTGGATCAGTCGTGAGTCGTGACAACGGAAACTGGTTACTTTGTGGTTTTGTGTTGTCACGCCCTCTAGCAAGCTCCCTGCAGAAGTGTACAGTACAGCGTAGCTATGAATGGCATCCTGTACACTATAGGGCTGCAACTAACGATTAATTTGTCTGTCGACTAATCTATTTATTTTTACGATTAGTCGACTAATCTAACCATTATTTTTATTATTTTTTTGCTTAATTGAGTTTTTTTGATTAGCTAATTCTGTAATTAATACAGACCCCTCAGTAAGCCCTTCCACCTAGTACAGACCACTTGGTAAGATCCCTCAGTAAGCCCTTCCACCTAGTACAGACCACTTAGTAAGCCCCCCTCCCAGTGCAGACCCCTCAGTAAGCCCTCCCACCTAGTACAGTATGTACTAGGTGGGAGGGCTTACTGAGGGGTCTGTACTGGGAGGGGGGCGTACTAGGTGGGAGGGCTTACTGAGGGGTCTGCACTGGTAGGGGGGGCTTACTAAGTGTTCTGTACTGTACAGACCACTTAGTAAGCCCCCCTCCCCCCTCCCAGTACACTAGTACAGACCACTCAGTAAGCCCTCCAACCTAGTACAAACCCCTTACTAAGCCCTCCCACCTAGTACAGACCCCTCAGTAAGCCCTCCCACCTAGTACAGACCACTTAGTAAGCCCTCCCACCTAGTACAGACCACTTAGTAAGCCCTCCCACCTAGTACAGACCACTTAGTAAGCCCCCCTCCCAGTGCAGACCCCTCAGTACGCCCTCCCACCTACTAGTCTGTACTAGGTGGGATGGCTTACTGAGGGGTCTGCACTGGGAGGGGGGCTTACTAAGGGGTTTGTACTAGGTTGGAGGGTTTACTGAGTGGTCTGCACTGGGAGGGGGGGCTAAGTGGTCTGTACAGTACAGACCCCTCAGTAAGCCCTCCCACCTAGTACAGACCACTTAGTAAGCCCCCCCCTCTTAAGTGGTATGTACTAGGTGGGAGGGCTTACTGAGTGGTCTGTACTGGAAGGGGGGCTTACTAAGTGGTCTGTATTGTACAGACCACTTAGTAAGCCCCCCTCCCAGTACACTAGTACAGACCACTTAGCCCCCCCCTCCCAGTGCAGACCACTCAGTAAGCCCTCCCACCTAGTACAGACTGTACTAGGTGGGAGGGCGTACTGAGGGGTCTGCACTGGGAGGGGGGGGGCTTACTGAGGGGTCTGCACTGGGAGGGGGCTTACTAAGTGGTCTGTACTGTACAGACCACTTGGTAAGACCCCCCAGTAAGCCCTCCCACCTAGTACAGGCCATTACAAGCCGCCACAGTACAGTACAAGCCGGTGTAGCGCCGCACATGTGACATCTCTTAAGTAGCTGGGTGATCGGGGAGGATGGCATTGCGGCAGAAGCTGTGGCGGAGTACAGGGGTGCTGGAGACGGTCAGCGCTCACCTCTTGTCTCCGGCATCGGTGTGGACGGAGCCCGGCGGGGGAATTTCAAGCGGCGCGGCGGCCGGCCAGAGGGCTTGTGACGTCACGCGTAGACGCTTTTTTGTAGTCGACGCGTCGCGACAGCCCTAGTACACTATTGGTTAGCCTGGAATTACATAGGCAGCCTTACCCCTGGCCCCCTAGCTACAGTGGCACCTGAATGGAGAATCCTTGTCAATACAGCCTTTAGCACAGCAACTTACTGTAATTATCCTGTGGAACTCGGGAGAAGTTAACCCAGCAGTTATGTGACCTCAAAGTTTTTAAAGCTCATTTTAGGTGCTTGCAATGCTTTTTAAAAATGTAAAATACTGAAGATCAGTAGCAGTGTTTGCACACTGGGCTGAAAAAAAAAACGCTAGTTCCCTTGGCAGAATAAGCTCTTCACCTTCTCTCCTCCAATGGCCATGTATCCCATGCCTAACTTGCATAGGGGAGTCATAACCAGCCATAGTCAGCCTTTCCCCCCTCCATTGGCTGGAGCTTCCTGGCCCTTTGACCCTTCCTAAAGCCCCGTACACACGCACAGATTGTTGGCCGACCGATCGGCCGACTTTTGCCCAGTGTTTGTTGGTTGAAATGTGCCCTAGACTTGCACTGGACTTTTGTTGGCCAACAAAAACCAACTTCTGAAGTGACGTCATGTGATTGACTTTCTGTGTTTTTATTCGTCTCTGAGCATGCCCAGTCTTGCGTTTTTTTTTTTTTTTTGTTTTTTTTTTTGTTTGTCTGCCGCAATCTGTACTGACTGAGGAACAATCGGCCATTCTGTTGTTGGCCAACAAATTTTAGAGCCTACACACCAGATTTTTTTCGGCAGAAAATTTGCAGTTGGTTGTCGGAAGCATCATACTAACAAGCCTACAATCGGACGTTGGCCGACAAATTACGGCCAACAATCTGTGCGTGTGTATGGGGCTTTAGTTGGGAAACTAGCTGGGGACTGCGGCTTCTCCGATTGGCTGGCTGAGAAGATTATGTGGGTGGCGCACAGAGGAGCTGACAGATGATAAAATAAACTCCTAAAGCAATTAAAGAGGTTGTAAACCGAGAAAAAAAAATTTTCTCTTCTTTACATCCTGAAAGAGAAACACATAATGAGCTAGTATGCATCGCATAGTAGCTCATTATGAAATACTTACCTTAGAACGAGCCCCCGCCGTGCCGTCCGCTTACCTGTATGACGGGCGACATGTATAGTCGCCCGTCTTCCGGGATCGCGGCATCCGGCCATCTGATTGGCCGGAGCCGCGGTGACGTCAGTCCCGCGCACGCGCGCGGGAGCCGACGGTCACGGCACGGGGCTCTGAAGGAACGGCACGATCTGCCGTTCCTTCAGAGCGCATGCGCCAGTGACGTCACTGGCTGCATTAAAGGTAAATATCTCCTAAACGGTGCATGTTTAGGAGATATTTACAGTACCTATAGGTAAGCCTTAATATAGGCTTACCTATAGGTACAACTTCCTGAGGAGGGTTTACTTCCTCTTTAAGTAATTAAACACCATACTGCATAAAATAAATTACTACAACAAAAATGCATGTGAGTTAATGTGTATTTGGACATACATTTTCATGCACACTGCATTGCCTCATACTAGTTAATCTTTGTCATCTCTTGAAAAGTAATCTTACTGGAAGGGTTAAAATCTCATCTGTCTTTACATTCAATTACCTTCCATTTACATGCACTCACGTGCTTTGGCTTAAAGAGGTTGTAAACCATCTTATAACTTGAGTACTGTAAATATCTCCTACACTTGCATCGTTTAGGAGACATTTACTTTTAATGCAGCAGATGACCTCAGTGCATGCGCTCTGAAGGATTGGCCACCCGTGCCGTTCACCCTGTGCCATGAACGGCGGCTCCTGCACGCATGTGCCGGACTGATGTCATTGTGCCTCCGGCCAATCAGATGGCCGGTGGACGCGAACCAGGAAGTGAGATGGCTGAACATGTTGGCTGTGTCCCTACTGAGCGGGCGGCACTGCAGGGGCTTCGTTCGAAGGTAAGTATTTCATAATGAGCTAGTGTGCAATGCATTGAGAAATGCTTAGCAAAGTAGAGTCAAAGTAGACGCAGGAGTGCAGTTTGTTCTGCATCTGACAGATTCAGCCAACAGTAGGCTAAAGCCTGCTGTCAGCTCAGCCGATCAAGGCCCTAGAGAGATCCCGACTTTAATGTTGGGATCCACCCAGATGCCTGAGCCGAAGCTGGCTTAGCTTCTCAGCCCTTTTCAGCAATCCCCCTTTAGAGATCAATGGCTGGTCGTCTGTGTAGCCAAAAACAAAGCCGTAACAGTCAACTGGCTCCTAACCTTTTTAGCAGGCTCCTAGATTCAAAGCAATTTTGTCAAGCCCTGCTTTAAACCTTGAGCTAAAATATGCCTGTAATCGTCCTAATGTGAATGGACACATACGATAACACTGAGCTGCTTCTACAGGCAAAACGCAACTGCTGTAAAGGCAGCAGCTTTCTCATTTATTTTTATTTATTTGCCAGTTTGCATAGACCCTTAGGCTGAGTTAACACTGACATTAAAGCAAGCGTTTGGGAGGCGTTAACTCCCCTCATATGCACAAGATGCATTGGACCGCCAGTTGTGCTGTTCACTGTCAAAACATTAAGGTTTAGCATTGCTTCTGGTCAAAATTGAAGCCCTGTGTTGTCAGGAGGCCTTTCAATGCCTCCCATTAAAGTCTATGGCAAGGAACTGGGAATTGTAGTTCCTGAACTGGAGGGCCATAGTTTGAAAACCCATGGTCTATGGCGGTGATGGTGAACCTTGGCACCCCAGATGTTTTGGCACTACATTTCCCATGATGCTCATGCACTCTGCAGTGTAGTTGAGAATCATGGAAAATGTAGTTCCGAAACATCTGGGGTGCCAAGGTTCACCATCACTGGTCTATGGTAACACTTTACAAACGCTCTGGCAGGTGGTTGTGGCACATTAAAAATAGTTGTTTCAGTTTAACACTCAAACGCGTGGAACTCTTGTAAAACATCCCATACTAAAGCTCATTGACGCCTGTCTGATGCCCAAACTAACACTATAGGAGCGTTTGAGCGCTGTAAATTTAGTCAAGTGTGAACAAGCCCTTAATGTGGGTGGCTTAGGGGCCATCTCAAATGTGCTTTGAATTTGAGCCAGTTTACCTAACCAAGCTTATGGGTAAAACATGTAACATGTTCCCAAAGGTGAACTTATCCTTTAACACTTTGGCAGCCAGAGCACAACATTGTATATATTTTCTGAAAGCAGACACCCTAGACTAGAGACTAAAATAGTGGTAGTTCCAATTTTGTAGGTCACATGTTACTGCAAGTGTCTACCAAATTTCAGTAACTAAAAACATTAAAACGTTTTTGTTTGTTGTTGCAACAAAGGCAATAAATTACCCTATATTTTGGTAAAATATAAAGGCCATGGTTGCACCGAGTAAATACCCAACATGTCAAACCTTAAGTTTTGAGTTTGTCTGTGAAATGGTGACCAAACTTCAGTAGCCTATATTTTCCATAGGCCGTGCTTTAAGAGCCCCCTATCGGTCATAGGTTTAACATTATGGAGGTCTGGTGCTAGAATTATTGCTCTCATTCTGGCGTGTGGTGTGAGATTTTCAGGCGTAGGCGCCCTGCTGTGTGCGTTTTACGTTTGTACGTGCGTGTATGTGGGGGTGATTTTATGTCCTTGGGTTTACAAAGTCCCGTATGTGATGTGTATGGGGCTTCTTAGGCAGGCCACAGATGATGCAGATTTCTTTCCTGCAACCCATTTGGAAAAAATTTGCACAGTGCTGTCAGGTGAAGCTCTCCTCCTGTCTACTCCTGGTTTGGGGGGATGGGTAAACTGTCTGTCCATGCCGGCAGAAGACAGTGATTATTGCTAGCTATAATCACAACTGAATCTGGCAGGCTGGTTATACCCAAGTTGATTGATCAATTTGGTACATTCAGCCTGCTCACACGCTTCGAAGACCGAATCTCAGCCAGTATATCGCTGGCTTAAGTGGAAACTGTTCTTCCTTTCAAATGTACAGTAGTTTGGTGTCTTGGCTTACTCAGCTGGTTATGTCAGTTTAGGCCGGGATTGGGTGACTTTACTGCACCCTGGTCAGTATTTGCTGTGGCAGCTGCTGCTGGAATGTTGCCCAGTTTGTAATGTGATCTTTCACAGCTGAATCTCATTTTACTTGGCGTGTAAAATGCTGTGCTTGAATGCATCCTCCAGCTAATGTGCCACTGGGTTTGCTTGCTTATATAATTACCAATAACAACTGGGTACTTTAAACTGGATTTTCAAAGTGCTTGTAAATTGCCAAAAATCACAGTATTTTTTTTATTTAACTAAGCATGCCCAGTGTTGCAGGTAACTACACTGAACAAAATTTATAAATGCAACACTTTTTTTTTTTTTTTTTTTTTTTTATTTTGACCCCATTTTTCATGAGCTGAACTCAAAGATCTAAGACTTTTCTATGTACACAAAAGGCCTATTTCTCTCAAATATTCACAAATCTGTTAGTGAGGACTTCTTCTTCTTTGCTGAGATATTCCATCCACCTCTCAGGTGTGGCATATCAAGATGCTGATTAAACAGCATGATTATTGCACAGGCGTGCCTTAGCCTGGCCACAATAAAAGGCCACTCTAAAATGTGCAGTGTTACTGTATTGGGGGGGGGTCCAAAAACCAGTCAGTATGTGGTGTGACCACCATTTGCCTCACTCAGTGCAACACATCTCCTTCACAAAGAGTTGATCAGGTTGTTGATTGTGCCCCGTGGAATGTTGGTCCACTCCTCTTCAATGGCTGTGCGAAGTTGCTGGATATTGGCAGGACCTGGAACACTCTGTCGTATACGCCGATCCAGAGCATCCCAAACATGCTCAATGGCTAATATATCCGGTGAGTATGCTGGCCGTGCAAGAACTGGGATGTTTTTCAGCTTCCAGGAACTGCGTGCAGATCCTTGCAACATGGGGCCATGCATGATCATGCTGTAACATGGGGTGATAGTTGCGGATGAATGGCACAACAATGGGCCTCAGGATCTCGTCATGGTAGCTCTGCATTCACATTGCCCTAAATAAAATGCACCTGTTTGTTGTCCATAAATATACGCCTGCCCATACCATAACCCCGCCGCCACATGGGCCACTCGATCCACAACCTTGACAAAAGCAAACTGCTCACCCACACGTTGCTGTCTGCCATCTGCCCTGTACAGTGAAAACTGGGATTCATCTGTGAAGAGAACACAAAGTGCCAGATGCCATCAAATGTGAGCATTTGCCCACTCAAGTAGGTTACAATGACTAATTGCGGTCAGGTCGAGACCCCGATAAGGATGAGCTTCCCTGAGAGTTTGTGCAAAAATCTTTGGTTATGCAAACCGTTTGTTGCAGCAGCTGTCCAGGTGGCTGGTCTCAGATCTTGGAGGTCCTGGGCTGGTATGGTTACACGTGGTCTGCAGTTGAGGCCGGTTGGATGTACTGCCAAATTCTATGAAATGCCTTTTGTAGAGGGCTTATGGTAGATAAACTAACATTCAATTCAAGGGCAACAGCTCTGGTGGACATTCCTGCAGTTAGCATGCCAATTGCACACTCCCTCAAAACTTGCGACATCTGTGGTGTGTGATAAACTGCACATTTTATTGTGGGCAGCCTAAGGCACACCTGTGCAATAATCATGCTGTCTAATCAGAATCTTGATATGCCACTCCTGTGAGGTGGATGGATTATCTCGGCAAAGTGCTCACTAATGCTGGCCATACACTATACAAAAAATCGACCGAAATTCAGTCTTTTGGACAGGTCTTCTGTTTTCTGGCCAGTTAATGGGCACAAATTGGTTGTGATGTTTTTGAGCCGAAAAAAACGAAGGACAAGTTTTGGAATTTTCTGCCGCGATAAATTGAAAGATGGTTTCTTGTCCAAATTGTTTGCACTAGGTATATGTGAAAAAAATAACCAAAAACGGATTGATGTGCATTGAACGATTATCGGTCATTACATGATGGCATGATCTATTTTGCTCTTACGGTGGAGTTCGTCTTTTTCAAAGAGTTTGAATGATTTTTCCTATGGTGTATGGCCAGCATAACAGATTTGTAAACAATATTTGAGAACTAGGACTTTATTGTGTATATAAAAAGTCTTAGATTTCTGAGTTCAGCTCATGAAAAATGGGAGGCAAAAACGTTTTGCTTTTTAAAATGTTGTTCAGTGTTTAGGCTAAATGCATTTTGGCTCTAATTCAGTGTGCTGGGTTTGAATTTCTGCCGAATCCAATATTTCAGCTGGACATGGTTTGGTTGGGTGTCCACTCGCTAGAACTGATTACTGGAAGTATATTCTTGTTGTGGAGCTGTAGATCAGGGTTTTTGACAGACAACTGGTAGGTGACTCCAGCCACATTTTGAAAATGCAGGAATATAGTCAACTGATTTAGGCATGTGCTTTTGCCAAGTGTAGTTCCAGGTAGGCGGTTTATCATATGTAGTGCCAACGGTTTGCGCAGCACCTACAAAATTAAGGCACAGTACAGTTACAATACACTTGGTACAGAAGGAATCGGAATGCTGGCTTTGAAGTTGGCTCCTAGCTCTGGGTAATTCTCCAGGCCTATCCAACATGGGACACCTCTCCTGCTCTTCCTATCAGAGGGGCCAGGAGCATCAGAGCAGTTAAGTATTGTATGTCCCCCCCCCCCCCCTTCTTTCCTACTTCATGCTCCTATGTAGACTTTGAGCATGGTAGACTGCCCTGTGTAAAATTAAGTAATTTCTTATGCAGGGCATTCTTTTGTGTGAAAATGCCGGTGCTTGAATGTTGCCAAGCTATATTGCATGCTCCTCCCATACCTGTACCAAGTATCTTGTTTTTCCCTAGTCTATCTTGGGGACATCACATGACTCCACCCCCGGAGACAGGAAACCCAATAGGAAAAAATATGCATCTCTCCTGGCTGCTGAATGGAGTGGTAGGAGAGTGATTGGACAGTGTTTTCTGCTGAGGGAAGGATTACAGCAAACCAGTCTTGTATGTGTGAACAGTTGGCGTGCCATAATCCTTTCCTTCCTGCAATCTGAAGATTTACATTAATTGGCACAATGCCCTCATGCTGAGAAATACAATTTCTATTTTGATGACTAGGTGTGTAGCACTATGTGCTCCTAGCTGTGATATCTCATGTTGCAAGCAACATTAACAATCGGGAACCAATCAACAAAGTGACATGATCACTATGCCATAGGTGTCCTGCTAAACAGCTGTGACAGCTACTGGTGGGGTTTGTTTTCCAGAGCACTGTGAAGGGGGGGGGGGGGGGGCAGTGTCTGTAAAATTTGAAAGTGCTTGTCTGTCTACCACTGCTTTTAATACTTTAGGCAGGCTATACACTGTTCAATTCTCATCCGGTTCCTGCTGAACCATTAATGGGCATGCTGAATGCATCACTGTCCTCTCCCAACAGGAGGGACCTGATAAGCCTTTGAAGGATGCTATGCATCAAGGGTTAAAGGTCATTGGAGTGCTCATTCTGACACATGGCTGTGCCCTAGCCAGTACTGAAGAACTGCTCTGATCTGTCCTATTTTCTGGGGCTCCATTTGTCATAGTTTGAGCTAAAGGCATGGATGGGTTTGAAGAGGCTTCTGGTGCCTCCATGATGTGTGGTGGGGGGAGTTAGGAGGGTGGGGTGATTGGGATGCAGCTTCTCATGCAGGTGGATCCTCTAGAGCTGAGAGCCTGTGACCAGCTAAGCACTTCTGATCTATCTGGCCCTGCCCTTTCCTCCTGGGTAACTGGTGCTAGGGAGGACTCAGTAGAGGGCCAGAGGTAGAGTGGGCAGGTACCCAAATTCTGTGCACCAATGAGCTAATCTCCTGCTTTGCAGTTATTTAAAAAAAAAAAAAAAAAATTAGTAAATTGCAGAGCTGGGCCAGGATGGGGAGGTACAAAGAAAATTGTTAGCCCACTCCAGCTGAGCTATATACACTAAAATATCCTAGTAAAATGGTGATCTAGACCAGTGGTCCTCAACTCCGGTCCTCGGGGCCCACTAACAGGCCAGATTTTAGGTATTACCTTGGGGAGATGAAGACTAGAATGCTGCAATCACTGAGCAGCAAATGATATCACCTGTGATGTAATTTAGTTATCTTGCAAACCTGGCCTGTTGGCCCCGAGGACCGGAGTTGAGGACCACTGATCTAGACCACAATGCCCAGAAGTGACAGTGTCCCCCAAGTGTCTCAGAGTTTACCCAGGAAGTGCTGGGAGCCACCAGCGCCTCTGGCCACGGACACACCAGCAGCTACCTGACAGTGGATGACGACCATTCATAATTTTTGCTGAATTGTTAACCTTGTGAATGGTTTTGTGGTGTTTTTTTTTTTCCTTCCTTCCTGCGTCTGCATATCAGGTCCTGCGGGAAGCTGTAAGATTTGAATGTAGATTCCAAAAAAAAAAAACAAATCTGCGCTGTATTTCCACCAAAGCTTTTTTTGCCCCTAAAAGTAATTTATTGCGGGCTGTTAATGGACAGGCAGGCTCCTGATTGGGAAACCAATCAGTTTCCAATCGTGCGATCACCTCTGACACAATTCTGGCTTCATTAATAAAAATAGAAGACTTGCTGATGCACACTGCCACCTTTAGGCCGCAGTTTTAAACTGTGGTGCCATAATAGGTATTTGTATAACTGTCAGTTGCATTTTTAACAATTAAATCGTCAGCCTATAACTAAAACAGGGCAATGTAATCTATAAATATGTATTCTATATCATGTACCAAATCAAAGCCGTATGTTCTCAGTGATCACAATTCCTGTTGTTCTCAGCCTCTGTTCTCAGCTGGGGAGAAGCAACAGTACACTGAGCTTCCCAGTGAATGGCTGGGCAAGTGAGGCATGTCAGGATAAGTCTCATTTTCAGCAGGTGTTCTGCCAAACGACACGCCAAAATCTCCAACCACCCTTGTGTATAACTGATCTGATGGAGGTGTTCGCATAAGAATTTTTTTTTTTTTTTTTTTTTTTGTGAACTTCATAAGCAAATCCTGCCCTTGGCTCATTTGTGTGTAAATTTAAGGGGGCTATTCCTCCACTCTTGTCACATCTACAGCATGTTGGCTCACCAGCATTTTAAGAGTTTGGGGGGGGGGGGGGGGTAGACATACAATAGCTTGTATGTAATGTACTTTTGGCCCCTGCATGTGCTGCGTTTGCTTACTTTTGGCCACTGCACTGTAAGCATTCCTCACGTATGTGTGATGCCCTGTTTGTACATTTCATACTCTTGACCTCTGTTTTTGAATGCTGGGATTGGACATGCTCCTGACCACTGCACTACGGCCAAAACAACTAATCGATTATTGGATCATGAAAATAGTTGCCAATACATAGACTGCATTAATTTAACTATCAAGAAATACAGTGAAGCACACCTATAGCTCAGTACGCCATTCATGCATGTCAGTAAGTACCTGGGAACTTGTTAATGTGTGCGGAGCAATGCCTCCTGGGACATATGGTTCTAAAGGCAGGGTGTGTCCTTTTTTCTTCCTTGCTATAAGGGCACTATATACTATACTTTGCAGCTTGCTATTGGGGCACTCTGTAGGCAGGTAGAGCTGTGGTGGTTGTTTTGCTATGATTATCTGATCGGGTGTACGAGGCATAAGGGGTTCTTTAGACATGGAGAGAATGAAACTCCAAAGCACAGGGAATTTCCATTGGTATTTCCCTTTAATACAGGGTTTTTCAACCAGGTTTCCTCCAAAGGTTACTAGGGGTTCCTTGAGCAACAAACCATTTTGCCTTCCGGATAAGTTCTCACTGATACCATTTTGTCTTTAATTCTTCCCAATGACCATCACACCCATCTATCATATGTAGATGTAGTCATTTTTAGCAGGGGTTCCCTGAGCCCCAAACATTCGAAGGTTCCTGTGATGAAAAGTTTGGGAGGCTGCTTTAATTGGTCACTAAAACAAAATGTACTGTGTAAAGGTTTAGACATGGCTAGTGTAGGAACACTCTCTGTGCTGGCTTTTGGAGACACTTGAAAGCTTTGATTTTGTCTCAAATAGCCTTAACTTGGGTTTTTTTTTTTTTTGCTTCTCTTTACATTACTTGCCTAGTTTTAAAATATTAGGTAACTTTTTTTTTTTTTTTTTTTTTTGTTTGCTGCTTTGTACTTGATTGCGCAAATTGATGTACATGACTAGCATCCCAATTTGAGGCTTAAAATTGTAATCCTTTTCCAGTTTCTCCAAGAAAGAATCGGACTACAACGCCCTTCAAGCAAAGTTCCGTGATAATGAGGCCCGCCTTCACAATGCTGATGCTGCCCTGGTCACAGCACAAAGTGAGAAGAAGGCTCTGGAGATAGAAGTGGAAAGTCTTAGAGCAGAGATTGAACAGGTAAGTGCACTTGCTGTTGTAGCTGTTCTTGATGGCTTTTTTTTTTTTTTACTGCACCTTAGCAGGTAGAAGACCGAGGTTTTTAATCAAATTACTTTCTTCCCAGTTTGAATCCGTTCTGGCAAACTTGAAGGCACAGCTAGGAGATGAGACACTGCAGAAAGTAGATTTTGAAAACCGCTGCCAATCTCTGATGGAGGAGCTTGAGTTCCGTAAAAACATTTATGAGGAGGTGAGTACTGTGTGTGTGTGTGTGTAATAGACCCCCCCCCCACATAAAAAGAAATAGAAAAGCTATTTATGACATCCAATGTACTTTGATGTTCAGTGGAGCTGAAAGATTTATCATACAAAAAACATTGCGGGAGGATTGGGTTCTTATGGTATCCTGGAGTTTAGCTTTTTGGTGTCTGTGTCTAAATTCGCACCGCACCCGCAGCAAAGACGCACAGGACCCTTTTTTGCAGCTGCATCAGGATCGGATCGCACAGCGGTTCACACATGTGCGATCCGATCATGTGCAAACTGCAAGATCGCACTGCGATATGCGATCAGTCGTGATTACATTGACACCCCCAGCGTATCGCATATGGCAGTGTGAACTGCCAGGGGTGCGTTTGCGATGCGGGAACAGGCTGCGAATTCGCAGCCTTCCCGCATCGCATAAGTGTGAACCGGGGCTGACACACAATTTATAGGAACTTAACACCTTTTTTTATTTGTAAACGACTTCCATGCTTTGGGTGAGGAAAAAACTGAATATATATTTCAGCTACCATAAAACTAGTGTGTGGGGGATGTGTCTTGTATTACTTAGTACTTAGGGATGGACAGCATCACATCTATGAATAATTGGCTCTGAAGCCAAGGGAGCTTAAAAAAAAAAAAAAAGGGGGGGGGGGGGGAAGCTAGCAACAGGACCCAGTCCCCTGACCATCCTCTCTTCATATCACTGAGCTCTATGCTGTAATACAGAACTGGTTAATCTGCAGCTTGCATTTGTTTTAACTGTAAAATGCAGATTGCAGTTTATAGTGGTAGTCAGCCTTCTTTAATTATAAAATCATGCTTTAATTATTAGTACCAACACTGGTCAAACTGGTTTTAAATGAGGGGGGGGTGGGTGTTTTTTTGTTTGTTTTTTTTTCCTCCTCCTAAGACTGTATTGGCGCCTCATGTCTTGCTTTTTCTAAAGAATGGGCCTATTAATGCGTCTAGAGTACTGCAGTAAGGGCTTTAACTTCTGCTCTAACAGGTGCTTGTGAAGCAAAGTTTTCACCTTCTGTTGGCCTATCTTCACAGGAAATCAAGGAGACACGAAAACGGCATGAAACGCGCTTGGTTGAAGTGGATTCTGGTCGGGTTATTGACTATGAGCACAGACTTGCCCAAGCTCTTGCTGAAATGCGAGCACAGCATGAAGAACAAGTCAACCTTTATAAAGAGGAGCTTGAGCAGACCTATCAAGCCAAGGTATGACTTTTCACACTTTACATTTGCTTATGTGAATACTGCTTTGGCTTGCTTTCCATAGCCCACATACAAGCATTACAGAAGCCGTTCCATATCAAGAACATTGACTGTAAACTGGTAGCTATAGGTTGTTTTACTTTGCGGATTAACATTTTAGTTATCTTTCTTCTTTAAAATGTACTCAAATTGACAAATCTCATGCTTTCATATTGGGAAACTGTATGGTGACACTTTCTTTTGACACAATTTGACTTTGTGTTTTTTTTTCCTGTTTAATTCTTTACCACGCCATCTGCTGCTTATGACGGCAGTAATCTTATTTCCTTAGGAAATACTCTCTTCCGGTTTCGTAGTGGCGGTGTGTGAGATGTCCGTATTTGGTGTACTTCCTCAATGCATGGGTTTTCTCTTTCAGCTGGAGAATGCTAGACTGTCTTCTGAGATGAATAGCTCTGCAGTCAACAGCACACGTGAGGAGCTCATGGAGAGTCGTTTACGTATTGATAGTCTCACAGGCCAGCTGGCAGACTTGCAGAAAGAGGTAGGGGACACACACTTTATACTACTAAAACAATACCTTGTGTTTAACTCCAAGATATGTAATGTAATTTAACATTGATCCTAATTGCAGTCTAGAGCATGGTATGATCGTATGCAAGAGCTGGAAGAGCTGCTGGCTAAAGAGAGGGATTCTTGTCGTCGGATGCTAGCAGAGAGGGAGCGAGAGATGGCTGAAATAAGAGATCAAATGCAGCGCCAGCTTTTTGAATATGAACAACTTCTAGATGTGAAGTTGGCTTTGGATATGGAGATCAGTGCCTATAGGAAGCTGCTGGAGGGTGAAGAGGAAAGGTGAGCCACTTGCTCCTCAAATTAACAATGACTGCTTGTGACAGATGCCATCGAACTAGGCTTTGTTAATTTGATCATGGTTTTTCTTTAGCTGTTATCTATCTTGCATTCATAATTTTTTATTTTTTTTCCTCTGGTAAACCTTAGACTAAGACTTTCTCCAAGTCCATCCTCTCGCGTGACTGTTTCCCGAGCATCTTCGAGCCGTGCTGTGCGAACTACTAGAGGAAAAAGGAAGAGGGTTGATGTGGAGGAATCTGAAGCCAGCAGCAGCGTCAGTATTGCGCACACTGCCTCTGCAACTGGGAATGTGTCCATTGAAGAGTTGGATGTGGATGGAAAATTTATCAAGCTGAAAAATAATGCAGATGAAGTATGTTGCTTACGATAATTTTTTTTTTTTTTGCTGCTTTGAAGATTTTTTTTTATAGAAAATATACAAATATATAAATGTGTTCTTTTTTGTAGGACCAACCATTGGGAGGCTGGGAAATTACTAGAATAATTAGAGACACATCTGTGAATTACAAGTTTACCTCAAGATATGTGCTTAAAGCAGGCCAGACTGTTACAGTAAGTGTCTAGCCTTCTGGCTAACTTTCAGGTATTTAAAACTTGCCAGGCTATTGGCAAGCACTTTCTATACAGAATTATTTGTTTGTAAAGTCTTGTGGGGTTTTTATTTTTTTATTATAACCAGTTATGCTTGTGTGACCTGTGAAGTGGTCTTGCACAGAGCAGCCTGGATCTTCCTTCTCGGGTTCCTTTTTCCTGTCGAGTGCCCCTACAGCAAGCCGCTTGCTCTCTCTCCTGATTGGCCAACTGACTAACAGCCGTAGGAGCCAGTGGCGCCCCTGCTGTGTCTCAGCCAATCAAGGAGGAGACTCGGACAGCCGAGGGACTTGTGGACAGTGATGGGGCCCAGATAAATATTAGGGTGTGCTGGGCAGGCTGCTGCGCACAGAAGGCTTTATCTTAATGCATAGAATGCTTTAAAGCGGAGTTCCGGCCTCAATTGATAAAATCGATTTTTGGGCCATCTGCTTGCTAAGGGATCTGAAAAAGAAATGGATTTTTTTTTTTTTTTTTTTTTTTTTCCCCCCACTTTATTATAGAAGAAAATATACTCGCTTTCCTTCCACTTCCTCCCTCTGCGGCCCGCGCCGTCACTTGCCGTTTGCGATGATTCCTGGGAGCTGAACGTCATCGCTCCCAGGAATCAATGTGCCTGCACCGGCCCCTCTCGTCGCTTCCGGTGCAGGCTCGGTATTCACTACTAAACAGCTTCTGGACATGCCCAGAAGCTGTGCAGGGATGCCGCGCCTGCACCGGAAGTGACGAGCGGGGACGGTGCAGTGCATTGTGGGACTCCGATGTCACGAAGAGGGGACGCTGCGGCTTCAGCTGCCCACACCTGGGATGGCAGCGCTGGAGAAGAAATTAAGGTAAGTTTCTTCTTTCAGGTAAGTGCGACCCGGGACAGTTCAGAGGCTATCCATTATGGAATGTACTAGCCCTGACTGTCCCGGGGTATTTAGCTCAAATTGAACCCCAAGGCTGGAACTCCGCTTTTAAGATTAAAAAAAAAAAAAAAAAACCTGCCTTAACTACTCCTTTTTAGTAGGGCTGAGAGAAACTGATTTGTAAAATGCCACCTATCTGGCAGTGACAGCTTGCATTTTTACAAATGGTACAGATATCATTTGTGTATACAAAGTACATCCACGATAGAGTATGAAAAACAATGCTAACAAAATTAAAATGCTGCAGCGAAGTTACATGGGCCCTTCCTGCATCTATTTACTTGGGGGATAACTCTGCTTCTCTCTCATTTGGAAATGTCTTGATACTTAGTATGAGTTTTGATACTAATGGAGTAAGGGGTGGGGTTTTTTTTTTTAAACAATGTAAATTTACCTAGTTTGTGCAGTGGTTTTTGCACAGAGCAGCCCTAAATCTCTGGTCCCATGCCAGCACCTCCTGGCTTCCCCTAGACCCACCCCCCCCCCTAAAATCCATCCTCACTTGCTGTGATTGATGGCTCCTGCTGCCTTTGAGCACGTGAGGGGAAAGAGCAGCGACGCTCCTCTCGTACACAGCGTCGGATCGAGGGTTCATGTAAGTTGGGGGGGGGGGGGGGGGGGGAGAATGAGCTGCACCTAGGTTTCTTTTTGCCTAAAAGCACCTTTTGAACATGTCTACCGATATTTAAAATGAAACACGCTTCAGCTCTTGTTCCCCGGATTGAACCACTAGCCCCTCATGTCACTGTGGGGGGGGGGGGGTGCTCCGACCACACAGCCACTTTAATTAAGTTTCCAGCGAAAGATCGTCTGGCTGCTTGTAGTTCAAAATGAACTGCAAGGGGCTGATGAGCGTTCTCTAGTTCATTCACAAGTACTGCAGCTTTCAAACAGTCTGTATAAAGGAAATGCCAGTAGGCTGTAGGACTTGCCTGCAAAAGCCTTACATTGCACCAGTGATCCCAGGTGCAATGCTTTCCAGGTTCCTGCAGAGGTTATATCTCTAATATATCCATCAAAAAATTAAAGGAACATTCGATCAGTGCATAGTATCCAAGTGCTTTACCTAACCAGATCAATATCCCAGGAATTTAAGTAGCAGAGCAGGTTGTTAATCAGTTTCAGCTGCTTTTGGTGTAAATTTAATTGACAGGTGCACTAGATGGGCAACAATGAGACCACCTCCAAAACAGGAATAGTTTTACAGGTGAAGGCCGCTGAGGGCACCCTTAAAGTATTTTCAGTCTTGAGGCACCCCCTGCCCAAGGTTTGATTCACGTTACTGTGTATCGCAGAATGCATGCAGGATCATGCTCGTTCCTGACAGACAAATGCTCTGCTCTTTAGGGCACCCCACACTTTGGCAAACTTTAGGTGCGGCACAAGTTTAAAAAAAAAAAAAAGTCGGACTTTTTTTCCCTGCATTTATGGTGGTAGTGAATTCCTACATGCAGCACGTATCCACACAGGGCTTGTTCACATGTCAGGTTGGAGGGGTGGTGAAACCACAGGGTTGAGCTGTCTTTACTACCCTCTTAAGCTGCTGAGGCAGCATCTGGGGATGTACACATGTGGTGGCTGCAGCTGGAGGTATACCCAGGGTGAATGGGGCTGCACTGCAACCACCCTGTAACTGTGCATGGTTGCGCGGTGTGGTGGTGCTGCATGTCCAGGCTTAAAACAGGTGGTGAGAAGCAACATATTGCCTCTTTACCGCCTGCCAAATGCCTCTGAAAAGTGATCTAAGCAAGGATGGATTTTCAAAGGAGCAGCAGCCCTTGTTGCCAGAAACAAGCCCTAAAACAGTACAGGAATGGGGGGTCAGGATTTAAAGTAAATATGTGTATATATACGCGCACACACAAATGCATACCCATTAACACGGACACATGCATTCACACAGACGCATACAAACGCATGTATACATGCACACATAGGCACATGTACAAATGCATACATATAGACACATGTACAAACACACTTGTACATACATCCACACATACAGACGCACATGTGTATACACACACACACACACACACACACACACACACACACACACACACACACCGTTCTAGTACAATACCTTTCCTCTCCTCACACAGCTGGGTACTGCACTGTAGGGGGAAGCAGATCACAGCACACCCCCCCCCCCCCCCCCTCCCCTTTCACTTTCCTGAGGCTGACGGAGCTCCCTCGCAGTGCTGGTGTACAGTTTGGCAGGGGTCGGGAGATGGGGTTTATCTGACAGCCCTTCTCTACCATGATCCCGCGGCACACCTGAGGACCTCTGGAGGCACCCTAGTGTGCCGGGGGAAAACCGGTTGAGAGGCTGCTCTAGGAGAGCTGGACAGTGTGGTAGAAGCTCCTTGACCGGTATCTGCTCCTTTGTGCATGGAGGAACAGAATGAGCACTGCCGGAGTCCTACAAAAAGGACCTCCAGCAGGCCACTGGTGTGGCTGTCTAACCAAACAAATCAGAAACTGACCTCACGAGCTTGGTCTGAGGGCCCAACGTCCTAGTTGACTGTGGAGCTCAATTGGCATTTGGCATTCAACACCAGTATTGGCAGGTCTGCCACTGGTGCCCTGTGCTTTTTTCAGTTGAGAACAGGTTCACCCTGAGCACGTGATGGATATATAGGGTCTGGAAGCTGTGAAACATTATGCTGCCTATCACATCGTTAGGCATGACTAGTTTGGTAGTGGGTCATTGATGGTCCGGAAAGGCATATCCATGGAGGGGCGCACAGACCTCTACAAGCTAGATAATGGCACCCTGTCTGCCTTTATCGGGATGAAATCCTTGGACCCATTGTCAGACCCTACGCCAGGGCAGTAGGTCTTGGGTTCAGGAGCTCAGTTGTGCCCTGGTTCAGATCTTGGGGGAAATACCCCACGACACCATCCGTCTCATTAGGAGCATGCCTCGACGTTGTCATGCATACAGTAAATACAAAATTACACACACAAAGTGGAGAAATGTGTAAGAATACCCTGTTCTTCTGGAAAGGTGAATTTAGCCTATACAATACATACTTCTGACAAGATTAGAACCACTTAAAAATTTAACTTAATGGAGTGACCTCTGTTGGGGTTTTTTTTTTCTTTTTTGAACCTGTAGAAAGCAGCAGTTCATTAACTGGCACCTCTGATACAGGGAACAAAGAGGTCCTGGCTAGAGTCTGGTGTAGTGTAACATTAAGCAATTGGGTGATAGCTTTCCACAATATGGGTATTTTGTAGCAGTCTTTTACTTTCCTGGCATTCCATGGCCTCCAATGTGAAAGGTAGGCAGAAAATTAGTTGCATAATCTTATGGCTCTTGAAAGCCTGAGGGGAGCGCCTTGTGTTTCAGGCTCTAGTCTCCCATGTTTTACCCTCTTGATGGGGAGTAGCAGCACAATTTTGTTTTGGGCTGTAGTTCTAAGTATTTATGTATTTGTGTGTGTGTGCTAATTTGATTTTCTATTAATAAAAATTCTCAGTCTGTAGACTAACTTTCAAACTTGAAGCCTAATTTTACCAGTAATGTGATGTTCTTTAGTAGGGATGCACCGATCTAATATTCGGATCAGATATCGGCGCCGATATGGCCGTTATAGCTGGATCCGTAACATTGACCGATCCACTGGCCGATCCGGTTTTTGTCTTAGTAACGGCTCAGTCATCCCTTGGTGCAGTAGTAGTATGGGATGGGAGCCGCTACTTCCTGTATAGTCCCGGCTCACAGGCAGAGTGATATCAGATGCTCTACGCCTGTAAATGGAGGAGCCGTACACATGAAGCACCGGCTTTGCTTTGTACTGCAGCCGCATGCTTTGTGTGTAGATCTGGATCGGTCCCGGTATCGGCGATTTCACGTCGCCAGATATCGGTATCGGGATGAATAAAAGTCGGATCGTGCATCCCTATTCTTTAGCAAGGAATATGCATTCCACATTACTAGTTATGCTACCAAAATAAATGTGTGTGCTGTAAATTGCCTCCAGCATTGCCATTTTGCTGAAGCCCAGAGCTCCTAACACCAGTAAATCATGAAGCAAACCAAGCCCATTGACTAAACTATTACATTCCTGGAATGCTGGGATTGGTAACTTGTCAATTTGCTTGTGTCCTGGTATCTGCACACAGGATTTTTTTTTTTTTTTTCTGAATGCATTAAGATTAAAATAAAGAAAAAACCTTCTGCCTTTTTAAGAACCACTTTAATACTGAAAAATGGCATGGTAATGAATGGCACAAACAGCCTGGTACTTGGGTAATCCAGTATTGTCTGATTTTTGAAAAGCTCTTTATGAAAATTGGCATAAGTTTGACAGTTTGCACTCACCAATGGGAAGATACATTGACAGTTCTCATCTGTAATCCTCTTTGACTATTGTAAGCCAATGCGTGTGTTGGATCTGTTACCATTCATAAAATAAAACCAACATTTTATTATCACTACTTTTGAATATAGATTTGGGCTGCTAATGCTGGTGTTCCTGCAAGTCCCCCAACTGACCTCATCTGGAAGAACCAGAACTCTTGGGGCACTGGTGAAGATGTGAAGGTGGTGTTGAGAAATTCTCAGGGAGAGGTATGCGTCATGGTCAGAATGCATGTGATCTATCTAGACTGTGTGGAAGAGTTGGCTGTTCTAGAATGTATTAGCAATTTACTACTACTATATTTGTTTTCTTAGGAAGTTGCTCAGAGATCCACTGTGTTTACAACCACTGTACCTGAGGAAGAGGTAGACGAAGAGGAGCCAGAAGAAGCACAGGAAGTTATTATTGTGGAGGAGACAAGACAACGTCGGCAGGTAGGTGCAACTGCATTAGTTGCTTGGCATATGTAGACCATATACTGTAGGTCACCTCTTCAAAGATGCTTGGCAAAATACAGGTCAGTGAGACTTGTCAGTTCTGCCCAAAATAGCTTAGCAATCAGGTGGGCTAAGCCACATCCTGGCTTATTTCTATGTTACGTAATCAGTGAGTTCTTCCTACTTTACCCTACCCTCTCTGCCTTTTTTGAGTTTTTAAAGATATATATATATATATTCCCAAACAGGTGCGTTTCAAGTTGGAATATAACCAAATAGTTTATTTCAGTAATTCAATTCAAAAAGTGACTTGGATTCATTACACCCCAATTTTTATTTCTATCATCTTTTCTTATTATGGCTTACAGAAAACCCAAAATTCAGTATCTTAGAATATTGTGACAGTTCAGTATTGTAGACTCATGGTGTTGCGCTAATCAATTCAACACCTGTAAATATTTCCTGAACCTTTTAAATCCAAGGTCTCAAAATGGCCCAGCTGTTGAACTAAAAGTCCCATCACGCTTCGTGCATGTAACTGTCAGCCTTGTGAATGCCTCCATAGGAATTGTAGTACTGCTGGAGGGCCACCAGTTTGAGACCCCTGCTTTAAATGGTTTGTCATGGGGAAGACTGACAATTTTCCAGAACATAAAAGTAATGTACTCCGCGCTAAGGAAAAGATGTTAAGTAGGCTGCAGCCTCCCTTAACTATAGCCAAAAAACTATGTAAGTGTTGGCAAAAAAGAGGGAAATGGTGCTGTCTGATAGACTGATCCAATCAAAGATAGGCTAAGGGAGATAGATGGTGGTAATATATTGCGGACATCCAACAATACGGGGAAATGGTAGTAAATACTGTAAGTGACAATGTGCAATAAATACAATGATGGGTAAAATGACTAGGTAATCAATTAGCAGTATAGCAATAGAATATAGAAGTACAGTATAAAATATTGTATATGTTGAAACAATAGTGCAAATAATAAATGGAAAAATAAATGACACTAAAGTGCTGGAATCCGTGGTGATGGGAAAATGTGCCGGAAGTGATGTGACGACGCCGTACGCGTTTGGTCATCCAACGTCTTCAGCAGCGTGAAGGTGTTGGCTGACGAAACGCGCACAGCGCCGTCGCATCATTTCCGGTTCCCGCATTCGCGTGGAACGCAGTGCGTTCCAATGACCTGTACACTGCTCGTTTTTTACTTCCTTACTGTGAGTACCCATTTTACCTGTGATTTGGAATAAAGGTTATTTTTGCAGTATCACACTGTGCCCTCTCCTTACTCCACATGGCCCTTCTACAAAAATCCTTGTCCCACTGATACTGGCTGATATTTGTGGAATACCGGAGGTAATACCCCATCCAAATGTGGACTCCACTGGACCCCTGGATATCCTTTAAAGGAACCCCTTGGTCACCCCGGAGACCTACAGGGACCTCCCGGTACATCCTTACTCCAGGAACACTTGAGGGAACCAGGATCCACCTGAGGGACCACTATTGCCATTATTTATACCCACTCTACACTCTATATACCCCTGTGTCGGGTGGGTATCTGAGTATGCTACTTTAGGGGCCACCAAGCACCTCACCATATTACCCACCACGGGGTCACCACTGGTATTGCCGCATGAAGATTTGTCACCTATATACTATACACAATATATATGGACGGTTTCGGTCAGCTGACACTTAGTCACTTTATCTGATTATAATTATGTGCACTTGTCACTTTATTGAATACCTTTTTTTCAGTTGATATTTTTTTTCACCTGATTCAACATTTTCATGTGTACAGTGTCACTTTAGTATATTACTATTATTCCTTAGCGTCAGACTGCACCTTATTATTTTTGATATCTGTGTGCACTTGGTCACTATCCTTTCCCATCACCACGGATTTATTTGAGCACTTTATAGTGTGTTTCCATTTATTTGCACTATTTTACTATATACAATATTTTATACTGTGCTTATATATTCTACTGCTAATGATTGGTTACTTGTAATTTTACCGATCATATTTATTGCACATTTCACCATTTCCCCGTATTATTGGATGTCCGCAACATACTTTATTAGCACCATCTATCCCATCTTTGATTGGATCTTTATTGATTTGATTGGATCATTCTATCAGTTTTCCAGAACAGTCATTGACACCCTCCACAAAGGGTGGGGGGAGAGTCTCAAAAAATCATTGCTGAAGAAGCTGGCTGTTCAGAGTGCTGTATCCAAGCATATTAATGGAAAGTTGAGTACAGGGAAAGTGTGGTAGGAAGTGCACAAGCAACAGTAACACAGCCTTGAGTGGATTGCAGAGGTCATTCAACAATTTGGGGGAGATTTACAAGGGGTGGACTACGGCTGGTGTCACTGCTTTAAGAGGCACCACACGCAGACATATCCAGGACATGGGCTACAACTGTCGCATTCCTTGTGTCAAGCCACTCCTGAACCAGAGATGTCAGAAGCGTCTTACCTGGGCTAAGGAGAAAAAGGACTGGACTGTTCAGTGTTCAAAAAGAGGACTTTGGATAAGTACATTTTGCATTTATATTTAAATCGGGGTCCCAGAGTCTGAAGGAGGGGTGGCAAGGCACAGAATCTAAGTTGCATGATGTCCAGTCAGTGGTGATTTGGGGCGCCATGTCGTCTACTGGTGTTGGTCCACTGTTTTTTTTTTTTTTTTTTTTTTTATGTCCATGCAGCCCTCTACCAGGAAATTCTAGAGCACTTCATGCTTCCCTCTGCTGACCAGATTGATGGGGATGCTGATTTTATTTTCCAGCAGGACTTTGCACCTGTCCACACTGCCACCAAAAGTACCAATACCTGCTTTTAATGGTATCATTGTGCTTGATTGGACAGCAAACTGCCTGACCTAAATCCCATAGAGAATCTGTGGTGTATTGTCAAGAGGAAGATGAGACACCGAACCCAACATTGCAGACGAGCTGGAGGCTGCTATCAAAGCAACCTGGGCTTTCATAACACCTCAGCAGTGCCACAGGCTGATTCCTAACCCCCCCCTCCATGGCACGCTGCATACTCCGACCACTGTACACGGACATACTTTTCAGTATATCACTGTAATCTTGAGTTTCACTTTTCCAATTGAATTACTGAAATAAACTTTTGATCTATTTTTTTTTTTGATGCACCTGTAGGGGTTTAACACTCCAGCTTTTAACTTGGTTGAATGATAGAATGTGTAAATGTATGGCTATTTAACCCCTTCATGACTAAAGGCCCGTACCGATCGTCGGCCGACGAACGATCTGCCGATTGTACGCTTGTTAGTATGATGCCTCCGACAGCCATCAGCGCACATTCTGCCGACAATCTGTCATGCAAGCATTAAAATTTTTGTATGCCGACACCAGAACAGTCGATTGTTCGCCAGTCAGTACAGAATTCGGCCGACAGACCGCAGATTTGCAAGACTGGGCATGCTCAGAAAAGAAAAAAAACAGGGAAAGTTAACCATTACATGACATCACTTCTGCAGTCGGCTGTAGTCGGCGGACAAAATTCTTGTGCGGTCTTTGCACTTTTCAACACACCGTCATCCCGGGGAGAAAAGACGGCCGATCGTTCGCCGACGATCGGTACGGGCCTTTAGGGTAAAACATCTTGATGCCGAAGCACAACTTTGTAACTTTGATGGGGGTTAGCAAAACCCAACATCACAAAGGGAGATGTGGAAATATGCAGCCCCATGGACAAAGCCCAGTCTAGTGGAGCCACATTTGTGAGGCATCAAGGGGTTAAACACTGAAAAGCAATTTCCAACAACTTTAGATCTGCCTTTTTTTAAAATAAATAAAAAAACTACCTAACTTTGTTCTGTTGCTTTTTCTTCCACTTTGCCTCAAAATGACTGTTTTGATCATTATCTGTCAATCGGTGTAGTAATTTATAGCAGTGACGGATACCGTGGTGGAGTTTTTTCTTTATGTCCTAACTAAAATTTCTTTCTTTTCCAGGCTTCACAAAACAGAGGCTGTGCTGTAATGTAAAAAGTTGGTCTGATTCCAGTCCACAGATCTGAGCCTTTTTGGAGCATCCCCTTCTGGCAGTGTACACATTTTAAAGTAGAAATTGCTCAACCTGATGGCCTTATTTTTGTATTTTAAACTCTTGGGCACACAATGTCCTGTTCGAATATTTGGCTAAAATGTGAAGCGACTAGTTTGTACACTGTAAGGTCCTGAGTCGTTCAGGGAACATTGATTAACTGTGAAGGCCACACGTTTTTCATCTGACAGTCCTAAGCAATTAAAAGGTGCTGTACATTTGGAGGCAAATGTTTGTACTTCCACTTTTTGTACTGAATCTTTATTTTCGATTATGAAATTGAGATTTTAAACCCATTTTATCCTTTTGGCTTTCTTGCAAGGCGTTATTTGTATCATGCAAAAATCCAGCTGTTTTTATTAAACTTTTTTAGTTTAGTGTGGTGGGTGGGTAATGTAGCTATTTTAAATATGAAACCATTACTTACCTTTTTTTTTTAATAAAAAATGTTTCTACTGTTTGTATTTTGAGAGAAGTTTATTTTTTTTTGGTTCCTTTCCACACAAATTTCATAAGTGTTCAATGTGTATGACTGGTGTGACACACTGCTCAGGGTTTGCAGCTTACTAAACCAAAGTAAGTTGAATCTTATCTGGTGTAATCACTTGTGATTCAATCTTAGACAAGCAGTCTTCAAAATTCCTAATGTTTTGAATTTGCATACTTCAACTGTATGGTATGTCCAGGGTGAAATTATTGGTATGCTGTAGTGCTCCATCTGCCTTTCCCTAGAAAATGACTGCATAGATGGAACCATTTTACGAACTGCACTAGGTGTTGAGAGAATGCAATTACTTCTGCCCTTGGGTAGCTCCCTAATGGCGCTCTTTCAAGCATGTAAACTTATTGAAATCTGCAGACCTGCCCACACATGCAGAATAGATTAAACACACGGGGATACAGACAATGGGGAAATTTGAGATGCACCAGGTCCTGCCGCCGCTCCTTGGGTCTTTACAAAAGTGTTGGTGCTGATTCTAGCGTTGCTACTTCAGTGGGGGATTGTGGTACTAGGCTATTCTCTTGTGAGCGGAGTCCTCTACTGCCTTGGATGACATGGTTGATCACAAATCACTATACAGACCCTGAAGGAGTTCAGTTGGCTTATAAATCACCAGAAGTCTGCTCAGATTCCATCCAGGAAATTGAATTTTCTCTGCCGTTCATTGACGGGATGTAGTTTCATATCATCTTGACCATTGATTATGCTGCTCCCTACAGGAGTAGGACACTAGGCAGGAAATTTCACCACCCCTTTGGGGCAGTACCTGCAGGCATAACCCTACTCTGCTACAGCCCTCAGTTTGTTTCTCCCTAGTTTTGGAGTAGGGAATTTTTTTTAAGTAGAGTTCCTGGAGAACTACAAGCAACAGCCGACTGGGCTTCAGATTCTAGATCCTTAGGGTCTCATGGCTGGCGAGCGTGAGCATGGTATAGTCCAGCACTAGTCCTCGCCACGACAGAGCCCCGTTTGGACAAGGACAAGCCCACGAGTGGACAGTTTTGCTGAGTCGCAGCGTAAACCCCTGGCTGGCAGCGCCCTCACCCCGGGTGGGTAGTCTATCAGGTGAGCGCTGCTCTGAACATAGTATGGTGTGTGCCCCCCCATTCTCTGGCGCTGGATGTGGCTCCATCCATGGAATATTCCTCGGTTCTCCTGGCCTCTCGGGTATACCAGGCCCCCCTCCCATAGCAGGTTCCCACCTCTGGGGGGTGGATATATTGCCCTGCAGCATTTTCTGCCAGGGGGACATTTGCCTGGTGGGGTCTCCTAGGGTACCCTTAGCTGCCTTGTCTGCTGTGTCGGATCATTCCTTCTGCTGCACGAAAATGTTCTTGAAAGCCTCCTGATCGGTTTGGTAATGTTTTTGGGGTCCCCTGCAGGTATTCCTCTCGCACTGCTGGCAGGCTGGGACTTGCTATACTGCTAGTGTAGCGGTGCGATCACGCTTTTGCGACTTTTTTTGCTGTATATATGGGATGTGTTGCTGGATGTGGTCAGTGTCTACTGTGGGGATTGCTAGTAGACGCATGGTAATTTTAAAGAGATGGTCCAAAAAAAGGCTCTTGATGGCCTTCCCTTTAGTGGGGAGCGGTTGCTTGGGTCCTCCCTTGATGAGTTGTTCAAAAGCGGGGGGAGGAGAAGGAAGAGTACTCTTCTCCCTCAATCGTCTAAGGGCAAGGCACCACGTGCTAGACGGGGGGGGGGGTGGGGGGTGGGAAGGCTTTTACTACTCATAGGCAGCTTTTCTTTTTACTGCCTCTGCGTCGCAGGAAAAAGCCATTCAGGTTTTCTGGGGGGTTCCAAGAAGACCTGGTCAGGTAGACCGAAGACAGGCCAATGTGGATCTGCAGACAAATCCTTGTCTGCATTAAGGGCGCCCTCATCTGATTTCTGGGGTGGGGGGACGTCTTTGCCGCTTTCCAGAACCATGGATTTCCTTGTTTCAGGACAAATGGGTTCACAAACTGATCCGATCAGGGTACAAGTTCAAATTCTGGTCTTGACCATCGGACAGGTTCTTCCCGTCCAATCTGCACCTATCTCCAGACTGTTTTTTTTTTTAAGGCGTGGGTGTCCAATCTTTTGGCTTCTCTGGGCTGCATTGAGTGTAGAGAAATTTTTCTTGGGCCGCATATAAAATAAAATATACTATATTTGATGTACAGAAGTAGTAAACTGAATTCCCCCCCCCCCCCCCCCCCACCCAACCAAGGCACTCATTTAACACAACTAGAGGATGATCAAATTAAATAGAATCAGTATACAGAGGTTTACTTCTGAGATTAAACGAACACTCTAACCACCCTGACCATTTTCAGTGATTTGAATTGGTCATGGTGGTAGGAATCGAACATTGGACATGCTGGGATATTTAGTTATGTGCAAGGGGATAGTTGCATCCCTAGCACATATGACTTGGGCAGCCAGAAAATGTAATGTCCTCCATTTATACATGTATGAACAAGGACCTGACCTAATATGACAAAACACCACTAGTTATTAAACATATTGCAACAATTTACACACGCTAATGCACATACCTTTTTCTACTTATTTTTCAGACTGCTGGTCATGAGGTTGGGTACTGCTTGAGGAAGCAGCAGCTGCGGTAGAGAGCAGAGCCGCTGCTTCCTGTATGGCTCCTGTCACAGGCTGAGTGAATTTCATATCACTCCACCTGTGACAGAGCTGGAACTATACAGGACGCAGTGCCTCATTTACTGCAGACATCCTAAGTCTCCCGCAGCAGCCGGGAGATTGCACGGCACTTGCGGGTGTCTGAGCTGCCGGTGGTGGGTTTGTGTTTCTATAGTAGAGGAGCATTATCAATTTGCAGCGTTACCCTTTGGTCTCGCCTCCGCACCCAGCGTCTCTGCCAAGGTACTGGCCCCGATGTTGGCATTGTTGCATCAAGGGGGGTTTTCAGTACTAGGGTACCTGGGCGATCTCCTATTGCGGGCGGACTCTCATTCAGCTCTGTTGGGAGACTTGACAATTACCGTCCGAACCCTGCAACAGTTCGGTTGGAACATCAATTTAAAAAAAATCTGCCCCGATAACTTCAATGAGACTCTTTAGCCAGCGATGTTGCACGAGCTGAGACAACATTGCAATTGGTTGGCTGGCAGGAGCCAATCAGGAGAGGCGGCAGGGCCAGGTTGCAGCTCCGTGTCTGAATGGATACACGGAGCTGTGACTCGGCTCGAGTGCCCCCATAGCAAGCTGCTTGCTGTGGGGACACTAGTGGGAGCGAGGGCTGGAGCACAGAGGGACCCCGAGAAGAGGAGGATCTGGGCCACTCCATGCAAAACCAACTGCATCTAGCAGGTAAGTATAACATGTTTGTAAAGTTTTTTTTTTCTCTTACGTCCTCCGACAGTCGCCGCCTCTTCATATTCGTCACAATGGGGTTATGACCTTTGCTTTGCTCCGTAGGAGTAGCTAGGCAACAGAATATGTCAATATTAAGGCTTTTAACATATCCCACCCCCAGGGGGTGGTCCCCTCAGTCAATACTCCTACTTCCTGTATCCATACCTCAGTTTCAATGTCTAGCTTGTCAGGAGTAGCTGGATGTCTCTATGCTGGGGCATTTTGTCTCAGCCTTTTCTCTTTTTTGATTTTATTTGAGTTTTTTTTCTCTCTCTTTACTTGGCTGTTACTTTTTTCAGCATTAGTTAGTTCTTCTGATGAAGAGGATCATGCGGGCTGGGTCTCGGGCTGACCCCCCTGGTCGCAGGTTGTGGGTCAGTGGCTTCCCAGCCTGCCATCGAGCGTTCAGTCAGGTATTTTTCCTGGCACAATGAACGACCCATCCCTGTTCGCTGCAGGGATGCTATGGTGAGGTGGCTACCTCACTGGACGCCTTGCGGTATCGCTCCGCAGTTCTCCTGCGTCCTGGCTGCGACTCTCCCTGTCCCATGTGCAGTGGCTTGATCACTTGTGCGGGTTCCCCACGCCATTTAGGAGGTAAGTGTATCTGTGTGGGGACCTGTCTGTTTGGGGGGTGTCAGTCTGGGACTGTGTAACCCTGCCCCTGTTCACACTGTTGGACTCCCTATCTGTCTTAGCTGCACTCTGTGGCATGCAAGGAGGGGGGCTATACTGCACTGTCTGTGTCAGAATGTGTGCTGTCTTTTACTGTGTGACAGGCTGTGTGCTGCGGGGCATGATGTGGATCATGTTGTGCATACTTGCGGCGACCGCTGCTGCGGTCTGCCATTGTTTTTACTGTACTGCATGTGTACTGGTGTTTCACTGTGAGCGGGAGCGGCATTTTTGGCGCCAAGCGCCACCATTTTGGCGGCGATCGCTCCGGCCTCATGCTGGCACTGCAGGCGGCCATTTTCTTGTAGCCCTCCATAGGCTTTCATAGAGTGCCCTGTATTGCATCACTTCCTCTTCTCCTGGGCACACCGATCGAGGCAGCAGCAGCGGTGGTCTCTGCAGGTTTTATCCTCTCTGTCCTGAATCCTTGCCTGAGTTTGTGCCTTTCCCTGTGGGGGTCGGCTTGTGCTGGTGTGTGAGTGCGGTGGGCTGCGCTGACCGCGCTTTTAAAGGGGCAGTTACCCTTATTCTCCTGCAAAATTTTTTGGGGGCATGGATTCTCGGGAAAGCAAATTTCCTCTCACTTTGGTGGGAGGCCAATGGGCTGCTGCTCCCCCCCCCCCCAGGGGGTGATTTGGCTGCTGTTGTGGCTAACCTTGCTGCTCAGGTGCAAATGCTGGTGGCTGCTCAATCCACTAAACGGCCCAGAGTTTCAATTTCCTCTGATGGTGAGGGGGCTGCTATGGCTGGGGTCTCCTTATCGGGGTCCCGTTCCTCCCTGGATCTTGTGGGATCAGAAGTGGAGGCTGAGGTGGATGGGGTTGATAATTCTCCCCCTGGCTCGTCTGAAGAGCTTGCACTCATGGATGAATTGGTTGCTTCTATCAAACAAACACTGCGTTTGCAGGATGAGCCATGTCCTCCTGCTGTTTTAGCCTCCTATGGGACGCAGCGGAGACGCAGATCTTCACAGGTTTTTCCTTGCACTGATGATTTTCAGCGCGCTGTTAGTGAACAGTGGCACAATCTGCGGAAGCCTTTTGTTGTGCCAAGTAGGTTCAAGCTGCGTTATCCTTTCACGCCCGCTACTGATGAACGTTGGTGTGTGCCACCTCCGGTGGATCACGCAGTAGCAGTTTTGAATAAGTCTACTGCGATTCCTGCTGAGGATACGCCGGTGTTCCGGGATGCCACGGACAGGAGGCTGGAGTCTCTTATGCCCCGTACACACGTGCAGATTATCTGCAGACTTTTGTCTGTAGACTTACCTTTTCTATGTAGTGCAAGGGCCTTCCGGATTGCATACAAATTGAAAGTGTTTAGGTTTGACCTCATATTATATGGTTTTGGTAAGTCTGCAGACAAAAGTCTGCAGATAATCTGCACGTGTGTATGGGGCATTACCCATCATACTTATTTGGTTACCGGTTCTATGCTCAAAGCTATTTTTGCTTCACTTATGGCAGCTCAGGCTGTCGCAAATTGGACGCAGGTGCTTGGGCGCGTCCTGGTGGCTGACTCTGCCCCTCCAGAGACGTTGGCTATGGTGGATCAAATCCATCAGGGTGTCATGTATTTGTGTGATGCGGACTTGGATATAGTACCATTGGCTGCACGTGTGCACAGTGTGGCGGTGTTGTCACGCCGCCTGATTTGGCTGAAATGTTGGTCTGTGGACCAGTCTTCGCGCAAGACCTTGGCTAATCTACCCTATAACGGATCTCGCCTTTTTGGCGATTCCTTGGATACACTGATTAAAGGGATCACGGGTGGTAAGAGCACGCTCTTGCCCCAATCCCACAAGGCTAAGGCGGCTCCTGGTAAGAAGACCGCTTCTTTTCGGCCCTCTCAGGGTTCCTTTCGTGCCTTTCGGTCGCACTATAAGGGTAAGCCGTTCAAAGGCCAAGGCTCCCAGAAGAAGCCGTGGACAGGTAAGCAGAAGTCCGGCCAGTCCGGATCCGCTGCTCACAACAGTGCGGCCTGAAGGGGCGCCCTCACCCGGTTCTGGGGTGGGGGGACGCTTGCTCGGTTTTCTTCAACCCTGGCTGGCCCGTGTTCGGGACAGGTGGGCTCAGGAAATCGTTCGATCTGGCTACAAGATTGAGTTTCTCTCTCGGCCGGAGAGCAGATTTTTTCCCTCAAATCTTCAACTGTCTCCGGAGCGTTTGCGGGATCTGCACCTGGCGGTGCGGGACCTGCGGGCTCGGAGTAGTGGTTCCGGTACCTCATCGGGACAGATTTCGGGGGTTCTATTCCAATCTGTTCACCGTGCCCAGGAAGGAGGGCGAGGTGCGTCCGATTCTGGACTTGAAGGCTCTGAACCGCTTTGTGCGGGTTCGCAAGTTCCGCATGGAATCCCTGCGATCGGTGGTGGCTGCCCTGATTCCGGGGGAGTTCATGGCCTCCATCGACTTGAAGGATGCGTATCTTCACATCCCCATTTTCGAGGGTCACCAGAGGTACCTTCGATTCGCCATTGCGGAGGATCATTACCAATTCGTGGCGCTGCCTTTTGGGCTCGCTTCGGCTCCACGGGTGTTCACAAAGGTGCTTGCACCGGTTCTGGCTTTGTTGAGAGCCCAGGGCATCTCTGTCCTGGGGTATCTGGACGACATTCTGGTTCGGTCTGCGACCAACCAGGGTCTGGTGTCAGACCTGTCTGTCACGATGCAGACTCTGCAGGAGTTTGGTTGGACGATAAACTTTCCAAAATCGACGCTGTGCCCGTCGGTTCGTCTTCCCTACCTGGGGATGATTCTGGACTCGGTCCAGGCGAAGGTCTTCCTGCCGGGAGACAAACTCAGGTCTCTTCAGGAAGAAGTCAGGTCCCTCAGGGACGTTCCGTGCTCGTCCATCCGGACGTGCATGCGCTGTTTGGGATTAATGGTCTCAGCTTTCGAGGCGATTCCCTTCGCCCAGTTTCACACGTGGGGTCTCCAAGCGGAGGTCCTGTCCAGGTAGGACGGGCGACCACAATCTCTGGAACTCCAGATTTCATTGAGTCATCGCACCAGAAGGGATCTTCTGTGGTGGCTCCAGTCCCCGACGGTGTCGAGGGGGGCAAGTCTTTTCGTCCTCTCTCATGGACGGTGGTCACCACGGATGCCAGCCTGTCGGGCTGGGGTGGTGTTCTGGGCGTTCTGTCCGCCCAGGGAACTTAGTCGGTGGAGGAATCCTCCCTTCCGATCAACATTCTGGAACTACGAGCTGTAAATCTCTGCCTTCGACGTTGTACGGACAGGCTGCAGGGCCGTTCGGGTGCAGACGGACAATGCCACAGCGGTGGCCTACATCAACCATCAAGGGGGCACCAGGAGTGCCCGGGCGGCTCGGGAGGTGGCCGACATTCTGTCTTGGGCCGAGACACATGTCCCGCCGATAACAGCAGTTCACATTCCGGGGGTGGAGAACTGGCAGGCGGATTATCTGAGTCGCCAGACCCTGGACCAGGGGGAATGGTCACTTCACCCGGATGTCTTCCAGATGTTGTGCGCGAAGTGGGGTCTTCCAGATGTGGACCTGTTCGCGTCTCGTCTGAACAACAAGGTGAAAAGGTTTGTGGCACGGACACGCAATCCTCGGGCAGACGCGTCAGACGCGTTGGTTGCTCCGTGGCGTCAGTACCGACTGCTGTACGCGTTCCCACTGATTCAACTGCTGTCCAGGTTCCTTCGCAGGTTGAACTCGGAACCGCACACAGTGATTCTTGTGGCACCGGACTGGCCTCACCGGTCCTGGTACGCAGACCTCGTGAATCTGGTGGTCGACGCCCTGTGGCGTCTGCCTCTTCGAGAAGATCTCCTGTCTCAAGGACCGATATTCCATCCTGCTTTACAGTCGCTGGCTTTGACGGCCTGGCTGTTGAAACTGAGGTCCTGAAGGATATGGGTCTCTCCCCTGAGGTCATTCACACTTTGATCAACGCGAGGAAGTCTTCCTCGGGGAAGGTCTATTACCGTACTTGGAAGGCCTATTTTGCCTGGTGTGAGTCCAGGGGGCATTCCCCTCGCACGTACTCGGTGTCTAGGGTGTTGTCCTTCCTTCAAACGGGTGTTGACCAGTGTTTGTTCAAGGGTCAGGTGTCTGCGTTGGCCGTTCTTTTTCAACGTCCTGTGGCATCTAACTCCTTGGTTAGCACTTTTGTCCAAGGGGTGCGACATCTGGTCCCTCCTAGGAGGGAACCCCTGCCTCCTTGGGACTTGAATCTTGTTCTGTCCGTGTTACAACATGCTCCCTTTGAACAGATCAGAAAGATCTCGTTGTCCAAGAAGGTTGCCTTTTTGGTGGCGATCACTTCGGCTCGCCGGGTGTCGGAGCTGGCAGCTTTGTCCTGCAGGTCTCCGTATCTGGTCGTTCACTTGGATAAGGTGGTCTTGCGACCTAACCCTTCTTTTCTTCCGAAGAGGATTTCGGATTTTCACCTCAATGAGGATATTGTCCTACCTTCGCTCTGCGCGAAGCCCAAGCATCCGAAGGAGGTGGATTTGCACTCCCTTGATGTTGTTCGGGCGATCAGGGTTTACCTGAAATCGACTGAATCTTTTCACAAGTCGGATTCCTTATTTGTCCTTCCAGAGGGTCCTCGGAAGGGCATGGCGGCGTCGGCTTCTACCATTGCCAAATGGATCAGACAGACCATTGAACAGGCATATGCTTTGAAGGGAAAAGTTCCTCCTATGCCTGTGAAGGCGCACTCTACCAGATCTCTGAGTACGTCTTGGGCCTGTCATCATCGAGCTTCTGTGGCCCAGGTGTGTAAGGCGGCGACTTGGTCGTCCGTTCACACCTTCACGAAGTTCTACAAGGTGGATGTTCAGGCATCGGCTGATGCTTCCTTTGGCCGCAAGGTTCTTAGTGTGGCAGTTCCTTAGGGTCCCTTGTTTTGGGCCCTTGGCTGTTTGGGATATAATTTTTTCCCTAGGTTATTTTGTTTTTTTCCTGGGTTGTTGCTCCTGTTGAGCACCTTTTTTCATGCTGCCCAGCTGGTTTCCTTACCTTGGTAAGGTTCCTTTCTCTGATGTGGAGACGGCGTTGCCTTTAGGGGCGACTGCGTTTCCCACCCCTCATGTTTGCACTGCTTTGGGACGTCCCCATTGTGACGAATATGAAGAGGCGGCGACTGTCGGAGGACATAAGAGAAAACGGAATTTTTGTAAAATCTTACCTGTAAAATTCCTTTCTCTGAGTCCTCCGACAGTCGCCGCCCCTGCCCCTCTTTTGGGGTTTGGTTGTATACTCTACTGCTATTCCACTGAAACTGAGATATGGATACAGGAAGTAGGAGGGTATTGACTGAGGGGACCACCCCCTGGGGGTGGGATATGTTAAAAGCCTTAATATTGACATATTCTGTTGCCTAGCTACTCCTACGGAGCAAAGCAAAGGTCATAACCCCATTGTGACGAATATGAAGAGGCGGCGACTGTCGGAGGACTCAGAGAAAGGAATTTTACAGGTAAGATTTTACAAAAATTCCGTGTTTTTTTTTTTTATCGTTCATCAACAGATGCAGCTCCATCTAGTCAGACTATAGGGTTATGCTCCTCCTATCAGGAATAGGCACTAGGCTGTGTGGGCTGTCCCTGTGAGGATAACCTCACACACCCTGCTATCATCAGTTTGTTTCTGCCTAGTTTAACCACTTGCTGACCGCCGCAAGTACATTTACTGCGGGAGTCAGCCCCGTGCAGGCAAAGAGATGACGTACTACGTCGCTCGTGCCCGCCGCTCTGGGGCATGCTCCCGCTGATGACCTGATTGGGTTCAGAACCGATCAGTCATCGGGTCCAGGCCAATGATTTTTGGCCTGGATCTGTTGATTGGTCCTGCCCAATCAGATTCTATTCTGAGCCTGTGTAATGTAAACACAGGCTCAGAAAAGATCCACTTTCCCCTCCCATTATCCCTTTTTGGATTCATTGGGGGGAGAGAACACCTCTAACTGTGAGTACTGCACCAAGCACACATACGCTCAATTAACCCCCGATTGCCCCCAGTTAACCCCTACACCCCCTGTCACCACTGTATACAGTATATAGCATTTTCCTATATACCATATAAGTGTGATTTGTGATGAGAGATCCTGACATCCCCAACTGATCATCCCATCGATCTCCCTGCCATTTACCCTGCCCCAGTGCCCACCCAGTAACCTCAAAATAGCCCTCAACACTGTGGGTTCTGCTGGAAGCTGGCCATGGCCAGCAGGACCCACAGTAGGCCATGGCAAGCTCCCAGCGGGACCATCCGATTAGTGACCAGCAAGACCATGGCCAGCAGGACCCACAGGTCTGTGACCAGCAACATCCACAGGTCAGTGGCCAGCAGGACCCACAGACCATGGCTAGTGGCCAGCTGGACCCAAAGGTCAGTGACCAGAAGGACCCACAGGTCATGGCCAGCGACCAGCAGGACCCACTGACTATGGGTCCAGCTGGGAGCTGGCTGTGGACTTTTGGGTCCTGCTTGCCACTGACTTGTGGGTCCTGCTGGCCATGCCCTGTTTCTTCCAGAAGCTATGGCCTGTGGGACCTGCTGGCCACTCCAAATGTCCCTAGTTTTGTCCCCCTTTGCAGGGCTGATCCTGGGCAGGTGCACTGCAAGCTGGGGCAGAGGGGACACCCAGGGCCAAAACCTACCATGGGTCCCGCTGGCGCATTGGGCTGTTTGGGAGGGGTGAGCACCGCCGGATTACACAGCGGGGCTTACCCGGAGGCCGCTGTCATACGACGTCCCGCCTCCTATGATAGACAGCACACTGTAATCCGGTGGCTCTCCTCTAATCCCCATGCACTGAACAGGCTGCATTTATGGACACTGGTGATTCTGAGCTTATGGGCACTGGTGAGACAGCACTGATGAGGCTGAGCTGATGGGCACTGACCAGGCTGCATTGATGGACACTGGTGGGGCTGCATTTATGGACACTGGGAGGCTAACCGCCAGCAGTCTGCAAAATAAGTAGAAAAGGTGTGCATTAGCGTGTGTAAATTGTTGCAATATGTTTTTTTAGTTGTGTTTTGTCATAATATGTCATGTCCTTGTTCATACAGGTATGAATAAGGACATGACATTTTCTGGCTGCCTAAGTCACATGTGCTAGGGGTGCAACTATCCCCCAGCACATAACTGTAAATATCCCAGCACGTGCAGTGTTTCTGACTCCTCCCACCATGATCACTTCATTGGGGGGGGGGGGGGGGGTGGCGTTTTATTACTTCTATACCTTAACTATAGTATATTTTTTTTTTTTTTTGTGGCCCGAGAAAATTTCTCTACACTCAGTGTGGCCCAGAGAAGCCAAAAGGTTGGAAACCCATGGTCTACTCTGGGAATGTTTCCGGCAGAGCATTTGTGAGGTCAGGCACTGATGTGCACGAGAAGGTCTGGCTCGCAATCTCCGCTCTAATTTATCCCAAATGTGTTTTCTCTATCGCTCATTGACAGACGTAGTCTTCTTGATTCTCAAGAGCTGGGTTATGTTGTCTCCGCAGGAGTAGGACTAGGCAGAAAGACAAAACGTTCTGGCTCCACCTTAGGGGCAGTCCCTGAGGGTATATCCTCCCTCTCTGCTACAGGGAATCAGTTTTTTTCTGTCTAGTCAGGAGTAAGGACCTAAGTTCCTTGCTGGGATCTTTTGGTCCTGGCAAGACTTTTTTTCTTTAAGAAAAAGACATTTTTTTAGGTAGTTTTTCTCCAGTGTTTTTTCCTGTGAGATCTTCAAGCAAAATGCCGGACTGGGCGACACTTGTGGTCACCCCAGCCGGCCTACGAGCGCGCGCAGACCATGGCATTGCGCTTGGTCGGCCGCGACACATTCAAGTAAGTATGCGGGGCCGGGCGACGGGCTGGATGTTGAGATCCAGTGGTCACCCCGGTTTCTGCCTACGAGCGCGTGCAGACCAGAGCTCCGCGCTGGGTCGGCCGCGACGGAGTCCCAGTGGAGGGACTGACCTTGCGAGTTAAAAGTCTCGCTTGGACGCCAAGAACCAGAGAGTCGAGGCGTCCGAAGTGGTCCACAAACCCCCACCCCGGTGGAGTGGGTATTGTGAAGAGAGGGTGCCTGTCGGTTCGGTATGGTGAGTAAACGTTCCCTTTTTTTCTCGTTATGAGGCAGTATGTATTATGGGCCCCTCCATATATGGTCAGTATATATCTGATACTTACAAGTCCCCCTTGTAATACAGCATGTGTTTGTGGGAAGTGGACTTGGTTTAAGAGCTAACACTCTACCCAGCAGACTGTAACATTACAGCAGACATAGGAGGTATTATCCTACCTTATTTGTAGTGTATCTCCTGTAGATCCATATATCGCCTCTTAGCAGAGATGCAGGTGGATGTGCTGGGAAAAGGATTTCGGCGGTCCGCCGCCATTTTGCTGTAGACCTAGTGCATGTATGTCCTCGGGTCACGCCGGCCACCATGTTTTTGGAGTCTTATGTCTCCTCTATGGGGGCGGCCATGTTTTGTGAGCCCAGCTACCTCGTGGAGAGCTGGGAACGCCGGAAGGCGTACACAGGGGGCGGAGCCACGTCCTTCTACCCGGGAAAAAAAGCAAACAGCTCCTTCCAGTCTGTGTAAGACAGACGCTGACTGCAGTTGGTTGGAAGCTGCACTGCATCGGTTGGTGAGCCTTGGGGGTCCCTCTCTCTCTCTGTGGGATCGAGAAGCAGGTACTCTGAGGGGCGCTATTGCGCTAGGGGGAGACACACAAAAAAAAAAAAAAAAAGTTTTTTTGTTTTGCTGGCAAAGTGTCCTGAATTAACATGGACCCTGCCACTCATGTATCTCCTCCGGATCCCCTCGAGGGGTCTGCGGGATCCTCCAGCACCCCATTGACAATTGAATCATTGTCAGCTATTATGGAAACTTTTGTGTCCCGGGTGGAAGTGGCTTGTCAGGGACAGGGCGCGAGAAAGCGACCCCCGCCTAACCCCATATTATCTGAAACCTCGGATTCAGACTCTGAGCCCATTTCTGCAGTTGCAGGTACTTCATCTGGGATTGGTGTCTCGGGTCCTGTCTCTTCAGACAGTGAGGAGGATGTTTCGGCATCCGCCATAGCCCGAGAGGAAGCGTTGGTAAACGCACTCATTGTATCTGTTCAAGAGACCTTAAGGTTACAGGGTATTCCATCAGAAATAGCTGAAACTGAAATCCCTTTTGGGACTAAAAAACGCATCAAAGTGGCGAAGGTTTTTCCATTGCCCAAATGTTTTGGCAATCCAATCGAAGAAGAATGGCGTCTGCCAAAATGCACGTTTACTATTTCTAAACGCATTGACAGGCGTTATCCGTTTGAGGAAACCCTCATTAAGAAATGGACAGAACCACCTGTGGTGGATTCACCAATTGCTAGATTGAATAAAGCCACGGTTATTCCTTTAGAAGACGCTCCGTCTTTTAAAGATCCAGTGGATCGCAAGATAGAAGCTATGTCTCGCACCATGTTTTCCTTGATTGGATCAGCTTTCAGACCTATAATAGCTATTGGTCTGGTTTCGCAGGCTGTAACTGAATGGACCAAGTGGTTACGCCGGGACTTAGAAGAGGTCCCTCAGGCGGTATCAGATTTGTTGGAACAAATGATACAAGGGTTACAGTTTGTGTGTGATGCGGCGTTAGACGCCACTCCATTATTGGCGCGAGCATCAGTCTCAGCAGTGGTTCTCAGGCGTACACTGTGGCTAAAAGGTTGGTTAGCCGACCAAGGTTCCAAAAAAGCATTGGCTAATATCCCCTTTTCAGGAGAGCGTCTATTTGGAGCCAACTTAGATGAGATCATTAAGGATCTCACGGGTGGAAAGAGCACCTTTTTACCGCAAAATTTTAAAGGTAGAGGAACTCGTCAAAGACGAGGGCCTTCTTTTTCTGCTCACAAGAGGTTTTTTCGTCCCGCAGGTGAAAAAACTAAGTCCTCAAAAGCTCCTGCAGGAGGCGTCAGGGGTCGTTGGTCGGGCAAGCCAAAGCCCGCCCCCTCCAGACCTGAAGATAAACCGTCCAAAGCCTGAAGGTGCGCCCCCACCCATAACTGGGGTGGGGGGACGTCTTCGCCGGTTCCCGGATCCATGGCTTTCCAGAATCCCGGACAAATGGGTTTGCGAAGTCATAAGATCAGGGTACAAGATCGAGTTTCGATCTCTCCCACCGGCGCGATTCTTCCCTTCCAATATCCGACTATCCCTGGATCGTTTAGAAGATCTGCGGAGAGCAGTCACAGATTTACTACAACAAGGAGTGGTAGTCCACGTTCCTTGGACAGAACGGTTTCAAGGGTTTTATTCAAACCTATTTACAATACCCAGGAAAGAGGGCAAAGTGCGTCCAATTCTGGACTTAAGAGCACTCAATTCTTTTGTCAACATAAGAAGATTCAGAATGGAGTCCATTCGCACAGTAGCAGCCTTCCTGCATCCAGGGGATGTCCTAGCGTCCATAGACATCAAGGACGCCTATCTTCACATTCCCATTTTCGCAGGACATCAGCGGTTTCTACGCTTTTCCGTAGAAGAGAACCACTATCAGTTTGTGGCGTTACCTTTCGGTCTCGCCACGGCTCCGCGGGTCTTCACAAAGGTGTTGGCCCCAATGTTGGCACTTCTGCGCCAAAGAGGCATATCGATCCTTGGTTACCTAGACGATCTTCTGCTTCATGCAGAGTCTCCTCAGACCTTGCTACAAAACATAGAAATTACTATGATTTCTTTACAGGAATTCGGGTGGCTGGTGAACCAGCAAAAGTCATTTCTGGTTCCCACCCAGAGGCTCGAATATCTGGGTCTAATTTTAGACACAGTCAGGACAAGAGTTTTTCTTCCAGTAGGGAAACTCCGAAAGATTCAATCAGCAGTCCAGTTGTTACTGTCCAACAGCTGGTCTTCCCTTCGGACTTGCATGAGGGTTCTGGGGTTGATGGTGGCTTCGTTCGAAGCAGTCCCATTTGCCCAGTCCCATACCCGAATTCTTCAGCAAGAGATTCTTCTCAGATGGAATCGGAATCCGGAATCCCTGGACAATCAGATCCGATTGAGCAAACAGACCAGAGAGTCTCTGGTCTGGTGGCTTCGGTCTCCGATGCTCAGCCAGGGAAAGTCATTTCTGCCAATATATTGGACGATAGTGACCACGGATGCCAGTCTATCCGGATGGGGAGGAATTCTCGGTCAATTATCTGTCCAGGGACTTTGGTCCCTGGAAGAATCCAGGTTACCAATAAATGTATTGGAACTGAGAGCGATCAGACTTTGTCTGATTCACTGGACCGAGCAGCTCCAGGGCAGCCCGGTTCGGATCCAGTCGGACAATGCCACGGCCGTGGCTTATGTCAATCACCAGGGGGGCACCAAGAGTGTCCGAGCGGCCAAAGAAGTGGCTTGCATTCTTCGCTGGGCGGAACGATTTGTTCCAGCAATCTCTGCGGTGTTCATTCCGGGGGTGGAGAATTGGCAGGCAGATTATCTCAGCCGTCAGACTCTGGATCAGGGGGAATGGTCCCTCCATCCAGACGTTTTCCACCAGTTGTGCCTACGGTGGGGCACCCCGGATGTGGATCTGTTGGCATCACGATTCAACAGGAAAGTTCAGAGATTTGTGGCTCGCTCCCGCGATCCTCTAGCAGAAACCGCAGACGCACTGATCGCCTCGTGGGGGCAATACCAGCTAATGTATGCCTTCCCTCCTCTCGCGTTACTGCCAAGACTTCTTCACAGAATAGAGGAGGAAGGAATTCCAGTAATTCTGGTAGCTCCGGACTGGCCTCGTCGAGCTTGGTACGCCGACGTGGTCAGACTGGTGGCGGACGTCCCGTGGAGACTTCCTCTCAGGGAGGACCTACTGTCTCAGGGACCGATCTTCCATCCTGCTTTACGATCGCTGGCTTTAACGGCCTGGCTATTGAGACCCAGGTGCTGAAGGACAAGGGATTGTCAGCTTCAGTTATTCCTACTCTAGTTGAAGCAAGGAAAGCGACTTCCAGAAAGATTTATCATCGCACATGGAAGTCCTACATTGCATGGTGTGAACCTTTGGGGTTCCGTCCTCGGTCTTATTCGATTAGTCGAATATTAGCTTTTCTGCAACAAGGGGTTGAGCAGAAACTGGCCTTGAGTACTATCAAGGGTCAGGTCTCAGCATTAGCTATCTTCTTTCAGAAGCCTTTAGCTACTCATTCCTTGGTGCGGAATTTCATCCAGGGGGTGCGACATCTGGCTCCGCCAGTGCACGCGCCGTTACCCCCCTGGGATCTTAATTTAGTGTTGTCGGTTCTTCAGAAACCTCCCTTTGAAGATATTAGGGAGATTCCTCTACCCACGTTGTCCCAGAAGGTGGCCTTCTTGGTGGCTATTACTTCTGCACGCAGGGTGTCAGAACTGGCCGCATTATCTTGTCGTTCACCATATCTGGTGGTTCATAGAGATAAGGTGGTTCTTCGTCCGAATCCATCCTTCCTACCAAAAGTGGTTTCAGAATTTCATCTGAATGAAGAAATTGTATTACCTTCCCTGTGTCCTAAGCCCAGTCATCCTCGGGAGTTTGCTTTACACTCCTTGGATGTGGTCCGGGCAATCAGGGTATACTTGAAAACGACAGACTCGTTTCGCAAGACGGATTCACTTTTTGTGATCCCAGATGGACCCAAAAAGGGGTTGCCTGCATCTGCCGCGACCATTTCCAGATGGATCAGACAGACGGTAGTACAGGCTTATTCTATTAAGGGTCGGGAGCCCCCGTTCCCTGTTAAGGCGCACTCCACTCGGGCACTTAGTGCGTCATGGGCCTTTCGCCATCAGGCGTCAGTGGTCCAGGTGTGCAAGGCGGCTACCTGGTCGTCGGTGCATACCTTTACTAAACATTATAAAGTTGATGTAATGGCATCGTCTGATGCCTCGTTTGGCCGCAAGGTTTTGCAGGCCGCAATTTGAGGAGACCAGTGGTCTACCTCGAGGGTTTTTTCCGTTGGAAAATTTTTCTTTAGTCTCATTCTTTGTTTATAATGAGCCTTTAAAACTTCTAGTTTGGCACCGGTTGGGCCTTCTAGATTGGATTTGATTTTGTCAATCCCACCCCTCATTTGTGGCACTGCTTCTGGATGTCCCAGCTCTTGAGAATCAAGAAGACTACGTCTGTCAATGAGCGATAGAGAAAAATGGATTTTTGTAAGATCTTACCGTAAAATCCTTTTCTCTTAAGCTCATTGACAGACGTAGTACCCGCCCCTCTATCATTGAGTTGGGTTGGGTTAAATTCTCTGTACTGCTTTAAAACAGAACTGATTCCCTGTAGCAGAGAGAGGGAGGATATACCCTCAGGGACTGCCCCTAAGGTGGAGCCAGAACGTTTTGTCTTTCTGCCTAGTCCTACTCCTGCGGAGACAACATAACCCAGCTCTTGAGAATCAAGAAGACTACGTCTGTCAATGAGCTTAAGAGAAAAGGATTTTACGGTAAGATCTTACAAAAATCCATTTTTATCGGGTTGAGGTCAGGACTCTGCAGGCCAGTGAAGTTCCTCCACCCCAAACTCGCTCATCCATGTCTTTTTGAACCTTGCTTTGTGCACTGGTCCTCCTAATCATTTGGTGGAGGGGGGATTATGGTGTGGGGTTGTTTTTCAGGGGTTGGGCTTGGCCCCTTAGTTCCAGTGAAGGGAACTCTTAAAGAGTCAGCATACCAAGACATTTTGAACTATTTCATGCTCCCAACTTTGTGGGAACAGTCTGGGGATGGCCCCTTCCTGTTCCAACATAAGTACGCACCAGTACACTAAGCGAGTTCCATAAAGACATGGATGAGCAAATTTGGGGTGGAGGAACTTGTCTTGCCTGCAGAGTCCTGACCTCAACCCGATAGAACACCTTTGGGATGAATTTGAGCGGAGACTGCAAGCCAGGCCTTCTCGTCCACATTAGTGCCTAACCTTACAAATACACTTCTGGAAGAATTGTCAAACATTCCCATAGACCCACTCCTAAACCTTGTGGACCTGTAGTACAGTGGACATAGGCAGAGATCACTAAAGATCACTCCGGTGTCTACTGACAGCTGAGCATGGTAAACCGAGTGTGTCAGTTTATGAATGGATAAGGAGTCTTTATACAGCCTCTTTATTTGTCCATGTAAAGTACTGCAGAGAAAGGGACTTTCTTCAGTCCCTTTCTCTGTCCCAAAAAAATAGATATGGAGGTCTGTTGAGACCTCTGATAGCTCACCAAAGACCCCCCACCCAAAAAATAAAAATATAAAAAAAATATAATTGTAAAAAAAGTAATAAATAAATAAGCTGAGCAGGTGGATGAAAGGTCGGTGTCTGATCCGCCGATGCAGAGCGGACACTGACACAGTCCGCTGTTCTCCATGGGGCCTGTCCATTTCCAACCGATACAATAGAATCCGATCTGCTAGATGGATGGGGAATGGGATCCTCATCCGTCTGTTTAGCAAACCAAATCAGAACGGATGCAGGTGGGTGTAAACGGACACATGTCTATTTATATTAGCCTCTCCATAGAGAACAATGGGTGGTCTGATTGGGCCTGCCTGAAAAACTAACACAAGCAGACTGATTGGGTCTGCCCGTTCAAGGGGCCTAAGGCCTTGTTCACATTGGGCATACACAGAGTACCTTTACAGTGATGCACAGGTGTTCCATGCATCTCTGTGCAGGCAGTCCCATTGATGTAATTTGGGATGTAGTAACTGCACAAATAGAGCCGTTGCTCCCAATTTGACATCCACGTAGGTGAGCGTTCATGTCCCTGAGCTCACACTGTCTGCGTTCGGGGTCCTGCACCCACAAGGATCTCAAATTGGGAACAGCAGCTATGCCTGTGCAGCCGTTGCATCCCAATTGACATAAATGGGACTGGCTGTATGAGGATGCACAGAACCCCTGTGCATCCCTATGCGGGTAAACATGGCCCTCCATGGGCGTACATTTTAGTATGCCACATGTGAACAATGCTTTAGTAGTAATTTAGCAGGAATTTTGTAAGTTATGTTGTGTTTATGTGCACTATTAATGATTTTAGTAAATTATTAGTCAAAATAGTGATATGTTGAACATTTGCGCAATTGTTGCGGGGCCCAAAAATCAGTAGCACTTTTTTTATTCTACAGGACATGTGCTTTCAGAAAATGTATGGTTTTGAGGGGTCTTTTCAGATTCTGAAAGCTGTGAAAAATGGTAACCTCTGGATTTTTAGAGTAAATTGTTTTTGTTTACAGTTTTGCATTTAGTTTTTACCATTTCACAAAAAGGTACAATTCAAAATGTACAAATTGTGATTTATTAACTCAATACAGTTTTAACTTTTTTTATTTTTAGTAGGAATTTTGTACATTTTGCCATGTATGAATCTACAATTCATGATTTTAGTGTATTTTTTGCGAAAATTTTGTTTTGATAAAGCTGTAAGTGAAAATCGAAAACCTTCAGATTTTTAGAGAAAATTGGATATTTATATTTTTGCGTATGTTCGATTTTCACCATTTTGCAAAAAAGCACAATTTAAAATTTACAAATATTTGTTATTTATTAACTCAATACAGGTTAGGATTTTATTTTTATAAGGAATTTTGTAAAAGTTTCTGTGTTTTTATCTGCTAATAATGATTTTATTTATTTTCAGCAAAAATATTACTTTGATAAATATTTGCGCAAATATTGCGGTGCCTTAAAAATCAGTAGCATCTTTTTTCTTTTTATTCTACTGACCGTGCTTTCAGAAAATATATGGTTTGGGGGGTCTTTTACAAACTGAAAGCTGTAAGTAAAAAAGAAAAACCTCCAGATTTTTAGAGAAATTCTTGCGCACGTCTGATTTTCACTATTTCTCAAAAAAAGCGCAATTTAAAATATATTGGGTCTGGCGTGGCTAGATACCCTATATTGGGTTAAATGTTTTTCCTAAAACGTCTGGTTTGTTATGTTATTCATCCACAATTCTCTAATTTTCGATAAGTTCCTTCCTTATTAAAGGGTACAGGCCAATGGCAAATGTATAATGCAAATTATAGGGTTGAGATAACACTGACAGGGATGCTTACAATGATCAACTTTATTTATTTATGTAAAACCTTTATCCAAAAGGAACACAACCCGAAAGGAACAAAACTGATGCTGTAACTGTCTTAAAATTGTTAGCTGGAGTTTAGTTTCAATATGTCAATGTATCTAAATCTGCTAGTGCATCATTAGTCTATAAAAGGCCTAGAAAACTAGCTAGCTGGCAGCGCTGTATGCATCTCCGGAAGTCAGGGTGAAGGCGGGGGGCTTTTTGTCCTCTCCCTTCCTGATCCGCAATGGCACGCGCCATGGATGCCCCCTCTCGCCGCTTATCTTCGCACTGACTCTGGAACCCCTATTGGCCAAGGTCAGTGACATTGGGGGTGTCACCGTGAGCCCCACTGAACATAAACTTTCGGCATATACGGATGATGTGTTATTCTATGTGACTAGACCCCAGACGTCCCTGCCTGTTCTCATGTCAGAGCTTTGGGCTTTCCATCTGCTTTCGAACTTCAAGATTCATTTTGACAAGTCGGAAATTTTACCCCTCAATGTCCTGCAGGAGATGGGGGCCTCGTTGCGGTCCTCTATACCATTCACATGGTGCCATTCCAAACTCGAGTACTTAGGGGTTTTCTTACCTGACTGCACTACGGGCGTGTATACCCTTAATTATGTACCCTTACTGACAGTGATCCGTAGGGACCTCACTGACTGGACTAAGTTGACGTTTACATGGATTGGCTGGGTGAATATACTCAGAATAATACTCTGGGCAGGATATTCATTTTATTTACAAATGTTGTCTGTCCATTTGCCTAGGTCCTTCTTATTGAGCCTCAACAGTTTATTTATTTGCTTTGTGTGGAGTGGTAAACATCCTCACCTGGCCTTTCGGCGTGGAGTGGTAAACATCCTCACCTGGCCTTTCGGCTTATGCAACGTTCTAAGCGTACGGGTGGCTTGGGGATTCCGGTTGTCTGGAAATATGAGGCAGTGGCCTTACAGAGGATACTCGATTGGCACCACCACATGTGGGGCAAGCTCTGGGTCCACATGGAGAAATTCATGGCGGACAGGAATTTGTCTCATGCCCCATGGCTTTCTGGGGCGCACAGAGGTCTTTCCGCCACAGTACATACTTTGCAGGTTTGGGACGAAGTCAACGAGCGACTTCAGTTGTCCACTGCGGTTTCTCCGCTGGCGCCACTAGGGGGGTTCCCGTGGTTCCTTCCTGGGGAGGACGTGTCCTTTTTTGGGACATGGGCGTCAGGCGGAGAGATCCGTTGTGGCCGGTTTGTCCAGGAGGGGGTCATTGTGCCACTGACAGGACTCCGTGATTGTTATGGGAGGTTCCCCATGGACTTTTGGAGGTATCACCAACTTACTCCCTTTTTATGTCCTATCTTGGGAGTGGTACATTCCCCGCCATTGATGACCCCCTACGAGAAGCTTTGCATTTCTAAAGACCCGATTCCTCACTCTATTGCTCTGTTATACCAGCTTCTCCTTTCTGGGGTTCCCATGCCAAAGCCTCTGTTCATACGGGAGTGGGAGAGAGACCTACATTGCACTTTCACAGAGCAACAGGTAGACCACCTGTTTCAACTGACTCATTCCAGCACGGTGGATACCAGGATGCAAGAGAATGGGTATAAGGTGTTAACTTGCTGGTATAGAGTGCCCTCGCCGCTCGCACAGATCTACCCGGGCCAGTCGGACCGCTGTTGAAGGGGCTGTGGGGGTCAGGGCACCTACCTTCACGTGTGGCTGGATATCCGGGCACAGGTCTTGGCGATCCTGGATGTTCCCGGATGATCCTGCTTCATGTGCTGTCCATTCCTCTTACCCAATATAAGAAAAGCGTTTTACCGCATCTCCTGAACGCAGCCCGTCGCCTTGTCCCAATTTACTGGAAGCAGGCGGCAGTCCCAGATCGCGGGGCCTGGGTCTAGATGGTCAATGGTATTATGGACACGGAGGAGCGGGTGGCCAGATGCTGGAACTGCTATGACAAATTCTATGCAAAATGTGCGACTTGGATGCATTACTCTGCTTCCAGACCTACGTAACAGTTCCCTTCTGCCCCTTGTACACATATTCATGATAGTGGAGTGATAACTCACTCGCGACACCCCTGCAGACACCATACCAGTTTCTTTTTGACATTACCTCTCAAGTATTGTACCTCTCACATTTTTGTTCTTTCTTCCCCTACCCACTTCTCCCTCTCCTTCCTTCCCCTCGACAAGAGTTCCAGTCCCCCTCCCCTTGTTCCTTCCTTTGCTGTCTCAATTGCCAAGAGGGTTATGATAGATGGGTTGAGCGTTACATCTTATGGATGTGACCCATATTCTGTCTATGGCAGATATCCCGAAACATGTTTTTCAATGCTCTTACCTGGAAGTACTACTCTATGACTTTATGCTTCTTGGCAATGTTTCTCTGTTTAACACTTGTTATTACGAGGTATTTTTTTTTTTTATCCTGTGCATTCTACTACTGTTCTTATTTTTGTGTGTTAGAAAAATTATTTTGAAATAAAGATTATATAAAAAAAAGGCCTAGAAAAAAGAAAACGAATGCAGCCACCATATCTGATGATTGGTAAGCTGCAATATTATAGATTTTTTGTTTTGGGTTTAATACCATTTTACCAACTCTGTACTTTGGGGTGTCTGGCTTCCAAAAAGGGGTTATATGGGGACTTACCTTGTAGTCCATGCCTTTTAAAAATGGAATAGGCGCTAAGGTATTCAGATGCACAATTCATGCCTTTTGAAAGTCTGAAGGCTTTCATTGGATTTTGGACCCCCTATGCAGCTATTCAGCCTCACATATGGTATTCCCATACTTAGGTGGAGTAGCAGAATGCATTTTGGGGTGTAGTTCTAAGAATGCCAATTCTTCATTTGAAAAATAAATAAAATGACAACTTGATAAAATTAAAAATTAAATTTTTTTCAAATTTATAATTTCCTAAAATTTCTGGCAAACAATGAAAGCGTAACTCTACTTTTGTTGAGAAAAAACACATTCCCCTCTGGGTGATCTCTGTACATTGCAAGGATTTTAAAAAGCTTTGTTGCAGATTCCTACCTTTTGGTTTTTCTGAAGAAATCATTGTTTGTTCCTCTGTGCTGAGTGGGTCAAATGGGAGTGGTTTCATAATTATCTATCAGCTGTGGCAGCTGCAGGGCTCTGAGGAAAGCTGCGGGGCCTGCATCCCTTTAGATGTGCTACTATTGGAAGTATCTCGCCACAAATTACATTTTTATTGCAGGGGATGCTAGAAATCTGACTTGTATTTTAGGCAGACTTCTGGGAAAATTGGTGAGCCAATCACACAATCAGGAAATTATGTTTCTGGGGTGTGGTCAGTATACATTCTGTGTACCAAACAGCTCAAGGTAGCCATATCGCATTGCGATTTCAGAAAATTATAATAGCTGCAGATTGAAAAGGAAAGGTAATTTTTAATAACATTCAATTACCATATGATTTGTGTCGCAATTGTATATGCTATATTCTTTTTTTTTTTTGTTATTTTTTTCCCCACCAAAGTGGAGTTACCCTTTAAATCTTTGGCAGACTTGCCATTTCAAAAAGGGGTCATTTTAGGAGTATAAGCAACTCTCCTACTATTACCATTTTACCCTGCATACTGTACTTATTTTGACATATGAACTTTTGATATGTTCAGCCGAGTTTACCCCAACTGAAACCCAGACATGATCGGCTCATCCCTACTCATCAGATTGTAATGTTAGTGTGGTATGTGCAACATGCAATTTTTGTACGACAGCAAAAATTCACATATCCAACATGTTTTTTTTGCGAAAATTGGCCAAATTTCGTATCATTAATGGGGGAGTTGTATGATTTCACCTAACAAAACACAGAACAGTAGGGGGTGTGTCCAGTAGAGGTGTGGTTAAAAGGGCACAAAAAAATAGTGTTTGGAAGTAGGATTTTTGGATCACATTGATGGTACACTCGCATGATGTACACGAGTGCCGCTTGCGTTTATCGCACGATAAATTGTTTGAAATTTGCATTGTGTATGGCCTGCTTTAGACTTTCATTTAGAGACACTCTAATCTACCTTAGCAGTAGCATGAATTCTTCGAAAAGAATTCTGGTATAAATATTTAGGGCCCATTAACACTGTCCATACACTAAACGCTTTGTTATAGCGTGTGGGCAGCTGTCAGTTTTGGCTGGAGTGAGGGGCCAGTTTCAGCACATCACTCAATTTCGTTTTTTTCTTTTGTTGACTTGATTTGAAGTGTACAAAGTGACAAAGCCAGTGTTGCCTGCCTGTTAGTTGCTGTAAATGCAACCATTCTTGACTTAGTCCAAAATTACAAACAAGTTTTCGATGGTGTTAGAACATTTTATTCATAAAAAGACTCTAGAAAGCTAGCACACATCAACAGGTGTCAGTGATTTGACATAGGCTGCTGTTTGGCAGGAGACTGCAGCTGCATGGCTGGAAGGAATCTGAGCGCTGTCTGCAGCACCTGTTTCTTCACAAGTGGATTCACTGACATCTGTGTCTATGGTACAAAGAAAAGTTTGTTTCCCGAATCAAGAGCAAAAATACACTTTGACTTTGTTAAGAACATAAGCTTAAAGCATGTGTTTAGAGTTATATGTATGAGTATGCCCGGTGGGATGAAGATATGGAGATACGCATTGCCGTATCTTGTATAATTTACTCATCCCAAAACGAATAAACCCATTATGTACGCATTTATCACTTACTTGTCCTTTCCATACTGAGCCAATGCTAGTGTCTGTCTGTATCTGTGAACTTTTTCTTCTGATTTGTTTGATAACAAGTTACGGAATCTGCAGCAGAAGCAGCACTCTGAACCAATAAAGGCTCCATTGCTGTGCAATTTGCTGTCAGTCAACACTGTGTAGTTAACAAATGAAAAATATTCATATATTAAAAGCATATAAATCTTATAAAATATATAAAAACAAGTCCTAAAATTTCCATAAAATGTTCATAAAAAAGATCCCGGATGGTGCAAAGTGGTGTCTCTAGATCAGGGATCTCCAAACTATGGCCCTCCTGTTATTCAGGAACTACAATTCCCATCACGCATAGTCATGTCTGTAAATATCAGAGTTTTATATTGGCTCATGTGTAGAGTTCTACAATGCCTGGGACATGTAGTTCCGCAACAGCTGGAGGGTGGTAGTTTGGAGATCCCTGCTCTAGATTGAACATGCAGGTGTCATATAATGTGCAGCACCTCCACCGTACACACAGATGGCCACTCACCTTAGGACCATAACCCCCTAAACCAGTGGTCCTCAACCCTGGCCTACAGGGCCCACTAACAGGCCAGATTTTCAAGATAACTGAAATACATCCCAGGTGATATCATTTGCTGCTCAGTGATTGAAGTACTCTAGTCTGCATCTCCCCAAGGTAATACCTAAAATCTGGCCTGTTAGTGGGCCCTGTAGGCTAGGGTTGAGGACCACTGCCCTAAACCAACAAGACAGTCAAGCATTCCCATGAAGGGATCTAATAGTCTCCCAATGGTGTGAGTGGATCAAAGACAGCCAATTCCTCCGTAGGATCGTGGATAATGATGTAAAAGCAAATGGAAAGAATCTAGTGCTCTGTTATATACTAAACTGTAAACTACTTACAATTCTGGCACTTGTCACAAGTGCACAAACAAGCGCTCTGTGTATACACATATAATCCAGTAGGATGGCTAGTTGTAACATCATGCGTGGCTCCTTCCCACATACGTGTTTCATCCTAAGCAGGACTTCGTCAGTGGGTAAACACTGTGTAATTGTTTACAGGAAGAAAGAGCGAAGGGATGATCTCACTGTGCTGCTGCTTTCACTGTTCAGTCCGCCTGAGGTAGGTCCACTCATTGCTTTATTGCAGTGTCTGCAGAGAGGTCCTGGGTCTGACAGGGAGGCATTTGTAGCGCCAATACCTTGATTTAATGTCCCACTAGTGCAGCAGTGAGGTAAACAGCAAGTTCACACTTTGATCCCAGAAATCACAGTCCATAAGAGTTGCCTCCTCAAGTTTATTGCAGTACTAACTTGAATAAGGTTCATGGAGCTTTGGGATATTCCACATTACTAACAGGAACAATGAGGACACTTTTCCTTGTAGAAGCTCTGCTGAACAGCCCCCTGGGCAGTGGGGCACCAGTAACAATGACTTAGGCCAGGCAAGCCTTGTGCTTTGTGCAGCAAGGGTTATAAAATAGTCAGTCACTGTGAACTCCCCCCCCCCCCCCCCCCCCGGATCAATACTGACAGTGTCTTTCTAGCTTGGAATGTAACTCAAAGGGAGTACAAAGTGAGATACGCATATATGCGGCCCCCACGGGAAAAAAAAAACTTCAGTGAGGCTGCATATATGTTTTACGTTGGTGGGAAGGGGTTAAGAAAGCCAGGAAGGCAGGCAACCCTCCCTGGCTGAGAATTTCTCCTCCTGGACAAGAAGCACCTCAGCCTCTGGATTTCAGACTACTTATACACTCCCCAGCCACCTTCTGGACACACCTCTTCAGGGATTGGCTGGGGCTGTAAAAATTTTCAGGCTGCCTATCTGACTCTTCCACCCACTATATTCTGGTAAGCCTCAGAAAACAGGGGGACCTGCAGGCTGCAGAACCCAGAGTAGCCCACAACAATCAATTCTGCTCTGCTGAATACATGAGAGATCATAAAAACTTAGCAGCCTAGCAGGAGGGTGCTACACATTGATCACTGCAAAGAGAATTTCTTTAAAACTGTTTACCTGGAGTTTCGTCTGCAAGCCCCAGGACAAAAAGGAACAAACAGCAATATAAACTCCACAGTGGAAAGGTGTGTTGTAGCTATTGGGGATTTTCCCATAATTTTTTGTTCCTCAGGAAGGGTAGAAAAATTTCCATAGTGGGGGACACAGCTAAAAATATGTCATGACAAGGGTTCTAGCCCTTTCCATTCCATCTACTCATAGTGGGGCATAATGGTGCCTAGTTATGGGTGTTGCCTATGTTCTGTTTGTGTGTTAACTATTCCCTTTGCAATATTTTCCGTTGTCTCTAATTGGCTAGGAAAACCTTCTCTGACTGTAGAACATAAAGTGGAACTGCAAGTTATTTAATATAATTGTGCTTCCCACATGTATATAACATTTTAAAGCAAACAGCTTTGTTATGAATAGAATATGTAGGTATAGAATCCTATGTGTTACCACGTAATATAAAAAAAGGAAGCAGCTGCTCACAACTTAACAATGTGTCCCCACATCTATAATGCAATTGTTTACAAATTTGAAGTGGCGCTATGCTTCACAATTAAAAGAGTGATAAAACTACATAAAGAATTGGAAACAGCAATATTACATGTATCTGATCTCTCAAGGTAGATATTGAATAACATGAATAATAATAGTAAATTATCTACTGAGTTTGTACTCAAAGTGCCAGTGCTTGTTATGAATGTTACTGTAGGTACCTGGTAATTTATTTTCTAGGAATCTTCCCGAGCAGCATTGAGATAAGGTTCCTGCCACCTAGAAACAGGTGTAGCACTACTCCCTTGGGAGCTGCTGGTTACGGATTCCCCTGGGTTACCCTTAGCAACAACATGACAATTTAGCATTGTCAAAGTGCTTTGGCTCAGTCAGGAAACAGTCTAGGAGTTTTGGTTTTGTGGTTTTATTGAGAACTTGGATAGGAGAAGGGATTGAGTGGGATACTCCAACTTGAATAAACTATGCACAATTTGCTGGGACGACTAAATATGCTGAGTGCGGCAAGGCCGCTGCTTCACCTTGTCACTTGCAGTGAAGAAGACATTAATGAACTGTATTAGATAAGCTGTACTGTACTGTAGAACATGCTTCAGGGCCCTTCCTGGCACCCCCTTTGTCCCTATTCTTCAGGGTTCTCTACGCGGCACCCCCTTTACTGTAACACTCTCTGTGTAAGCTAGCTCCTTGATCCCCTGACTTCACTGGAGTGGTCCCCCTTCCCTTAGGATAATCTCCTGGTACTCACGGACACTGTTTTTCCCGAGAGACTCTGCCAACAGCTCCACTGGATCTTCTGCAGCTCAGCTCCACACCTGGTTCACTAGGTCGACCACCCAAGACCACCTTCCTCTCACACAGCAGGAGGAGAGACCGCCGTCAGCCTCCTCCTGGGACTCTGCTTCCCACCAAAAACGCCCTGTCACATATCCTCTCAGTATTTATGATCAATCCCAGGATGCACTGCGGTGGTGCCCTCCCACTGGGACTGCCATAAAACCTGATGTGTCACTGGCTGGGTTTCCTCCACTGTCCAACAAGCTCCCTCATTGGATGTAGTGGGGACACTCCCTCAGACCCAGTAAATCACACCTGGAGACATGTAACAGGCAACCTAATAGATCAGGCTCCCCTGATAAGCAGAAGGAGCATTCAATGCATTTACCTAGCATCTACCTACCTAAGAGGGTGCTACACAGGAAACACATCATCCACTATTATATGAATGTTATCTGTTGTTCCTTTGGTATTGTTATATTCCCAAGGTTCGGTGGTATGTTGCTCATTTTATAACCACAAAATGCTAAATAAAAATGTAGAAATTAATAAGAGCATAGGGACAGGAAGCTGCTGCCCTCGAAGATTCCTAGAAAATGAATTACCAGATACCTAACTCTGTAAGAAAAGATGCATTATATCAATAGAGTAATGAAGGATAATAGAATGTTCACACTATTTTCTACTGTTCATTACTATCTGTTTTGCACGATTCTGCTCACATCCTTTTTTCTGCTGACCCCTCTTACTGAATGACATACAACAGCTGCCACTGAGTACAGACACCTGTTAAAGGAGAGGACAGTTGTCTGCATCCAAAATTCTAAATGAACCCACTGTACACTGCTATATACCTCTAGAACAGTTTTGCATAAAAACAGGGATTGGTTTGCATATATTGTAATACTGTACATGTTTAAGCTGGCCAACTGCATCAAAATTATTCTTCTGTCTATTACCTACTCTACTGTGGAAAATACCAAATCCTTATCATACTTTAATGGCCAATATATGACAGACAATATATGACTCACGTCTGGTCACTGACCTGCACTATGCAATAGATAAGGAGGGATGTCTGTGCATACACACTGTATATACACTCAGGGCAGCCATCAGAAATGTTGGGGCCCCTTACACAGCTTTAGGCCTGGGCCCCTCCGGGCCTGACAACCAACATTCTCCAGGGCCGGCCCTCTGGCCGTCCCACCGAATCCGCCCGCTGGCCATCCCACCGAGTCATTCAGTGCACCCACTTTTATTTTAACACTCTTGCAACTTAATATATGAAAATGAATCCAATCCAGCAAAAAGACATTCCAATATATTCAGCAAAGAGAAATCCAATCCAGCAAAGAGACATCCCAATCCAGCATAGAGACATTCCCATATATTCAGCAAAGAGACAGCCCAATCCAGCAAAGAGGCGGCCTCATATATTCAGCAAAGAGACAGCACAATCCAGCAAAAAGACATCCCAATCAAGCAAAGAGACAACCTCATGTTCAGCAAAGTGACAGCCCAATCCAGCAAAGAGACATCCCTTTGGTTGCATCAGCTTACTCTGCGGCCACCCTGCTAGTTACTACAGCAACAATAACTTGATCTCGTTGGTTAGGCCTGGGCGGCTGGGCCCCTTGGAATGCCTGGGCCCCCTACAGGTGTATGGGCTGTCCCCCCCTGATGGCAGCCCTGTATACACTATATAAATATCTCCAGTACTGCGTAAAAGTCTTAGATGTGAAAAATGCTGTAAATTAGGAATGCCTTCAGAAATGTCAGTGTTAATAGTTCTTTTTTTTTTTTTTTTATCAATTATCAAAATGCAAAGTAAAAGAGCAGAAGAGAAATGCAAATCAAATCAATATTTGGTGTGACCACCCTTTGCCTTCAAATCAGTATTAATACTTCAATTCTTCTAGGTACACCTGCACACGGTTTCTGATGGAACTCGGCAGGTAGGTTGTTCCAAATATCTTGGAGAACTAACCACAGATCTTCTATGTATGTAGGCTGCCTCAAATCCTTCCGTCTCTTCATGTAATCCCAGACAGACTAGATGATGTTGAGATCAGGGCTCTGTGGGGGGCCAAACCATCGCTTCCAGGACTCCTTGTTGTTCTTTACACTAAAGACAGAGCTTAACCACTTGCCGACCGTCCTAAAGCAGTTTTCTTGGCTGCTGTGTGCAGGACCACTAAAATATATACAGCTGCAAGAAAAAGTATGTGAACCCTTTGGAATGATATGGATTTCTGCACAAGTTGGTCATAAAATGTGATCTGATCATCATCTAAGTCACAATAGACAATCACAGTCTGCTTAAACTAATAACACACAAAGAATGAAATGTTGCTATGTTTTTATTGAACACACCATGTAAACATTCACAGTGCAGGTGGAAAAAGTATGTGAACCCTTGGATTTAATAACTGGTTGAACCTCCTTTGGCAGCAATAACTTCAACCAAACTTTTCCTGTAGTTGAAGATCAGACGTGCACAACGGTCAGGAGTAATTCTTGACCATTCCTCTTTACAGAACTGTTTCAGTTCAGCAATATTCTTGGGATGTCTGTTGTGAATCGCTTTCTTGAGGTCATGCCACAGCATCTCAATCGGGTTGAAGTTAGGACTCTGACTGGGCCACTTCAGAAGGCGCATTTTCTTCTGTTTAAGCCATTCTGTTGTTGATTTACTTCTATGCTTTGGGTCATTGTCCTGTTGCAACACCCATCTTCTGTTGAGCTTCAGCTGGTAGACAGATGGCCTTAAGTTCTCCTGCAAAATGTCTTGATAAACTTGGGAATTCATTTTCCCTTCGATGATAGCAATCCGTCCAGGCCCTGACGCAACAAAGCAGCCCCAAACCATGATGCCACCACCACCATACTTCACAGTTGGGATGAGTTTTTGATGTTGGTGTGCTGTGCCTCTTTTTCGCCACACATAGTGTTGTGTGTTTCTTCCAAACAACTCAACTTTGGTTTCATCTGTCCACAGAATATTTTGCCAGTACTGCTGTGGAACATCTAGGTGCTCTTGTGCAAACTGTAAACATGCAGCAATGTTTTATTTAGACAGCAGTGGCTTCCTCTGTGGTATCCTCCCATGAAATCCATTCTTGTTTAGTGTTTTACGCATTGTAGATTCGCTAACAGGGATGTTAGCATTTGCCAGTGACTTTTGTAAGTCTTTAGCTGACACTCTAGGATTCTTCTTCACCTCAATGAGTAGATTGCGCTGTGCTCTTGCAGTCATCTTTACAGGACGGCCACTCCTAGGGAGAGTAGCAGCAGTGCTGAACTTTCTCCATTTATAGACAATTTGTCTTACCTTGGACTGATGAACAGCAAGGCTTTTGGAGATACTTTTATAACCCTTTCCAGCTTTTTGCAAAAATTGTCAACAATTCTTAATCGTAGGTCTTCTGAGAGCTCTTTTGTGTGAGGCATCATTCACATCAGGCAATGCTTCTTGTGAAAAGCAAACCCAGAACTGGTGTGTGTTTTTATAGGGCAGGGCAGGGCAGCTGTAACCAACACCTCCAATCTCATCTCATTGATTGGACTCCAGTTGGCTGACATATCACTCCAATTAGCCCTTGGAGATGTCATTAGTCTAGGGGTTTACATACTTTTTCCACCTGCACTGTGAATGTTTACATGGTGTGTTCAATAAAAACATGGCAAAATTTCATTCTTTGTGTGTTATTAGTTCAAGCAGACTGTGATTGTCTATTGTTGTGACTTAGATGATGATCAGATCACATTTTATGACCAATTTGTGCAGAAATCCATATAATTCCAAAGGGTTCACATACTTTTTCTTGCAGGTGTGTGTACACACACACACACACACACACACACACACACACAAACACCTCACACACTGTAACAAAACACAGGCTAGGCACACAGGTAACTTTTTGACGTTACCCCTTTCCCAGCCAGTGTCATTAGTACAATGACAGAGCATATTTTTAGCACTAATCACTGTATTAGTGTCACTGGTTCTAAAAAAAAAAAGTCAGTTAGTGTCCAATTGTTCGCCGCAATATTTCAGTCCCACTAAAAGTCGCTGATCACCGCCATTACTATTAAAAAAAACAAAAACTTCCATAAATATATTCCATAGTTTGTGCAAACAAATCAATATACGCTTTTTGGGATTTTTTTTTTCTACCATAAATATGTAGCAGAATACACATTGGCCTACATTGATGAAGAAATTTGATTTTTTAAATTTTTTTTTATTGGATATGGTTTATAGCAGAAAATAAAAAAAACATTTTTTCTCCATATCTTATTTTGCTTGTAGCGCAAATAATTAAAATCGCAGAGGTGATCAAATACCACCAAAAGAAAGTTCTATTTGTGGGAAAAAAAAGACATCAATTTTATTTGGGTACAAGCGTCACACGACCTTGCAATTGTCAGTTAAAGCGATAAAGTGCCATATCGCAAAAAATGGCCTGACCATGAAGGGGGGTAAGTCTTCTGGAGTTGAAGTGGTTAATGACATTGACTGTATGTTTGGGGTTGTTGTTGTTCTGCAGAATAAATTTGGGGCCAATCACACGCCTCAATGATGGTATGGCAAGATGGATAAGTATCTGCCTGTATTTCTCAGCATTGAGGACACCATTGATCCTGCCCAAATCTCCAACTCCATTTGTAGAAATGCAGCCCCAAACTTGCAAGAACAATCTGCCTCCTGCTATAGCCAAGTATTTCACATTTTGACTCGTCAGTCCAGAGCACTTACTGCCATTTTTCTGCACCCCAGGTCCTATATTTTCCTGCATAGTTGAGTTGCTTAGCCCTGTTTCCATGTCCTATGCACATAAAAAGGGGGTGCGACCACATAGTGCCACTGAAAATTCTGCAATATCTCTCTGAACACTGCTATACTCCCTCCTATTTCTAGTAAACGTTTGCATAAAAACAGGAATTTTGGGTTCTCATATATTGCAAGCTATTTGGATTATGTCAGCTATTTGGATTTGAGCGCAGACATTTTTCAATTTCTATTGCATAGTTAAAAAATAATGTTTTTGTCTGTCAATTGTAGGCAGAGAATGTAATTTAACCACCTCAGCTCCGGAAGGTTTACCCCCCCCCCCCACCTTTATGACCAGGCCATTTTCTGTGATATGGCACTGCATTCATTTAACTGACAATTGCGCAGTCGTGCGATGGTGTACCCAAAAAAAAAATTGATGCCCTTTTTTCCACCACAACTAGAGCTTTCTTTTGGTGGTATTTGATCACCTCTGCGGTTTTTATTTTTTGCTTTGTAAACAAAAAAAGCCAGACAATTTTGAAACAAAAAACACAGTATTTTTTACTTTCTGCTATAAAACACCCAATGAAAAAATGTCAAAAATCCAATTTCTTTACCAGTTTAGGCCAATATGTATTCTGCTACATGTGTTTGGTGGAAAAAATCCCATTAGGCTTATATTGATTGGTTTGTGCAAAAGTTATAGCATTTACAAACTATGGGACATTTTTATCGATTTTTTTTTTTTTTTTTACTAGTAATGGTGGCAATCAATGACTTATAGCAGGAATGCTACATTGCAGTAGACAAATCGGACACTTAGTGACACTCTTTGGGGGACCAGTGACACCAATACAGCGATATTGGTGAAAAATAATATGCACTGTTACTGTACTAATGACTCTGGCAGGGAAGGGGTTAACATCAGGGGCAATCAAATGGTTAAATGTGTCCTTAGGGAGTGCTTTCTAACAGTGTGGGAGGTGCTTGCACTGTGGGAAGACAGAGATTCTTGTTTGGGCTTAGCAGAAACAGAGGATCTCTGTCTTCCCTTGTCACAGAATGGCAATCTGCCTTGTTTACATAGGCAGACCGCCATTCTGCCTCTGTCGGGAATGATCGGCGGGTTCTGGCAGACATTGAGTCTGTCAGACCCACTGATTGGCTCCCGCTGTGTCCAATCCCAGCGAGAGCTGGTCACTGGTGGCAAACCCAGAAGTAACAGACAACGTACAGGTATGTGATTTGCCTGTAGGAGCCGACCGCCCCGCAGTATATGTACGTGGGTTGGTCGGCGGCTGGTTAATTGGGGCGGGGCATTTATTTAAATTTGGCATGGTTTAACAAGAGGCATATCATTAACCTGATGCTATACTTTAACCACTTCACTTCCAGAAGCTTTTACTCCCTTCATGACCAGGCCATTTTTGTTATTCAGCACTGTGATACTTTTACTGGCAATTGCGCTGCCATGCAACACTGTACCCAAAATAAATTTATATCATTTTTTTTCACACAAATAGAGCTTTCTTTTGGTGGTATTTGATCACCACTGTATTTTTCATTATTTATTATACACTGCTAAAAATAATGAAAGGAACATTTTTAATCTATAGCATCAAGTCAATTAAACTCCTGGGATATTGATCTGCTCAGTTAAGTAGCAGAGGGGTTGTTAATCAGTTTCAGCTGCTTTGGGGTTAATAAAATTAACAACAGTTACACTAGATGAGCAACAATGAGACAACCTCCAAAACAGGAATGGTTTTACAGGTGAAGTCCACTTACATTTTTTCCCTACTCATCTTTTCTGACTGTTTTTCACTAGTTTTGCATGCGGCTAAGGTCAGTGTCACTACTGGTAGCATGCGGCGATACCTGGATCCTATAGAAGTTGCACAGACAGTCTAACTCCTCCAGGATGGCACATCAATACGTGCCATTGCCAGAAGATTTGCTGTGTCCCCCAGAACAGTCTCAAGAGCATGGAAGAGATTCCAGGAGACAGGAAGTTACTCTAGGAGAGCTGGACAGAGCCTTAGAAGGTCCTTAACCCATCAGCAGGACCGGTATCTGCTCCTTTGTGCAAGGAGGAACAGGATGAGCACTGCCAGAGCTCTACAAAATGATCTCCAGCAGGCCAACGGTGTGAATGTCTCTGACCAAACAATCAGAAACAGACTTCATAAGGGTGGCCTGAGGGCCCACCATCCTCTAGTACAGTGGTCCTCAGGGCCCACTAACAGGCCAGATTTTAAGTATTACCTTGGGGAGATGCAGACTAGAATACTGCAATCACTGAGCAGCAAATTATATCACCTGGGATGTATTTAAGTTATCTTGCAAACCTGGCCTGTTAGTGGGCCCTGAGGACCATGGTTGAGGACCACTGCTCTAGTGGGCCCTGTGCTCGCTGCCCGGCATGGTGGAGCTTGATTGGCATTTGCCATTGAACACCAGAAATGGAAGGTCTGTCACTGGCACCCTGTACTTTTCACAGATGAGAACAGGTTCACCCTGAGCACATGTGACAGACATAAAAGGGTCTGGAAAAGCAAATGAGAATGTTATGCTGTCTGTAACATCATTCAGCATGACCGGTTTGGTGGTGGGTCAGTGATGATCTGGGGAGGCATATCCATGGAGGGACACACAGACCTCTACAGGCTACACAATGGCACCCTGACTGCCTGGGTTCCTCCTGGTGCACGACAATGTCCAGCCTCATGTGGCAAAAGTATGCAGCCAGTTCCTGGAGAATGAAGGAATTGATACTATTGAATGGCCCCCACGCTCGCCTTACCTAAATCCAATAGAAAACCTCTGGGATATTATTTTTCGGTCCATCCGGTGCCGCCAGGTTGTCTGCTCATTGATGCCCCGGTCCAGATCTGGGAGGAAATACCTCAGGACACTATCTGTTGTCCCATTAGGAGCATGCCCCGACATTGTCAGGCATGCATACAGGCACGTGGGGGCCATATAAACTACTGAGTACCATTTTGAGTTGCTGCAATGAAATTTCTGCAAAATGGACTAGCCTGCTGCATCATTTTTTCACATTGATTTTCGGGTGTCTTTCAAGTCAGCCTTCTGTAGGTTGATAATTTTCATCCTTTTGTTCCTAACACATTACCCAGTCCATATCAGTATAAATATCCAGCATGATATTTTTCCCCATTGAGGTCTGATGTGTTTTCAAAGTGTTCCTTTAATTTTTTTTGCGCAGTGTATAAACGAAAAAAGACTGAAAATTTTGAAAAAAAACAAACAAACTATATTTTCATACATGAAATCAGATTTCGGCATAAATGTAGACCAAAATGTATTCTGCTACATGTCTTTGGTAAAAAAAAAAAAAAAAAAGTAAGTGTATATTAATAAGGCCCCATGCACACAGGGCGTTTTTGCAGCTGCTGTTAGGAGCGTCAGACTTTTTTTTTTTTTTTTGCAGCTTATAAACGCCCCTGCATGTTGTTCTATGGCCTCATGCACACACAGGGCTTTTAGGAGCTCCAAGTGGCATAGGCCTATTTGAGCTGCAAAAAAAACCCAGGACCAGTGCGTTCTTGAGCTGCAGCGTCAAGCTGTAAAAACGTCTGACGCTGCTAATGGCTGATTAACGTTGCTTAACATTGCTTATACAGTGTTAAACCACATAATACGTTTTTTTGAAAATCAATGGTTCCCTATGGGAGCCCATTGACTTGAATGGAAGTCGCATCACAGGTCGGATCATCCTGATCCGACTTGCGGTGCGACTTGCGCTCTAAGAATCTTGAGGGGGAACTCCACGACAAAATGGGAAAAAAAAGCGGTGTGGGGGTCCCCCCCAAAATACATACCAGACCCTTATCCGAGCATGCAGCCCGGCAGGCCAGGAAAGGGGGGGCGAGTGAGTGCCCCCTTGAACCATACCAGGCCATATGCCCTCAACATGGGGGGGTGGGTGCTTTGGGGCAGGAGGCTCTGCCCCCCCACCCCAAAGCACCTTGCCCCCATGTTGATGGGGACAAGGGCCTCTTCCCGACAACCCTGGGCTGTGGTTGTGGGGGTTTGCAGGTGGGGGGCTTATCGAAAACCTGGAAGCCCCCTTTAACAAGGGGGCTCCAGATCCAGCCCCGCCCTATGTGAATGGGTATGGGTACATTTTACCCATATCCATTCACCAAAAAAGTTTAAAAAAGTAAAAACTACAGAACACAGTTTTTGACAAGTCCTTTATTAAAAAGAAAAAAAATAGTGTCCCTCGATGTATATCCATCATCAATCATGACGCCCGCCGGACCCGAAGAAAAGAAAAAAAATTACAAAACGCTTTGCCTCTTAACCACTTGCCGACCGCCGCCCGACTATATACGGCGGCGGTCAGCCCCTACCGGTACGTCACTAGCCTGGGAGCGAATAGGGGGCGAGCACGCGCCGCCGGAGGCGTGCTCCCGCCCCCGCTCGTACCAGAGGAAGCCGGCGCATGTGACCGGCGGACCCGATGTCCGCCGGTCACTCGCGATCGTCGGGCAGAGAGGGAGAAAGGCAGGCGGCTAGTGTAAACAAAGCCGCCTGTCATTCTCCCCTGTGTAAAAACACAGATCACTCGGTCCTGCTATGTAGGACCGTTGATCTGTGCTATTACACCACTAGCCACATCCAATGATAGTTAGAAGCACGCCCCTAGGGACACACTTAACCCCTCCCTCTCCAATAAAGTTAACCCCTTCCCTCCCAGTGTCATTTTTACAGTAACAGTGCATATGTATAGCACTGATTACTGTAGTAATGTCACTGGTACCCCCAAAAGTGTCAAAAATGTCAGTCAAGAGTCCGATCTGTCCGCCGCAATGTCACAGTACCGCAAAAAAAAAAAAACGCAGATCGCCGCCATTACGCATTAAAAAAAAACAACAAAAATTACAAAAATCTTTCCCGTAGTTAGTAAACGCAATAACTTTTGCGCAAACCAATCAAAATATGCTTATTGTGATTTTTTTTACCAAACATAGGTAGCAGAAAACAAATTGGCCAAAAATTTAAAAATATTTTGATTTTTACATTTTTTTGGGGGGGAATTTCATATAAAAAAATGTGAAAAATATTGTTATTTTTGCAAAATTGTCGCTATTTTTGTTTATAGCGCATGATCAAAAAATCGCACAGGTGATCAAATACCACCAAAAGAAAGCTCTGTTTGTGGGAAAAAAAAGGACGTCAAATTCGTTTGGGTACAGCGTCGCACGACCGCGCAATTGTCCGTTAAAGTCACGTAGTGCCGAATCACAAAATACCCCCTGGTCAGGAAGGGGGTAAAATCTTTCCGGGGCTTAAGTGGTTAAGAGGTTACCCGCCATATGCTCAATCCTCAGCTTTGACAGCTCTTGTATAGGCAATGGGCGGGTCCATCCGGTTACGCACCTTGTGGCACCACCCCCCTCTGACATCACGTGAAGTCAGAAGGGGGCAGTGCCACCGATTGACGTAGTTTGGTGGCCCCGCCCCTTGCCTATAAAAAAAACCTGTCAAAGCTGAAGATCGGGCATAGGGCGGGTAGCAAGGCAAAGCCTTTTGTAATGTTTTTCTATTTTTACGGTCCTGTGGGGGTTGTGATTGACGATGGATTTAAATTGAGGGACACTATTTTTTTTTTTCTTTTTAATAAAGGACTTGTCAAAAACTGTTCTGTGGTTTTTACTTTTTTACACTTTTTTGGTGAATGAGTACAGGTACTAAAGTATGTACTTGATACCCAGTCACATAGAGGGGGGCCGGGATCTGGGGGCCCCCTAGTTAAAGGGGCTTTCAGATTCCAATAAGCCCCCCACCTGCAGACCCCCACAACCACAGCCCAGGGTTGTTGGGAAGAGGCCCTTGTCCCCATCAAAATGGGGACAAGGTGCTTTGGGGGAACTCCAAAGCACCCTCCCCATGTTAAGGGCAAGCGGCCTGGTATGGTTCAGGAGGGGGGGCGCTCCCTTGTCCCCCCCCTTCCTGGCCTGCCAGGCTGCATGCTCGAAAAAGGGTCTAGTATGGATTTTGGGGGGACCCCACGCCCTTTTGTTTTATTTTGGTGTAGAGTTCCCCTTAAAATCTATACCAGACCCAAAGGGCCTGGTATAGATTTTGGAGGGGACCCCACGCTGTTTTTTTTTTTTTTTATTCTGTGATAGGGTTCCACTTAACCATTAAAATACAGGGCACTTTCACCCCCTTCCTGCCCAGACCAATATTCAGCTTTCAGTGCTCATCGGCATCTATGGGAAATATTGGTCAGCTTGACATGGCACTGCTCCCGAACCATAAGTGGCAGGGACACCAAACTTGGGGAGCACCGAGAGGGGACCAGGGACTACAACATATCAATACATTTTAAAAGTGGAGTGTGCCTGTACACTACACTGACTGCACTAAACTTACTGAACACACTATCCACTAACTACCTGCCTAATCTCCACTGTCACACACTATACACAGCTGCCATGTAAGCATCAGCCTTATATAGTGTGGGGCGTGGACTTAGCCCCTGAGCCATGATTGGCTAAAGGCACCCTGCCTTTGGCCAGTCATGGCTCTGACAGGTCATTGTGCTGTGATTGGCCAAAGCATACAGGTCAGGTGCATGCTTTGGCCAATCATCAGCAATCAATGCACTAGTACAGCCTAGTGCATTATGGGGCATTGACCAGCGGGCAAACATCCCGCTGAGCGACCCATATATTCGTGTGTTCGACAGCTGATGTTTGACTCGAACACAGAGCTCATCCTTGCTAGGGGTGGAGGATAGAATACAGAAATGGCTGGGCAGAGATGTCTGTCAGCTGGATGGAGAGATGTATTTACTGGCCCCTGAGCTCCAGCACTGCAGTGGAATCCACAGATGCAGCACACAGCATTCATGCCTACCATCCACCGGTGGTCTCAACCCTCACCTGGCTCCACACATATGTATGTACTCCCTGTCTGCTGAACTTTCTTCAGGTTCACAACAGAGGTAGCACCTGCCATCTGCACATACTCCCCCACCCCCATGCACTCACCCCCTCCAGCAGTAGCGATACATTGCCGTTAGCACTGCCTCTAACAGTGCATGGAGCTGAGTCTTCAGCCCCTCATACATCCAACAGAGCAGTAAAAGGAGAGCAGAAGAAGGTGGGCCGGGTACAGCATCTTCGAGGTCAGCAGCACCCCTTCCCCGAGTCCCGCCCAATCAAACTGAAAGCCTACTGGGGCAGGAGGTAGGAAAAGGGCCCTCCCCCTGGAGTTCTCTGTCTTTTCTTATGGGTTCCTTACATGCGTGCCCTAATGTAATAGAGTCTGTGCGGACTCTAGTGTGCGGAGTCAGCGGACTGTCCGTGATCTGCCTTGATTTCCAGGACACAGCCCGGGACAAGGTCAGGTCGGGACAGCTTTTAAAAATCTGTGATTGTTCAGACTAGTTTGTGACTGTTTGCAACTATACTGTTGCATAGTGCAGGTCAATGACCAAATCTGAGCCTCAGAATGTGAGCTCGCCTTCAGTTGTGTTTGTCTGCTTCATATGAACACTATGGGGGGAATTCAATAAAGCTCCAGTGCCACTTTTCTGGCATTAAATGCGCTTGTAAATGTGTTCTGCCTAATTAAAAAACATCTGCAACAGTTTTGTTTCTGACACCAACTCATGCACCAAGTTCAAGTTGTTCTAATTTGCTTCACTTCTACATTGTGATGCAACACCTGCGCCAAATTCAAAATAACAGTTCATATCTTACAAAAGTGGAGCTAATTAAGACCAACTTTCTTTTGACGTACAGAGATAGATTTTGCAAAAGTGTCTCACATGCGTTATAAAAGTGGTGCAGCATGTACCACATTCAAGTACAATTTTTAGATTGTAAGCTCTAATGAGCAGGGCCCTCTGATTACTCCTGTATTGAATTGTATTATGACTGTACTGTCTGCCCTAACATTGTAAAGCTCTGCGCAAACTGTAGGTGCTATAAAAATCCTGTATAATAATAATAATTATAATAATAATTAGAGATAGACCGATTATCGGCAACACCGATATATTGGGGGCAGATATGCACTTTCCCCGATATATCTGTATTAGCCTTTGGATTTACCGATATTGCCGATATTTTCGTGACGTCATTGCGTATGTTGCGTGCACACGTTCTACCTTCTAACACCGCCTCCCATGCCTGCGCGGTCCATACATGATGCCATTTCACTGCACGCTGCACACGTTCTCTGCCTTAAGACCGCCTCCCACGCCTCACTCAGCCTCGTGTTACAGCCAGCTGCAGTCCGGTCACGGTGCCAGCCATCCACCCACCCACAGGGCCTGGCCTCAGCCACCCACCACAGGTTGCCAGCCCCCAGCCATCCGACCCACAACAGAACAGGGTGCCAGCAGGCCAGCATCCAGCCACCCACTCCACAACAAGGTTCCAGAGAGCAAAGCAACTACCCAGATGACACCAAGCCAGCCACCGTGACCAGTGACCTAACAGTGTTCCAGCAAGCCAGCTACCCACAACAGGCCAGGGTGAGTGACACCAAGCCAGCCACCCACCACAGTGTTCCTGCAAGCCAGCCACCCACCACAGTGTTCCTGCAAGCCAGCCACCCACCACAGTGTTCCATCCAGCCACCCAGCCAATAATGTTCCAGCAAGCAAGCCACCCACAACAGGGTGACACCAAGCCAGCCAGCCACCATAGTGTTCCTGCAAGCCAGCCACCCATAACAGGGTGACACCAAACCAGCCAGCCACCCATAACAGGGTGAGAACAAGCCAGCTAGCCACCACAGTGTTCCTGCAAGCCAGCCACCCATAACAGGGTGACACCAAGCCAGACAGCCAGCCACCAGTGTTCCTGCAAGCCAGATACCCACAACAGGGTGCCAGTGCCAGCAGCAACAGCAACTTCAGCAAGCCATTTTTTAAATCTTTTTTGTGTCTTTCAAATTAAAATGGAGATAGATGAGGAGAGAAAAAGTAAAAGTGTGGTCTGGGATTATTTCTCGTCTCAACCTTCTCCAGGAAAAGCAGCAGTGTGCAACACATGCACAAACATAAGCATGGGATAAGTAACTGCAAAAAACAAAATTACGTCAAATCTTTGGGCCCATCTAAGAATTCATCATTTTGAATTGTATCATGCAGCACAGAAAAAACAAAATGTATATCAATGTGATTTTGATTCAATACCTCCTCTACTATCCCAGGCAACAATAACAGATATGTTTGTAAAAAAAACAGATGTCACTGTCTAGATTCAGATGGAAGATCCCAACTGCTGGGCAGAGTAATTACAGAGATGATTGTCACTGATAACTGATAATTTATAATGGTGTCTGACTCTGGATTTCAGCGGTTGATGTCCATACTTGAGCCAAGCTACACACTGAAGAGTGAGAAGTATTATCGAACCAAAATGCTGGCAAAGCTTCACCAAAAGGTCGTTGACAAAGTAAAGGCTATGCTGCAACCAGAGAATGCTGGCAACTCACTCTCATTCACGACGGACTGCTGGTCACAAACAGAGTCAGAGTCACTAATCATTCTTACATGCCATTTCATTGACAGCGGATGGACAAAAAGGCAATTGGTGTTGAATACAAAAATGATGCAAGGATCCCACACTGAGTACAGTAGAGAAATGTTTCTAGGCATGCTTGATGATTGGGGAATCAACAAAGACCGAGTGATGCTTGCGCAACTTCGAGACAGTGGAGCAAACATGCGGAAAGGAATGAGGCTTGCTGATACGTCAGACCTCTGTGTCATGGAAAAACTACACCCTCCAACTTTCAAATGATGGTCTGTCAAGCCAAATAGCTTTGATATGTTTTGAGAAGCATGAAGAGAATAAAAATGTTGTTGCTGCAAGTCTTTTGAATCCTCGATACAAGAACCATGCTTTCTCTTCTGATGATGTATTGGCTAAGGTGAAACAATGGCTCACAGAAGATATTCAACAGGAGGTTCCTGCTGAAAATATGTCAACGAACAGAAGAGAATCTTTTTCATCATGGTCGAAATTTATCAGGACATTTTCAGTGTTTTATTGGGGCCTCATGCGGAGGATTCAATTTCTTCTGAATCTGAAACTATGAGCCTGGATGATGAACTTCGTCTCTATTTGAAAGAAGCAGTAATTGACAGAAGTCATTCTCTTCAGTGGTGGAGAGAAAATGAGGCACGCTACAAAAGACTTGCTTCCCATGCTAGAAGATATCTCTCTCACTCTGCTCCTCTGTCCTCCACTCCTCCTGAGCATGTTTATGAAGTGGCAGCATTGTATGAACAAAACAGAAGACCTTTAACAGGTGACCATGGACATGCTGAAATGTTTTGCTTTCTACATTATAATATTGTTCTACTTAACTGGGAGTATTGAAAAGAGTAGTGTCCACTGTCCACTCCACTCCAACCAACTGTCTAGCTGTTGCCTAGCTTTTTTGTCTAGCAGTTTTGCACTGACTGCTGTAGTTGCAGTGAGTGCCCTACTGCTAAGAGTCCAATCCAATGTCTAGCTGTTGCCTAGCTTTTTTTTCTAGCAGTTTTGCACTGACTGCTGTAGTTGCAGTGAGTGCCATACTGCAGAGGTAGTCCACTGAGTGACTCCAATCCAATGTCTAGCTGTTGCCTAGCTTTTTTTCTAGCAGTTTTGCACTAACTGCTGTAGTTGCAGTGAGTGCCCTACTGCAGAGGTAGTCCACTGACTCCAGTCCAATCCACTGTGTAGCTGTTGCCTAGCTTTTTTTCTAGCAGTTTTGCACTGACTGCTGTAGTTGCAGTGAGTGGCCTACTTAGCGGTAGTCCACCGAGTGACTCCAATCCACTGTCTAGCTGTTGCCTAGCTTTTTTTCTAGCAGTTTTGTACTGACTGCTGCAGTTGCAGTGAGTGCCATACTGCAGAGGTAGTCCCCTGACTCCAGTCCAATCCACTGTGTAGCTGTTGTCTAGCTTTTTTTCTAGCAGTTTTGCACTGACTGCACTGCAGTAGTGATTTATTGCAGTGAGTGACTGCAGTACTGCAGCAGTTTATTTATTATGCAATATGCATTCCATTAATGCACAATCAGATGATGTGAAACTGATGTCCCTGCAATTGCACTTTTCCTATCATTTTTCATGGATTTAAGGTGTGAAGAATGTTAAAAACGTTAATAAATAAAGATTAACATGTTTATTAACAGATTTGTGTCGAAATTTGTGTTTATTTAGTAAATGTGTGAAAATATCGGCCAATATCGGCCGATACCGATATTCGATCACCAAAATATCGGTATCGATATCAGCAACGAAAAACCGATATCGGCCCGTCACTAATAATAATATTAGACCTCACTTTCAGAACGCATGCTAGACACTCGCAAAATCTGTCTGTGACAATTTTTATAGATTCCAGGGTATTGCATTAAAGTTTATAAGCACGCAAGTATTTGGCATTTTTCACTGTAGAGTAGGGACTGACCAGAAAGGGATCACTTTGATGGAGTTGGACAGCTGGTTAATTCAACATTTTTAGGGTTAGAACTTTTGGTCATATCCTTTTGGCTTCTCGTGTGTTTTATAAATATGTGAGCTATTTGGATTTCAGGACAGACACCCTTGATTGATTTCTACAGAATTACATTGATGATTGATGGAATACATCCATCCTTGACTGATGTCCACAAAAAGTCTCTAAATGTGCAGAGATTTGTAGTGAAGCAAGGTACCGTAAAATAATTTACTATCCGCAGGGTTAGCTTTCTAAAAGGGAGGGTAAGGGAGACAGCTTTAATTACACCCAGGACTCCCCAGAACCTTAAAAAAAAAAAAAAAACAGGTGTCAAGTGGCTAGAACTACCATACTTGTACCATGCAACCCCTTGAAGGGGGCCAGGGTCAAGGCAGGACATAAAAGCTGACATTAGTTTATATAGAGGGTAATTACTTTGTTTTATGTTTACCTTGACTATCATTCTCCTCCCATGATTACATTTGTTGTCTTTTTAACCACTTGACCTGTGAAAGGTTTTCATTCCTTCCTCACCATTATCAGTATTTTCTGCTCTTCAGCACTGCCGCTACTTTAACTGGCAATTGCACAGTCATGCAGCACTGTATGCAAATGAAACTTATATCATTTTTTTCACACAACAATAACTTTATTTTGGTATGTAATCACCACAATTTTTTTTTCTTTATTATATAAATGAAAAAATTCCAAAATTGGGAGAAAAAAAACTATATTTTCTACTTTCTATTATTAAACATATCCGACAAATTCTTAAAGAATAACCACCAGTTCACAAATTTGGCCATAGGTAGGACCAACTCTGAGCTGGTGTACAGAGGTATGGCAGAAGTCCTAGTGGTGTTGCCTAAGCTGGGAAGCTGTCATGTATGTGACCCTGCACAATGTTGTATCCCTTTATCCCCGGGAATCTCCTGGCCGAGAGCTAAATGTAAACTGGGATACAGGTAATGTCTTTGCCCAAATATGGCAATGTCCATATTTGGGAAATTACTTGTCACTGGGTGGGCCGAGCCTGAGACTAGTTCCCCATCTGATCCATTATACTTTTCATTACCAGTTAGTAATTAGCAGCCCTCAGTTCCCCATCAGGCTCCGTCCACTCCTAGTACATCACTCCTTGGTAATGCGCCTGTCAGTGTACACTGAGTTTACATATCTCTGTATTACCCCATCATCTCTCATATTGTTTGCTTCATTTTCATTTGTAGCAGACCTACAAATATACAGTAGGCACACTTAAGCCACAAATCTATGTACAAAGCTCACATTTTAACCACTTGCCGACCGCCGCACGACTATATACTGCAGCAGTCAGCCCCCTACAGGCAAACCGACGTACTGGTACGTCGCTCGCTCCCGCAGCTCTGGGGTGCGCTCCCGCGCGCCCCCGGCACTGCTGATGATCTGATTGGGTTCAGAACCGATCAGTCATCAGGTCCAGGCCAATGATTTTTGGTCTGGACCTGTTGATCGGTCCTGCCCAATAAGATACAGTTCTGTGCCTGTGTAATATAAACACAGGCACAGAAAAGACCCGCTCTCCCCTCCCATGATCCTTTTTGGATTAATCGAGAGGAAAGAGCACATCTAAACTGCACCAGCACACCGACACACAATAGGCACATTTAACCCCCGATCGCCCCCCCCACCCAGTTAACTCCTACACCCCCTGTCACAACACACACTGTATACTGTATATAGCAATTACCTATATACCTGTATAAGTGTGACTTGTGACCAGGTTTAGCGCTTGCGGCCCTTCCTTTTACACTTAGGATACCCACCACCCCCCCCAAAAATAAAGATTTGACCCCCTGATCCCCCCGATCACCCCAGTTAACCCCTTCCCCCCTGTCACATTGCACACTAATAAACAGGTAATATAGTGTTTTACTGTATTTTGCATTAGTGTGATTGTGACTTGAGTTAGGGCTAGCGAGCTAGTTTCTGTCCCAAGGAGGTTTAGGGTCCCCGCCAACCCCCCAATAAAGATTTAACCCCCTGATTTCCCGCTGATCACCCCTACACTCCCTGTCATAACACACACTGTATACAGTATATAGCATTTTGCTATATACCCGTATAAGTGTGACTTGTGACCAGAGTTGTATAAAGTACTCGAAACCCATACTTGAGTAAAAGTACAAGTGCTCGATCAAAAAGTGACTTGAGTAGAAGTGGAAGTGCTCGATCAAAAAGTGACTTGAGTAGAAGTACTAAAGTATTCAACATTTTTTGTACTTAAGTATTGCAAGTAGTTTTTTTAAAAATGTTGCTACTCAAGTACTGAAAGTAAAAGTACGAGTAGTTTTGAAAAAAAAATTGCTACTCAAGTACTGAAAGTAAAAGTACAAGTACTGTATTATGTAGTTATTAAAGAAAGAAGTCAAAAGTTTGAACATCATATTGTTTTTTATTATTTCAAATGCAGCTTTTATTTATACATACAGTAGCATTTATTTTCGTATGCACTGATAATACACATGTTTTGAGCTTCATGAAATCTGCCATCTACTGTTCTGGCAGTGGTAATTTTTATAATTGTAACGAGTAACTATGCAGCACAAAAAAAAATATCGGAGTAGAAGTATTGAAATTATTGAAAAAATGTAGTGAAGTAAAAGTGGAAGTAGGAGAAAAAAATTATACTCCAGGAAAGTACAGATACCGCCTTTCGGTACTTAACCACTTTAGGACCGCGCGCGGTAATACTACTGCGGCAGTGCGGCACGATACCGCTCAGCCACGTAGTATTAACGTCATGCGCGATCGCGGCTCCAGAGCGCGCTCCCGCGCGCCGCGGGTCCCGATACCGATGGCATTCGGTAGGGAACCGATCAATCACCAGATACTGACCAATGATTTTTGGTCAGTGTCTGTAGATCGGTCCCCACCAATGGCAATCTGTCCCCTGTCTGTGTAATGTATACACAGACGGGAAGTGAGGTCACTGTCCCTCCTGAAGTCCTTTCGGTTCCAGGAGAGAGACAGAGACACACCAAAAACGTGAGTTTCCACCAACACTACACTGACACACCTCACATAGGCACATTTAACCCCTTCATCACCTCTGATCACCCCCTGATCACCCCCAAACCCCTCACAGTGAACACTATATACAGTGGTATACAGATATTTTACTGATCACTGTATAAGTGTCACTTGTGAGCGTAGTTTGCGCCTGCGTTAGGCCCAAATAGGGTTAGGGTACCCGCCACCTATCCCCTAATAAAGTTTTTACCCCTTGATCAGCCCCAGTTAACCCCTTCACTACCTATTACTCTGTGCACTAAATACAGTATATAGGTAAATACTGATCACTGTATTTAGTGTCACTAGTGACCCTAATTTGCGCTTGCGCTAAGCCCATATAGGGTTAGGGCACCCGCCACCTATTCCCTAATAAACTTTTAACCGCTTGATCTTCCCCAGTTAACCCCTTCACTCCATATAAAACAGTGCACTAATATATACAGTATATCAGATAACTACTGATCACTGTATTTAGTGTCACTGGTGACCCTAATTTGCACTTGCGCTTGCGCTAGGCCCGAATAGGTTTAGGCCACCCGCCATCTATCCTCTATAAAGGTTTAACCCCTTGATCTCCCCCAGTTTAACCCCTTCACTTCCCTGTCACAGTGTTGGGTAGTGAGGAGTAAAATCAAAAATTTACGCCATTAGAAAACCTAAAGATGGAGATTGATTTTCGGGGTCCCGTACACAGCTAGGCTCCCAAAAAGTCTCACATATGTGGTATCCCTGTACTCAGGAGAAGCAGCAGAATATATTTTGGGGTGTAATTACACATATACCCATGGCATGTGTGAGAAATTTATCTTTTAGTGACAACTTTGTGTTAAAAAAAAAAAAATTTTTTTTATTCATTTTTCAAACACCTGTGACAAAAAAATTAAATATTCAATGAGCTCAACATGCCTCTCAGAACATTCCTTAGGATGTCTACTTTCCAAAAAGTGGTCATTTGGGGGGGTCTTGTACTGCCCTGCCATTTTAGCACTTCATGAATTGAGATAGGCAGTCAGAAATTAAAGCTGCGTAAAATTTCAGTATTTACACCATAGTTTGTAGACGCTATAACTTTTGCGCAAACCAATAAAAATACGCTCATTGAATTTTTTTTTGTCAAAGACATGTAGCTAAATATATTTTGGCCAAAAAAAATGACATAAATTGAGTATATTGGATATTTTTTAAAAGACAAAGTTGAAAATGTCATTTTTTTGCAAAATTTTCGCTCTTTTTTTATTAATATCGCAAAAAATAAAAAGCGCAGAGGTGATCAAATACCACCAAAAGAAAGCTCTGTTTGTGGGAAAAAAAGGACGTAAATTTCGTTTGGGTACCACATTGCAAGACCGCACAATTGTCAGTTAAAGTCGCACAGTGCCGAAGCACAAAAAGTGGTCTGGACGGAAGACAGCAAAATCGTCCGGTGGTAAAGTGGTTAAGTACAGTAGTGAAGTAGTTCTACTTAGTTACTATACATCTCTGCTTGTGACCAGGTTTAGCGCTTGCAGCCCTTCCTTTTATACTTAGGATACCCGCCACCCCCCCAATAAAGATTTAACCCCCTGATCCCCCCAGTTAACCCCTTCCCCCTGTCACACTGCACACTATACACAGGTAATATAGTGGTTTACTGTATTTTTGCATTAGTGTGATTGTGACTTGAGTTAGCGCTAGCAAATTATTTTCTGTCCCAAGCAGGCTTAGGGTCCCCGCCACCCCCCCCCAATAAAGATTTAACCCCCTGATCACCCCCAGTTAACCCCTTCATTGCCCTGTCACAGTGTCACTTTTATAGTGTACAGTTTTTTTTTCTGATCACTATTATTAGTGACACAGGTGACGTTAGCTAGTGTTAGCGTCAGTCTAAGATAGCGCAGATACCTGGCGCATAGTTATAAATAACCCCTGGATTACCACAAACACACACACACACACACTTCCATTACAAGTATAGTGTTTGAACAGATCAATATCTAATCTGATCAGAACTATACTAGCCTCCCCATAGTTTAGGGTTCCCAAAACGCGGTGTTTGCACGATCAGCACTGATTCCTGCCAGCACCTGTGTTTAACCCCTCCGCCCTGCCCACCCCACCCCACCCAGGCAAGTCTAGTAATCAATAGATTACTGTCACTTACAAAAAAACACAACACACAAAACCGCTGTGTTAGCAGAGTCAGGCCTGATCCCTGCTAGCATTAGCAGTTTTTTATGGTAGCGGTTGAAATAGTCCTTGACAACCAGGTGCTTTTTTACCTGTGAGTCACACTACTGTACCGGTAAATTTAGTTACTAAAATGACCAAACGTTGGTACAGTAGTGCAGAGGCTTACAGTATACTGACCATGTCAGATGAGAACGATGTGGAAGCCTCACTGGCAGGACCAGGGTCAGTATACGAACCTGAAGAGAGCAGCAGCTCCCTGACAGACAGCTCTGATGACGGATGGGTCCCTGTTAGAACCAGGCGTACCCGACCCCATTCTGGAGTTGCTGAGGTGCAGAGATCGCAGCATGCTCGTATGGAGCAGAGTCGCTCATCCTTCTGGAGGCCTGGCAAGCGCCAGCAGCCTAGTACACCCTGGACCTAGTACAACCAGCACTTCAGCAACACTTGGTGACGTGGCGAGTCCCATAAGTGCAGTTGAAACTGGTGTGGTGGCTAGCACAAGTAGTGGCCCGCAGCCACCGCGTATTCGAAGACAGGCCCGTAGAGCCCATAGTGCCCTCCCTGATGCGCTGGCATATCCCAATTGGCAACCCACTGATACTACAGCGCCAGTACTTCCCCCCATTCACTGCCCAACCTAGAATTCACGTGGAAACAGCTGGTTTTACACCCTGAATTTTTATGAGCTGTTCTTCATGGAAGATCTTTTCAGATCTATTGTGGATCAATCAAATTTATATGCACAACAATTCATCGCCGCCAACCCAAATTCGCCAGACAATTCGCCTGGAAACCTATAACGGTTCCCGATTTTAAAATCTTTCTGGGCCTTTCCCTCAACATGGGCATAACCAAAAGAGTGAATTGCGGCTATATTGGTCCACTAGCCCAATTCACCACATGCGCGTGTACTCTGCCTCCATGTCCAGTGCAAGATACAAGCAAATTCTGCGATTTATCCACTTCAAATAAATCTGTCGTCTTCGGGGAGACCCTGAATATGATCGGCTCCACAAAATTCGGCCCCTCATAGACCATTTCAATCAGCTGTTTGCAGCCTTGTTTACCCCCCAACAAGTTGTCTGCATTGACGAGACCCTAATTAAGTTTACTGGCCGCCTTGCTATGAAACAGTACCTCCCCAGCAAGCGTGCCAGATACGGGGTCAAGCTGTATAAGCTCTGTGACAGGGCCACAAGCTATACACTTAGTTTCCGGGTCTACGAGGGAGGAGATAGCACTGTGGAGCCCCCCAACTGGCCAGACTACATAGGGAGCAGCGGCAAGATAGTTTGGGACTTGGTGTCACCCTTATCCGGAAAGGGGTACCATTTGTACGTGGACAACTTTTACACAAGCGTGTCACTATTTAGTCACCTTCTTGAATTAAAAATTGCCACATGTGGCACCGTGCGACCTAATCGCCGGGGCTTCCCCCAACGGCTTGTAAATTCCCATCTTAGTCGGGGGGAGAGAGACTGCTTGAAAACGGACAAATTGCTTGCAGTGAAGCGGAGGGATACACGGGATGTTTTCATTCTGTCCTCGCTTCACGCAGACACGACAATCTAAATTACTACGGCATCTGGTGTTATGGAGAAACCCCTCTGTGTCCACGACTACAACCTTAATATGGGAGGGGTGGACCTTAACGACCAGCTTTTGGCGCCGTATTTAGTTGCCCGTAAAGCCAGGCGCTGGTACAAAAAAGTTTCTGTTTATTTATTCCAATCGGCTATGCTGAACGCCTTTGTCCTATACAGGGCTTTAGGATGAACCGGATCCTTCCTAGAATTCCAGGAAGAGATCATTAATGCCTACCTGTACCCAGGGGGTGTTCCTTCCCAACTTCCCCTTCTAGATGCAGTGAGCCGGCTGCATGAGAGGCATTTTCCGAATGTCCTCCCGAGTACCCCTACCCAAAGACGCCCCCAAGGAAGATGTCGTGTCTGTAGCAGGCACGGATGTAGGCGTGACACCCGCTATTATTGTCCCGGATGTCCTGACCAACCTGGTCTCTGCATCGGGGACTGTTTCCGTCGCTACCACACACTAGTGGAGTATTAGTGTAGGGTACAGCACGGCATAGTGTAGGGCACACAAACACAGGGTCTCGAAAGATGTTCGACAGCTATCGACATTTTGAGAGACCCTAAGCTGAAAAATTGCAGTTCACAAAAAAAAAGGGTTAAAAAGAAAATACAAAAAAAATATAAAATAAAAAAGCCAAAAACAGTTGTGGTGTCAGTTATTTTTATGTTCTTCTACTCTTCCTATTGTGCTTTTACTGTACTTTGTTTTGTTTTTCATTCTTTTGTTAACCTGTTTCTCTTGCAGGTACCCGTCAGCTGCCACACTGATTTTATATATTCTGACACAAACAGCGTTTGCGCTCAGCATATATGGATACCTCTGATGGCAGCAGCTGTGGTAGGTTGATTTCACCACTGCAGTTAAAATACCTTTAGGTATACGTGGAATATTATCATCTATACCCACCATTAAATCAGTGGGTTTGGTTGTTGGGCGGTTAATGGTGTGTATACTACACAATATTCCTGTGGTGATTTCTGTTAGGTTCTCTTTTTTTTCGTTCAGCCCACAGGCTGCATGAAAAAAAAAAAAAAAACCTACACACTATGCCAAACAAGGACCAGCAATGTACTGGTACATTGCTGGACTTTGAGTGGTTATACCAGAATGATGCCTGCAGATTTAGGCATCACCTTGGTATCGTTTTTTACAGCCAGCGGTCGCTTACATGTAAAAGCAATCCTAGCGGATAATTGGCCGCTAGACTGCTTCTACATGCAGTGGGAGGGGACTCTCCCGCCGCCTTCCGTGGTTTTTCTCGGGCTCTCCTGTCCTACCGGTTAACCCGGTGGTTCAATTATCTAACCATAGAGCTGATTGGAGATGAGAATGGCTCCAATCATCTCTATGGCCTAAGATACCGGAAGCTACGAGCATTTCATGACTTCTGTTTCGCCAGAAATAAACAGCGCCATTGGGAAATTGGGAAAGCATCTTATCACATCAATTTTGGTGTGGTCAGATGCGTTAAGGTCAGAGGAGAGATCTGGAGTCTAAAAGACCCCAATTTTTTAAAAAAAGAGTACCTGTCACTACAGATTGCTACCATAGGGGATATTTAAATTCACTGTGATAACAATAAAAATGATTTAAAAAAAAAATGAAAGGAAAGGTGTCAAAATAACATAAAAAAGCAAAAAAAAAAAAAATCAAGCCCCCCTCGTCCCCCTTGCAAAGGTGCACACAAGCGTTGGTCTAGTGTCATATGTAAACCGCAATTGCAGCATGCATGTTAGGTATTGCCGCAATGCTAGGTTGAGGGCAGTAATTCTTGCAGTAGACCTCCTCTGTAAGTCTAAAGTGGTAACATGCAAAGGCTTTTAAAAATGTACGTAGTTTGTTGCCGCTGCATAGGCGTGCGCAATTTGCAAAGCATGTCATGTTTGGTATCTATGTACTCGGCATAAGATCATCTTTTAAATTTTACCAAACAATTTGAAATTATATAGTGTATTTGTGCATCAAATTTAAAAAAAATTAAATTTTCTTCGCAGAAATTGCGTTTGAAAAATCTGTGTGCAAATACCGTGTGACAAAAAAATTTGCAACATCCACCAATTTGTTCTGTAGGGCCTCTGCTTTAAAGAAATATATAATGTTTTGGGGTTCAAAGTAATTTTCTAGTAAAAAAAAAATATATTTTCATGTAAACAAAAAGTCACAGAAAAGGCTTGATTTTCAAGTGGTTAGAAGAGTGGGTGATGTGTGGCTTAGATTGAGCATAAAATGCCGGGACAGTTCAAACACCCCCCAAATGACCCCTTTTTGAAAAGTAGACACCCAAAGCTATTTGCTGAGAGGCATATTAAGTCCATGGAGTATTTTATATTTTGCCCTAAGTTTCGGGAAGGTGACAATTTGTTTTTCTTTTTGTTTGTTTTTTACACAAAGTTGTCACTAAATGATATATTTCTCATGCATGCCATGGGTATATGTGAAATGACACCCCAAAATAAATTCTGCTGCTTCTCCTGAGTACAGGGATACCCCATGTGTGAAACTTTTTGGGAGCCTAGCTGTGTACAGAACCCTGAAAACCAATCCCCACCTTCAGGTTTTCTAATGGCGTAAATTGCTTATTTTACCTCTGCACTATCTGTCACAGTTTCAGAGGCCATTAAATTTCAAGATAGCACAACCCCCCCCCCCCAAATTACCCCATTTTGCAAAGTAGACACTCCAAGCTATTAGCTGAGAGGCATGGTGAGTCCATGGAATAGTTTATATTTTGCCACAAGTTTCGGGAAAATTATTATTATTTTTTTTTATTGTTTTTTTTACACAAAGTTGTCACTAAATGATATATTGCTCACACATGCCATGGGTATATGTGGAATGACACCCCAAAATACATTCTGCTGCTTCTCCTGAGTACAGGGATACCCCATGTGTGAGACTTTTTGGCAGTCTAGCAGTGTACAGGACCCCAAAACCAATCCCCACCTTCAGGCTTTCTAAGGGCGTAAATTGTTGATTTTCACTCCTTACTACCTATCACACTTTTGAAGGCCATGAAATGCCAAGATGGCACAAAACTCCCCAAAATGACCCCATTTTGCAAAGTAGACACTCCAAGCTATTTGCTGAGAGGCATGGTGAGTATTTTGCAGCTCTCATTTTTTTGGAAAATGAAGAAAAAACAGGAAAATGCATTATTTTTCCTCTTTTTTTCAATTTCCAAAACTTTGTGACAAAAAGTGATACCGGCAAAACACTCAACATGCCTCTCTGCAAATAGCTTAGGGTGTCTACTTTCCAAAAAGGGGTCATGGGGGGGGGGGGCTGGGCTGTCTTGGCATTTCATGGCCTCCGAAACAGTGATAGGTAGTCAGGAGTGAAATCAACAATTTACGCCCTTGGAAAGCCTGAAAGTTGTGATTGGTTTTCGGGGTCCTGTACTCGGCTAGACTGCAAAAAAGTCTCACACATGGGGTATCCCTGTACTCAGGAGAAGCAGCAGAATGTATTTTGGGGTGTAATTTCACATATACCTATGGCATTTGTGAGCAATTTATCTTTTAGTGATAACTTTGTGTTAAAAAAAAAAATTGTAATTTTCCCAAAACTTTTGGCAAAATATAAAATATTCCATGGACTCACCATGCCTCTCAGCAAATAGCTTGGGGTGTCTACTTTCCAAAATGGGGTCATTTGGGGGGGTTTTGTGCTATCTTGAAATTTCAGGGCCTCCGAAACTGTGATGGGTAGTGAGGAGTAAAATCAAAATTTACGCCATTAGAAAACCTGAAGATGGTGATTGATTTTCGGGGTCCCGTACACAGCTAGGCTCCCAAAAAGTCTCACACATGGGGTATCCCCATACTCAGGAGAAGCAGCAGAATGTATTTTGGGGTGTCATTCCACATATACCCATGTCATGTGTGAGAAATGTATGTTTTAGTGACAACTTTGTGTTAAAAAAAAAAATTAATTTTCCCAAAACTTTTGGCAAAATATAAAATATTCCATGGACTCACCATGCCTCTCAGCAAACAGCTTGGGGTGTCTACTTTCCAAAATGGAGTCATTTGGGGTTTTTTTTTGGTATCTTGACATTTCAGGGCCTCCTAAACCGTTATAGGTAGTGAGAAAATGCAATGAAAAATGTACGCCCTTTGAAATTCTGATGATTGGTTTTCGGGGTCCCGTACACAGCTAGGCTCCCAAAAAGTCTCACATATGTGGTATCTCTGTACTCAGGAGAAGCAGCAGAATATATTTTGGGGTGTAATTACACATATACCCATGTCATGTGTGAGCAATATATAATTTCATTGACAACTTTGTGTAAAAAAAAAAGAACATTTTTTTTTTGTCATTTTTCAAACACCTGTGACAAAAAAATGAAATATTCAATGAGCTCAACATGCCTCTCGGGACATTTCTTAGGATGTCTACTTTCCAGAAAGTGGTAAATTGGGGAATTGGGGGGGGGGGGGGGGTTGTACTGCCCTGCCATTTTAGCACTTCATGAAATGAGATAGGCAGTCAGAAATTAAAGCTGCGTAAATTCCAGTATTTACACCATAGTTTGTAGACGCTATAACTTTTGCGCAAAACCAATAAAAATACGCTCATTGAGATTTTTTTTGTCAAAGACATGTAGCTAAATACATTTTGGCCATAGTATATATCATAAATTGAATATATTGGATATTTTTTAAAAGACAAAGTTGAAAATGTCATGTTTTTTTATTAATATAGCAAAAAATAAAAAGCACAGAGTTGATCAAATACCACCAAAAGAAATCTCTGTTTGTGGGGAAAAAAGGACGTAAATTTCGTTTGGGTACAGCATTGCATGACCGCGAAATTGTCAGTTAAAGTCACGCAGTGTCAAGTTGAAAAAAGGGCTCTGGTCTTTGAACAGCCAAACTCTCCGGGGCTAAAGTGGTTAAAGCGGTTGTAAACCCTAAAAAATAAAAAAATAAAAACCTGCAAGACAAAGGCATAATGAGCTAGTATGCATCGTATACTAGCCCATTATGTGTAACTTACCTTAGAACGAAGCCCCGACACGGACCCCCGGACATCGCTGCGGGCGCTGCCATGAACCCTCGCCGTCTCTTCCGGGTTCGCATGCGCGCGGGAGTGATTTTCCGGCAAGCTCCCGGCAAACTAATTGAAGGTCCCCCCGGACCTTCAGAGCGCATGCACTGTAAATATCTCCTAAACCATGCCGGTTTAGGAGATATTATTTGTACCTACAGGTAAGCCTTATTATAGGCTTACCTGTAGGTAAAAGTGTCAAAAAGCGGGATACTACCGCTTTAAGTGTAGCATCCTCCTAGGTAGGTGCTAGGATCAGTGTATTATAGTTTTTGTTTGCTCTGCTTAACAGAGGAGCAGCTAGGTAAATTGAATTGCTGTCTGCTTAACCACTTACCCACTGGGCACTTAAACCCCCTTCCTAACCAGACCAATTTTCAGCTCAGTCATGCAACACTGTACCCAAATGAAATTTTCGTCCTTTTTTTCCACACAAACAGATCTTTCTTTTGGTGGTATTTAATTATAATTGGGTTTTTTATTTTTTGCGCTATAAATGAAAAAAGACCTAAAATTTTGTTAAAAATGCAATTTTCTTTGTTTCGGTTTCAAAATTTTGCAAATGTAGTCATTTTTCTTCATAAATGTTGGCCAAAATTTACACTGCTACATATATTTAGTAAAAATAACCCAAATAAGTATACATTTTTTGGTCTTTGTGAAGGTTATAGAGTCTACAAGCTATGGTGCCAATCATTGAAAATTGATCACACCTGATGTACTGATGGCCTATCTTATTTCTTGACACCCTAACAAGCCAGTAAAGTACAAATACCCCCCAAATAACCCCTTTTTGGAAAGTAGACATTCCAATGTATTTAGTAAGAGGCATGGTGAGTTTTTTGAAGTTGTATTTTTTTTCCACAATTCTTTGCAAAATGAAGATTTTTTTTAATTATTTATTTTTTTCAAAATGGTCATATTACCAAGTTATTTCTCACACACTTTATTGGCATACTTGCAACTACACCACAAAATACATTCTGCTACTCCTCCTGAGCATGGCGATACCGCATGTGTGAGACTTTTCCACAGCCTGCCACATACAGAGGCCCAACATCCAAGTAGCACGGTGTTCTAGGAGCAAAAATTACACATATCATTTCCTGACAACCTATCACACTTTTGAAGGTCCTGGAGCACCAGGACAATGGAAACGCCCACAAAATGTCCCCATTTTGAAAAGAAAACACCCCAACAAATAAAATAGGAGGCATAATGAGTCTTTTGAACATGTCATTTTTTCCGCAAGCTTTTGGAAAATGTGGAAAGAAAATGAAAACGCATTTTTTTTACACAAAGTTGTCCATTTAAAAGATATTTCTAACACATAGCTTGTACATAGCAAAAATGACACCCCAAAATACATTCTGCTACTCCTCCTGAGTATGACGATACCACATTTGTGACACTTTTACACAGCCTGGCCACATACAGAGGCCCAACATGCAGGAAGCACCGTCATTTCCTGACTTCCCATTGCAATTTTGTGAGGCATTGTAGATACACTGATAAGCACTGTAGTGGCACTGATGTGGCATGGATGAGCACTGACGTGGCATGGGTGAGCACTGAGGTGGCATGGATGTGGCACGGGTAAGCACTGACGTGGCATGGATGTGGCACTGATGAGCGCTGATGTGGCATGGATGAGCAGTGACATGCCATGAATGTGGCACGGATGAGCACTGACATGGCATGGATGTGGCACGGATGAGCACTGACGTGGCATGGATGTGGCACGGATGAGCACGGATGTGGCATGGATGAGCACTGATGTAGCATGGATGTGGCACGGATGAGCACTGACATGGTATAGATATGGCACAGATGAGCACTGATGTGGCACGGATGAGCACTGACGTGGCATGAATGTGGCATAGATTACCACTGACGTGGCATTGATGAGGACTGATGTGGCATGGATGAGCAATGTGGCATGGATGAGCACTGGCGTGGCATGTATGAGCACTGATGTGGCATTTATGAGCACTGAGGTGGCATGGGTGGGCACGGATGAGGCACGGATGTGGCATGGATGAGCACAGATGTGGCATGGATGTGGCACGGATGAGCACTGATGTGGCATGGATGTGGCACGGGAAAGCACTGATGTGGCATGGATGTGGCACTGATGAGCACTGACGTGGCATGGATGTGGCACTGATGAGCACTGACGTGGTATGGATGTGGCACTGATTAGCGCTGATGTGGCATGGATGAGCACTGACATGGCATGAATGTGGCATGGATGAGCACTGGCGTGGCATGTATGAGCACTGAAGTGGCATGTATGAGCACTGATGTGGCATGGATGAGCACTGAGGTGGCATGGGTGGGCACAGATGTGGCATGGATGAGGCACAGGTGAGGCATGGATTAGCACTGAGGTGGCATGAATGGGCACGGATGCGGGGACACATTAAGCGGGGACACTTAAACAATACTGTTAACGCTGACTTGACGCTGAATAACGCTGGCTTGACTTGAGACTGCTTTCTCACTAGAGAAGTCCTCTTTTAAGCTCCCCTAAGCACTCCTGCTGAGGTAGCTATTTAAATACACTGCTGCACTGCTGAACACTCCAGGGCCCGCATCGGCGCCCTCTTTCTCTCACTAATCTTCAGGGCTTAGACACTGGCACCCCCTTTCTCAATCACAACTACAGGTTAGCTGGCTCCTGGATCCCTTTGACCTTCTGGAGTGGCCCCCTCTTTCAGGCAGACCCCTGGGCAGTTTTGAGTACACACAATACTGTTTTTCCTGGAAACTTCTGCCGAGCAGGTCCAGAGCACTCTGGATCCTTCCTGCAGCCAAGCTCAGCCTTTCGGTCCTCTAGGCCAACTGCCCAGGACACCCTCACTTGCTCTAGCAGGAGGAGAGACAGCCGTCAGCCTCCTCCTGGGACTCTGCTTCCCCCCAAAGACGCCCTGTCACATGCTCCCCTCAGACTTAAAACTCATCCCAGGGTGCATTGCGGCAAACTCCACCCACTGAGACAGCTAAAAGCCCTGGTGTGCTATTGGCCAGGTTTCCTCTACTGTCCAATAAGAGCCCTCATTGGAAACAGTAGGGAGACTAAGCATAATGTTATTTACCTGCAGCATACAGTGAGTAAATAAAAAAATAACGCTTAATAAGTTTATAAATCAAAAACAAATGAAAGATGATGCAGTACTGCATACAGTTCTACCCCTGCAAATCAATCAAAATTAGATAGGCCAACACCATAGCAGGATGTGACGCTATTTACCAGAGTTCAAGGGTACAATGACTCCTCTCGTTTCTTGGTAAGCTCATGCTACTAATCACTTATTTCTATGACCTTTGTGGCTGTTTTATTTATTTTTTTATTCTGCTGGTTATATTTCAGGTTTTGATGGGACCTAGAATAGAAGTCTGCGCTGCTGTTCTTTTGTAATATTTAGGATTTACCCTTCTTATTGCTTGAGCTTTGCAAAACCTCACTTTCTATTCATTATCCTTTTGTTTTCTATTCTCCACCTGCAAATATGTTGGGTTGCTAGAGACAACATCTGAAGTGCTTAATGGTCCTACAATACCATGAATGTTAATGACAATCGATTTCTTGCTTATGCTTAGAATTGACAATTTGCATTTGGAAACATTTAAGCTGTTTTCCAAATGATTCTCTAATTACAGTAAAGTAATTAAAGGAAACTAATTAAACATTGCTATTGTAATTCAGAGTTATGACAAGGTCAGACAAGTGCTTTTAGTTGCAGAACTTTTTTGTAAAAAAAAAAAAAAAACCTAGCTTTTGTTCCCTATGGTTTGCTGATGAACTGTTTTTGTTGTGCTTCAAAGAGCAAACAAAACGTAGCACACTCACTTAGCAGTGATTTTAAGGTGATCACCCTCACTTTTTTATCCAATCAAGTGAAAAGTGCAAGTTTTTTTTTTTTCACACATGGGAAAATGTCCTGCATAGTTCCACATGAGTATACCACCAGCTTTGGGAATTGTCTGTTACCTGCACCGATAATACACATTCCCCAGTTCATTAAACTTAAAGTGTATGTCCACTTTTGCAGCTAAATTGGGATAACACCTACTTTTTGTTTGTTACATGTTCCTGTTGACATAACTTAAAACATTTAAAAGCTGCTGATTACCTTTTTAAGTGCTATTTAGTTGTTTAAAATCCTAAAGCCGGTCATATATGGTTCAAATCTCAGCCCGTTAAGCAGGGATCAGCTGATATTTGAACAATCTTTTGGCAGGTTGATTGTACCCAAGTCGATACATCAATTGACTTTGGTACAACCAGCATGTAGGATTTTTACAAGTGATTATTGCAAGTGGCTATACCCACTATCAGTAATCACACTCCCCCGCCAGAAGAACACGATAGCTCCATGGGTAGGATTCCCCATCAGCACCGACTGTGGTTACAGGAAAGAAAATCACATCATCTATGGCCTGCATAGTTGTGGAATAATGATTAACATATTTAACTTATCATTTGTAAACTAGATCTGTTCCAACAAAGGGTTAAACATTTAGAAATTGGCCCCCTGGTTTGTATATTAATGAGGGATAGCTCATGAATCCCCAGTCTGTGTGGGGACAGAACCACTGTGAAACTGTTGAGAAATGCTTACGAGCACACATAATACTTTCTCTTCAGAAACATGTTTAGGTGTAGCACTCTCCTAAAGTACTGTAGGCTGTTAATTTAGTTAGCTCCTCGTAGTGGAGCAAGGGTTGGTTGTTTAGGCCCTCTCAGTGTGCCACAGGCTGCTGCTCAGATTATTCCCCCTGTATGCTAGAGAATTCTACATATAATATATAATATAGTGGGAGGAGGAAGAACAGAGTAGGCAGTCTGAATATTTATGGAACTCCAGCAAATTCCTTGGTAGGTGTGTTCAGAAGGTGGTAGAAGAGCTCATAAATAGTCTGGGACCTGAAGCAGGGGGGAGCAGAGTTCCTGTGTCCAATCTTGCTCAAGGAGACACTTGTGATTTCAGAAGGCGCCATCTAGAAGACATTGGGATCCCAGCTGATGCTTCAGCTGGGGGTCCTGTTTGCAAAAGTTTGTTTGGTTCTGGAGAATCTCACTGGAAAGTACCAAGAAGAAGTTGAGAGAAAGGTGTCCAGCTGTCCTATGGTGGTGTGAGTTTGTGTCTCCCTCACTGGAGAGTGCCCGGTGAATATCAGAAAGAGGCCACCGATGATCCTGTAGCCATGTGAGTAAATAGCCTGAATGCTGGAAGTTAATGACTGTGTGCAGTTTTTGGTCCTTTGGGAAAAGTCTAAGTCACCTATTTTGTCAAATTTAAGTGGAAATATGCCTTAAAGGGTATTTTGACTTTTTCAGCCAAACTGGGATAGTATCCACTTCATATTTTGTTATATGTCTTTATTCAGATAGCAAAACGTAAAAAAAAAAAAAATTGCAGCTTACCTTTTTTTTACTTTTTTTTTTTAATTCCAGCAAGGAAACATTCTGTTTAGTTCTCTTTGTTATGAGGGGGCTGGGAAGCTGCGTTTACCAAAACTAAAGGTGCCCATACACTAGACGAAAAATTGTTCGAAAATCTGTCATTTGGACAGTTTGTTAGATTTTATTCCAGTTACTGGGCACAAATCAAAAATCGGCCGTGACGTTTTTGAGCCAAAAAATCTAAGAAAAAGTTTGGAACACTGCTGAACGGACGATAAATTGAAGGGTTAATGTGTTTCCTCGCCCATTAAAAATAAAACTGTTGGTACTACGTATTTGTGACTTAGAAGCAGAAAAAAAAAGAGAAACGTATTCATGTCCACTGAGCGATTTATCGTTGGAATTTGGTGGCAAATTTTGATGGCAATATTTTCTCTCACGACCGCGTTTTTGAAAACGCATTTGAACAATTTTTTGACTGGTGTATGGCTAGCATTACTCTGTCTGGAGGCAGATATCTCATCAGTTGTAATAAATTTGAACACTGTCCTAATAAAAAGGTTAAAGGTTTAGGATTTTGGCGTCTCCGATGTATGTTAAAGAGAACTGGACTCAGCCAGTTGCCAGCCCAGCTTTTGGGACAGATCATGCTAGGCCATCTGAGAAATGCTTGCAGTCAGCCATGACTCCTTTTCCACATAAAACATCTAAAAAGTAAGAAATATTTTTTTTGGAAAATGTATGCAGTGTGAATAGGAAAACTAGTTGCACAGTGTGGACATTTTGCCACCCCCTTGTCCAACATTTTTTAATCAAAGGAGCTGGGTGGGTGGAAAATTCTTCCAATTAGAAGCATCTACTGTTCGAGTATGGTGACAGCAGGTAGGACCAGTTGTCAAAACACAATAGCCACAGTGGGAGATCCATCTATCTGCACAGTATAGAGTGAATAGAAGAACCATGTATGGCCAAGAGTGACTCTGCAGCACTTCCTCTCTCTCTCTTATCAAGCTACCTGGGGCTTCCTCCTGCTTCTATCTCCCTGAATCCAGAGTATTCATTCCACAGAAATCTCCAGTCGAAGGAAAATTTCCTCGGAGGCCATTTATCATGCAAACTAGTCCAACCTTAGCAGAAAGCACCAGCAAATCCCAATGATACCCTGTTCTCTCCAGAACCCATTGTAATGCTACCAACACAACACACACGTTCCTGTAGAAATGGCTGTGCTTCTTGGCGTGCTGGTGACATTTTTTGCTTTTCCAATTTTAATACTGGACACATATTTTGCCATGCAGGGTAGAGGAAAGCGTAGGCCCCCACAATCAGGAAATGTATCCTTAACAAAGTCACAGAACATAATGTGGGGGCCAAGCCACATAATGTAACAGTATATATTGGCTTTAGGCGCTTGCTTTTCTGCATTTCTGCTTTTCTGCATTGCAGTTTTTTTATGGCATGTAACCTGGAATTCATAAAGAGTGTCCTAGACACACATTAAAAAATCTATTTCCCATCCATGCAACTTGCAAGAGATTCGTGTAACTGTCAGTAAGGTGTACAGGAATCCTGTTGCAGGACTGTTGTAGATTTTATCTACAACACAATACTTACACAATTTTCTTCAACATTTACCTCCACTTTTCTGATCACCAATATGGCTCTATTTCTTAAAGGAGAAGTACAGGCAAAGCTTGTAACAGGGGGGAGTACCGCGCTTTAAAGGTGCATCTGTGCTAAACTAATAATGTGTTATTCCAATGTATAAACTAATTATATAAATCATATATTCAAAGTAGCTGAGTGCTTCAGTGATTAATATAATATATGTTTCACCATAAATAAATACCGTTGATTAATAAGTGTATACAAATCTTATGTGCATAAAATAATCCATCTGTGCATACAATAAAAAAATATATAAATAGTAAATAAATAAATGTGATAATATCCTGTTGATATATAAAACAATAAATATTCAATCTTAATAATAGGTGGTTCAAATATTTTAAATATATTAAAAGTGCATAAGTGTCCTTCATAGTGTTGAACAGTGATCAAAAATCTTCCTCTTAACCACTTAAGCCCCGGAGGATTTGGCTGCTAAAAGACCAGGGGGTATTTTGCGATTCAGCACTGCGTGACTTTAACGGACAATTGCACGGTCGTGCGACGCTGTACCTAAACAAATTTGACGTCCTTTTTTTCCCACAAACAGAGCTTTCTTTTGGTGGTATTTGATCACCTGTGCGATTTTTTGATCATGCGCTATAAACAAAAAAATTTTTGCAAAAATAACAATATTTTTCACATTTTTTTATATGAAATTCCCCCCCAAAAAAATGTAAAAATCTAAATTTTTTAACATTTTCGGCCAATTTGTTTTATGCTACATATGTTTGGTAAAAAAAAATCGCAAAAAGCGTATTTTGATTGGTTTGCGCAAAAGTTATCGCGTTTACTAACAAAGGGAAAGATTTTTGTCATTTTTGGTGTTTTTTTTTTAACGAGTAATGGCAGCGATCTGCGATTTTTTTTGCGGTACTGCGACATTGCGGCAGACAGATCGGACCCTTGACTGACATTTTTGACACTTTTGGGGTTACCAGTGACATTACTGCAGTAATCAGTGCTATACATATGCACTGTTACTGCAAAAATGACACTGGCAGGGAAGGGGTTAACTGTATTAGAGAGGGAGGGGTTAAGTGTGTCCTAGGGGCGTGATTCTAACTGTAAAGGGACATTGCTATTGGTGTAAAAACAAAGATCAACTGTCCTACATAGTAGAACCGTCTGATCTTCATTTTTACACCAGGGAGAATGACAGGCGGCTTGTTTACATAAGCTGCCTGACTTTCTCCCTTCACCGGAGCGATTGTGAGTGACCGGCGGACGATCGGGTCTGCCGGTCACACGCACTGACTTGTCAGTGAACGAACCGGGGCAATTGGCTCACAAGTCAGTGACAGGAGAGTGACGTACCCCTACGTCACTCTGCCTGGCTGGGGCTGACCGCCGCAGTATATAGTCGTGCGGCGGTCGGCAACCGGTTAAAAAAATGCATGCAGGTGCTCTTCAGTGTAGTGACCACTAGGTGTCCTAAGCGCTCACCTCCATTCCTTCCATAATACACCTTATGTTGTATCTCTGAGATATGCTCTTTTCTCCTCTCTGCCACTTGAATGTTATAAAGCTGCTGGCAAAGCTTGTTTAGCTGTACTTACACCTGTGGATCCATAAGAGTGGAGATTATTCTGCACTCCTGTAACCCATTTTCAGCAGACAGTGAGCTGAAGCATGCTGTTGGCTGATGTCACAGAGCCGGTCTAGACCCGGAAAGGATTGCAACCCGCCCACATGCTTGGACCGGAACCCAGCTAATCGAGCCACTGAGAGCTTGAACCGGTCACTCCCACCCCCTCCACAGCCCAGCGCTCCAGTGAGGACAAGCTGAGAGTGGTGACTGGCAGTCACTAACTCTTTGCTCAGTGAGCCCTATGAACCGAGTAATCAGTGGTTGTTTGCTCAGTTCTCAGTGTTAGAGCCGACGGGGGACAGATGCAGCATAGGACTGATGCTGCATCCACCTGGATAGGTATGATTCAACAAAAAATCCCATACATCTCTTTTAAATGAGCTTGTCTCAGCCATAGCACCAGAATGTAAAAGTGTGACACATAAGAATTACCCGAATTTGTGTCTTACAGCAGAAATAGCAAGAAAACTGTTACACAGCTTTCGTGAATTTGGTGCAGGACTTTCCAATACATCCATAATGCATTGCAATGCTTTATTTAATTGCCCATGTGATGTCACTTTCAGATGTTCATAGGATAAAAATAAATGCAAAATGTGTCTGTAATGACCATGTTGCTGTATTTATCTATTTAGTTACAAAAGAAAGCAGTGCAAAACAGCAGCATTAAAGCCTGGTTCACACCTATGCATTATTTAGTGTGTTTTTAGTTTTGCAGGATCCATTTAACATGGTTTCCTATGGGTTATGTTCACATCTGTGCATTTTATAGAAGGGGCCAGGGACCAGCAGGTTGTATTTTTGGTTCCATAGACTTCAATGGATCAAAAATGTGTATTGAAAAACACAAAATGCACCTGGAATATGCAAACTGTAACCTGCATAGGTGTGAACCAGGTCTAAGACAGTTTATGAAACAGAACTGCTATAATATCACAGCTTGTTTCTTGAATTCCTTCCTCAGTTGTTCAGAAGTGGAGATGAGCTTGAAATCCTCTTAACTCACCTCTATCTAAATATCAAAGTCAAGCTCTTTTGTAGTCGAATCAATCAGCTGCGTATCAGGTAATTCATCGCCCCGCAACACGAGTAAAGAGGCGGGATGCTGATGACATCAGTGCCTATGGATACTTCACTATAAAAAGAGCAGAGACGTAACTAGAACCTTCAGGGCCCCGGTGCAAGAAACCATGAAGGGCCCCCCGGACCCTTTCCCTTCAAGCCTAGGGCTCTTCCCACTAATCCTGGGGCCCTTTACTCTCGTTGCAGGTGCCTTAATTACGGTCCCGCAGCGGGATCCTTTCAAAAGTTCTGCAGTGGGCCCCCTTCCTGCCATCTTGGGGCCTCCCCACGGTGGTGGAATGCCAGGGCCCGGTTGCAAATGTGACCTTTGCGATCCTGGAAGTTCACCCACTGGTGTCAGTCGTTTTTATTTTTGGGCATTTTAATTTACTTACTTTACTGTTAGGGCTACAAGATTGTGGAATCGGGGGCATACAATGTGATTAGAGGAGAAGCGTTTTAACCTCAGGCAACGTGGGGGGTTCTTTACTGTTAGGGCTACAAGATTGTGGAATTCTCTACCACAAGAGGTGGTTTCTATGGGTAGTATGGTGGCTTTCAAAAGACTATTAGACGTACATCTCAAGGATCAGAACATTAAGGGCTATGTGAGATGATTACAGCCACACACACCTACACAGGTTGAACTGGATGGACTATTGTCTTTATTCATCCTCACCTACTATGTAACTATGTAATTGTATTATTTTTTATAATTTTATTTTATTTTTTTACAATGTCACTGACAATGACTCTGTCCATTCAGAAAAGGAAGGAGCTGGTAAATTACATATTTACCAACCCCTTCCTGGTTCTCTATTGTGACACATACGACCAGGGGAGCACACAGGGGACCAGAGACAGCAGAACACAAGTGAACTGGATAGGAAGAGTGGAGGGGGCAGCATACAGAGGAACCAATCACCTACATTTTCCTCCTGCAGCTACAGGAGGAAAAAGGACAGTGATTTCTCTACATGCTGCCCCCACCGCCCACCCCCTATCCAGGTGTACAGGGGAGAGCCGTACAGGCCCCCTGGAGCATGGGGCCCGGTTGCAATTGCAACCCCTGTAGTTACGCCCTTGAAAAAGAGCGAGACTATTTAAAGTTTGGATAGAGGTGAGCTCGGAGGATGCTTACGCCTATCTCTACTTATAAATATCTTTCCACCAGTATAAAACATGTCCACAACCTCTTCTTAGGTGTGTGCATGTTCTAAGGAGAAAAATGTTAAAGCTGAACTCCATAGAAAGGCAAGGGTCCCCCCTCCCCACTGCAAGGGTAAACTTCTCGTTTTGCCTAGGGGATGATGAATTAGGTGATATAATTATCATATTCCTGGCTCCCTCAGCAGTTGACACTCTGTTTTGCTGCCTGACACTCAGTAAAGTGGGTAGGCCCGTACAATGAGGCAATGACACCAGACAGTTGTGACAGCCTACAGAAGTGAGGAATAAGGTAAGTATATCACCTTCTTCAACCCCCCCCCCCCCCTTAGTATTTATAACTTGCAGTGGGGAGAAGGGGCTACTGCAAGGGAATTTTTTTCCCCCCCCCTGGGGTTCTACTTTACACTAAAAAGATAAATCTGTCACAGATCTTTGCACAACATTGACAGCTGTACGCCCAGGATTGTAGGCGCAGAAGGTGTATGGATACACAAAACTGTTGTAATTCCTTTACATAATGCAACCTTGATTGCAGTAATTATGAATCTGATGATTATGTAAGTAACATACTTGATACACTTCTCTTCATTTATATGGGCATCTTGGGAGATCAGCTTGTTGTAAACTTGCTGCAGAATTCACCGTTTTTCAGTTGACAATGCCAATCTTAAATAAGGGGTACATGGAGGAGCATAGATTTAATAAAGTCCATGCAAACCATAATGCAGTGCACTGGGCACACCCTAATCACTACGTGCAGTGCAGATTTCCCCCCAAGTTGTCCGCCCTCGCCCTGCATTGCTGCTGGCTTCCCTCCTCTCCTCCTGGCTGCTGTGAGGGATGTTTCAATTTTGGGGGTAGTAAATATGGAATTTACTGTCCCCTTCCTTTTCTAAATGAACACACTCAGTCACTGTGTTCATTCAAAACAGAAGCCAAGAAAACTGTGTTTACTATGCTTCAGTTTGTGAATGAACAGGAAGCCGCTGAACATAGAGCACTTCCCATTTATTCACTGTCCCATGCAGCTGAGGCTGGAGAGAAAGGCATGCATGTTTGAGCTTTGGAGGGCACACCTTAATGCAATAGGCTGCGCACACCTATGGATGTGTGTTTGGGTACAGTTAACTTTGAATGGCAACACACATCTACAGTGCATTGTGTATTACATTAAACATATCATTTTTGTTTTGTATATTGCCCTGCCTATCTGCACCTTTCTACTTAATTAGAGTGGCTGCTACTGTTGCTTTTCATGGGTTTGGTGCAGACACATACTTGCATATGCTTCACATTAGAGATGAGGTCAGAGGATGCCCAAGCTCATCTATAGCTCCTATTTTATGCAATGCTGTATACTGTATATCCCATGGCTAGGAACTCACTTTAGGGACCACACTTATCGGAGGTGCCTTGTACATGCGTTTGCAAATATATGTAACAAACGCCTCTTTATTTAACGGACACAGCCACTTGGCCTAACATGACAGTGGTACGGGTGATCGGCTCTGAATGCACACTGTCTGCATTTGGGACACCACATCTGCACGCCTCTAAGGCCACTTTTTCCTGTGCCTAAATGTTCCTGCTTTGAAGTAGGGTTTGCTGCGTTAAAGTGCATTTAGCCACATTTAGAGTTTCCAATCGGATCCTGGATGCACAGAATTTTATTTTCTTTAAACGCAACTAAAAAGTGTGAATGGCACCACTAAAAGATCCTCTAAGTCTAAATGCATATAAACTCAAGTTTGAACATACCAATAGGAATGAGGCCTAAGAGAAGTGTGAACAGATCAGTGGCTGAAACTGATGCTGACACCTAACAGGGATAAAGCACAGCACAGGTACCACTCCTACCTGGGCTAGTCTACACTAGCGTTAACCCTCTAAAGGGCGATCCGCAATGGACTTCTCTTCTGAGGATGTTTGGCAGGGAGTCCAGGGGCATTATGTCACATGTTTTAACCCATAAAAACTCGCAACACACACGTGATTGCAGGGCAATTGTGGCATGACCCTATTCAGGTGAATGGGCAGTCTTCGGCAGGCAGTACTGCCTACTTAGTATGAGAGGTAGATCAATCTTGTCTTAATGCTTTGTGTAGCACTGCCCCCGTAAGGACTGCTGGGTACTGACTCTGCGGGCTCCCCTGGTTACCAACACATGGTTAAATAAAGCTCCTGAATCCCTCATTGCTCCTCGTGGCTCTTGGCAGAAATTAACAGTCCAGGAGTGTTGGATTTTTGTTGTTTATTGGTAATTGGGGTAGGAGAAGGGAATAGTGGGATACTCCAATAAAACTATTCACAACACTTGAGGACTTCTATCTTCAAATCTCTGCTGATAGATATGGAACAGCCAAGCTGTCAATTCACCCTGCAATTGGGATGAATGGGGTTCAGTCTCTTGTTTTCTTTACTCTCTCTAACAAGGAGACTTGATGGATGATCACCTATCTTCAAGACAATCTTCCTAGCATCCTCTTCCTGCTGACACCCGTCGACTGACTATCCTATGAGCAGGGGTGGCCCTCCTCCGGTCCGGCCCCTTGACACAAGTTCTTGTACTCACAATTCTACAGAAACATGACCTTCAGTGTCTCCCCTCTCAGTCAGCTTCAGTGGACCTCTGGTTTCAGCTCCTATCGACCACTCCTCCGGTCCTCAGAATGACCTCCTGAGACCGCATGGCACCTCTACAGAGGAGGAGGCAGTCGCCACCCTGGGAGTCCGCTCTCCAACAAAGAACCCAGAACACATGTGCTCCTGGCTTTTATACAGTATCCCAACATGCACCGAGGCAGCCTGCCCTCTGCCAATCACCAGGACTGTATCAAAAGCCTATGCACCCATTCGTCAGGTTTCCTCCCACCTCCAACATGCCTCCCGATTGGACCAGCGTGATACACTCTTTAGACTGAATGAATTGCATACTGAGCACAGTGAGCAGACCTCACTAACAGATCCTGCTCTCTGGTAGGCAGAGAACAATATAGATTTACCTACAGCCCCTCTGGTAAGCAGACAGACCTCAAAACTATACTTTCTCACTAGCACCTACCTAGGAGGGTGCTACACCTTGCTTTGTGGCTGCAGCATGTGTATGCCCTTCTGCTGAAAGAGGGGGTGTTAAAACACAGCTTAAGTGCATGTTTTTACTGTCACCCACTATAAAGACAAAATCCTTAAGGGTAATTATACTAATGAAGGAGCTTTACAGATATTAATGGGTTTGAATAGTTTTGATTACAAGGTTGCATATTGGTAACAGAAAAATAAAGGAGGTTAATATTGTACTAAAAATCATACTGGAATGCACTAATCATCATAAAGGTTTTATATTATACTAATGTCATCTACATGACCTATTGGTGCTAACTAGATTAATGTAGTAAGGGCCATAAGCTGCCAGACGTTCTGAATTTAGGAGTTCTGGTCATAAAACAAACCGAAAAGGCTCATAAAAAGATTAGCATAACTAAGCACAGTCTGGGTCGTCATTGCTGCTCCTTTACACTGGGGATAAAAAGAGAAGAGATTATGTTGTAAAATAAAATGTTCCATTAGGAATGAACTTTTCTTTATTGTCATTAAGGGGTTGGTATACAAAAATTGTTTGCCTACTTAAAGGGCTGATTTGTGTGTGGTATCAGAGAAAAGAGAGAATACATAAACTGTAATTCTAAAGAAATCTGGCTGCTATATGCTACTTATTATTGTTGTGAGTATCCTTGCGACTGGTGAGTATCCTTGCGACTGGTGAGTATCTTCCGACTGGTGAGTATCTTTGCGACTGGTGAGTATCTTTGCGACTGGTGAGTACCTTTGCAACTGGTGAGTATCCTTGAGACTGGTGAGAATCCTTGAGACTGGTGAGTATCCTTGCGACTGGTGAGTATCCTGCAACTGGTGAGTATCCTGCGACTGGTGAGTATCTTTGCGACTGGTGAGTATCCTTGCAACTGGTGAGTATCCTTGCGACTGGTGAGTATCTTGCGACTGGGAGTATCTTGCGATTGGTGAGTATCTTTGCGTCTGTTGGATCTTTGCGACTGGTGAGTATCTTAGCGACTGGTTAGTATATTAGCGACTGGTGAGGACCCCAGGTTTAGTACCAGGGGAGACAGAGGTAGTGTAGGTAAGGAAGAGCAGGTCGTTAATATATCCCCATAGAGTAGTGGGTAATAATGTCCGACAGGATTGCGGATGCCACTCAGTGCACTTCTTGCTGCATGTATGCGTTCCTTGATGAACCAATCGAGGGCGAATACTGCTGTGCAAGATGTGAGCGACTTGTTGCTCTGTTAGACCAGATCCTGGACCTACAGAACACAGTGGCAACACTGCGTGGCATCAACAACCTGGAAAGGAGCTTGGACATTACCTATCAGGCGCTGGCAGGGGCCAGCATAGAGGAGGGAGGAATAGAGGAGATGCAAGCAGCAGAGGTACGCAGCTGGGTGACTGTTAGGAAGGGTAGAGGGATGAGTGCCAGGGAGGCCAATCCTGAGTTGGTACACCCTAACAAATTTGCCGAGTTGCAGGTTGAGGGGGATATCAACTCAGGGGTGGCAGAGCTGGAGCATGCACCCTCCCCCAGCTGCCAGGGGAGGGACGCCTCCAGGAAGAAGGGGGGCTGTAACTCAGGAAAGGTTAGAAAGGTTGTGGTAGTTGGGGACTCAATTATCAAGAGGACAGAGAGGGCAATCTGTAAAAAAGATCTTGTGAACCGAACAGTTTGTTGTTTACCGGGCGCCCGCGTTCGGCACATCGCAGATCTGGCAGACAGATTGTTGTGCGGGGCTGGGGATGACCCAGCGGTCATGGTGCATGTGGGCACTAATGACAAAGTTAAAGGTAGGTGGAGGATCCTTAAGAACGATTTCAGGGACTTAGGTAATAGATTGAGGAAAAGGACCTCCAAGGTGGTTTTCTCTGAAATACTGCCTGTACCTCGAGCCACACAGGAGAGGCAGAAGGAGATTAGGGAACTTAACAAGTGGCTGAGGAACTGGTGTAGGAAGGAGGGGTTTGGGTTCCTGGAGAACTGGGCTGACTTCTCAGTCGGCTACCGGCTCTTTAGTAAGGATGGGCTGCACCTTAATGGGGACGGTACAGCTCTTTTGGGGAGAAAGATGGCCACCAAGTTGGAAGGGCTTTTAAACTAGGAGACGGGGGGGAGGGCTCAGAAGTAGAGTCAGTCAGGATGGAGCAGAGGACTGAAGGCAGCTATAGGGTCAGCAGCGACAGTAGGTCCACAATGTCAATTGGCAGGTCTGTGCGGGAAAATCTCAGACCAAACAGGAATAAACATAACCGCCAATTGCGCTTAACTTCCGTAAAACTAAGAGGGGTATATGCTAATGCCAGGAGCCTAGCTAATAAAATGGATGAGTTGGAAATATTGGTACATGAGGAGGACATAGACCTTGTGGGAATAACAGAGACTTGGTTCGACCCCTCACATGACTGGCTGGCCAATATCCAAGGGTATTCGGTGTACCGGAAGGACAGGGTAGGAAAAAGAGGGGGAGGGGTATGTCTCTATGTCAAGAACAATATAAAGGTGATAGAAAGGAGTGACATTACGGATGGGATGAGCATGGATTTAGAATCTGTGTGGGTTGAACTCCATAGGGAAGGAGAAAAGGGGAAAGTAATTGTGGGGGTTTGCTATAGGCCACCTAACCAAGGGGAGGAGGTAGAGCTGGAATTCTTAGCACTAATGAGTAAAGTGGCAAAATTGGGATCAGTCATCATATTGGGGGACTTCAATTATCCCGACATTGACTGGGACGAGGGGACTACACACTCACAGAAGGCCCGCCTATTCACGGAAACCTTTCTGGATAATTACATGTCACAGTTGGTGGATTCTCCCACTAGAGAAAATGCAGTCCTGGATCTATTGATCACTAATGACCCAGACATAATCTCGGAGGTAGGAGTCCAGGACAACCTGGGCTCTAGCGATCACAGGATGATCACATTTAGTATAAATAACAATATAACAAGGCAAGTGGGGAACATAAGAACCCTAAACTTCAGAAGGGCAAACTTTCCAAAATTGTACTCATTGATGGAAAGGGTAAACTGGGACCAAACCCTGGGATCCCTGACCACAGAGGAAAAATGGGAATGCTTTAGGAACATATTAGGCAAAGGCATCTTGCAGTGCATTCCTATGGGAAATAAATTTAGAAGAGACAAAGCCAAACCTGGCTGGTTAAACCGTAGCGTCAAAAAACTTATTTGGGGAAAAAAATTGGCCTTCAAGAAGTATAAATCAGAGGGCACAGTATCGGCTTTCGAGCAATACAAGGAGGCAAATAAGAAAAGTAAACACGAAATCAGGATGGCTAAAATCAACTTTGAGAGACAAATAGCGGAGGATAGTAAAAAAAAACCCAAAGAAATTCTTTAAATATATCAACAGCAAAAAAACTAGGGCAGAGCATATTGCACACATAATTAACAATGATGGGAGGATGGTTACAGAGGACACTGAAAAAGCAACCGTGCTGAATGCTTTTTTCTCGTCAGTCTTTACACAGGAAACGGAGGGGTACACTGACCATGACTGTATGGTTAGTAGTAATACACAGGACTTGCCACTATGGCTAACAGAGGATGAAATCAGGGAAAGGCTGGATAAACTTAACACAAACAAATCACCAGGCCCAGATGGCGTACATACGAGAGTACTCAAGGAACTCAGTAAGGTTATATCCAGACCACTGTTCCTGATCTTTGCTGACAGTATTAGGACAGGAGATGTACCAGGGGATTGGAAGAAAGCTAACGTGATTCCGATATTCAAAAAGGGCCAGAGGCATATCCCGGGAAATTATAGGCCTGTCAGTTTGACATCAATAGTATGTAAACTTCTGGAGGGGATGATAAGGGACTATATAGTAGAGTTTGCTAAAGACAACAACATCATCAGCAGTAATAAGCACGGGTTTACAAATGGGCGTTCTTGTCAAACCAATCTATTAACATTCTACGAGGAGGTGAGCTGTGAGCTAGATAGGGGGAGACCAGTGGATGTGGTGTACTTGGATTTCGCTAAGGCGTTTGATACAGTTCCCCACAAGCGCTTAATTTATAAAATAAGGTCTGCAGGTATCGGCAGGGTTTGCTCTTGGATACGGAATTGGCTTAAAGGGCGTGTCCAAAGAGTGGTAATAAACAGCGCATACTCAGACTGGTCTGAGGTAGTAAGCGGGGTGCCCCAGGGCTCAGTCCTGGGACCAACCTTGTTCAATTTATTCATAAACAACATTGAGGACGGGATCAGTAGTTCGATATCAGTTTTTGCAGATGACACAAAATTGGCCAGGGCAATAACTGCACAGCATGAAGCAGATATCCTACAGAATGACCTGGACAAAATTACAGAGTGGGCAACGACATGGCAAATGAGGTTTAACGTGGAGAAGTGTAAGGTTTAGTACTTGGGGACTAAAAACATAAAAACACAATACACGTTAGGAGGGGAACCCTTGGAGGAATCAAAAATGGAGAAGGATCTGGGAGTCTTGGTTGATGATAGATTAGGCAACAGCATGCAATGTCAAGCGGCAGCTGCCAAAGCCAGCAGAATATTAGCATGCATAAAGAAAGGGATGTATTCCAGAGATAAGACTATAATCCTTCCACTTTATAAAACTCTGGTCCGACCGCATCTGGAGTATTCTGTCCAGTTCTGGTCGCCAGTCCTCAGGAGGGATGTGTTGGAGCTGGAGAGAGTCCAGAGAAGGGCAACTAAACTAATTAGGGGATTGGAGGACCTTGACTATGAAGAGCGTCTACAATCGCTCGATTTATTCTCCCTGGAGAAGAGACGTCTGAGGGGGGACATGATAGCAATTTATAAATATCTTAATGGGGATCCCAGCTTAGAAAAAAAGCTGTTCATTCGAAGGGATTGCATGAGGACTCGAGGGCATACAATGCGATTAGAGGAAAAGCGTTTTAACCTCAGGCAACGTGGGGGGTTCTTTACTGTTAGGGCTACAAGATTGTGGAATTCTCTACCACAAGAGGTGGTTTCTGCGGGTAGTATGGTGGCTTTCAAAAGACTCTTAGACTTACATCTCAAGGATCAGAACATTCAGGGGTATGTGAGATGATTACAGCCACACACACCTACACAGGTTGAACTGGATGGACTATTGTCTTTATTCAACCTCACCTACTATGTAACTATGTAAATTGTTAAATTCCAAGCAAAATGCTAAAAACAGTCAAAATAATGTATACCTGTACTGCTTTATCGGCCAGAGGAGTTGTTTTTGTTCAGCCAGTCTTTGGCCTCATGCATAGAGGTGTATGAGTCATGTAAAATGTAAAATTGTGCGTATTTCCATTCCTGGGACAAACCAGTGATAAACCACCAAAATGTATGAGATGAAAATATCCACGCTTGTGGAGAAAATGATTGGCTGCAGCCTACCTCAAAAATATAGACAGTACAGTCAATAATTAATATATAATAGGGGTGGTGAGGTAAATGGCGCTGCCTTTGAAGTGTAGTGGTGTGATATTAATTACTTGACATCACAATAAATATAATACAATAATACACAGGAGCATTCAACAATATATATAAATATAAAGTGCAATAAGTGATGTTGGCGGTGAATACATACAAAAAGTATAAAAAAATATAAAGTGCTTGGTGAGCAAAAAGTGACCAGATACAATAAGTAAAATAACCAAAAAATATATATATCGGTCACTATAGAAGTGAATGAAATAAATAATGAAGTGAGTCAACAAAAGTTGATGAATTGGTGAGTACAGTGACTCCAATAAAGATTGGATATGGTATATCTATGCGTGAAAGTGAATAAATGTATAGATATACAAAGACTAAAGTGAACAAGTGAAAATGGTCCTAGAAGATATAAATAAATAAATGGACCAAATAAATGTGAAGAATAATTGTCAAAAAATGGCAGCAGATCAATAAGTAAAAATATAAATATCTAAATTGATAAGAAGTCAGCCGAAAAGTCCAAAAAGTCCATTAAAGTGACTTGTAAAAAAAGGGGGGTTCAAGTTGATGGGTGACTCTCGGGGTGATCCAGGTGCTGAGTGCCAGGTGAGGAAATCAGTGCTCCCCTTCAATATCTCCCGCACTCACCAGAAGTCGTCACCCCTACAGGGGTAACCAGCGTGATGTAAATAATGTATGCCCTCAGCCAGGCGTTATCTTGCTTACCGATCACTTCACTGGTTAATCCTGAGTCATCTCTCCCATATGTATAGTGTTTTCAAATAAGGTAAATATAGCCTCATATGCAGATCACATCCATCAGGTGTAAAGTAATATCCGGGTCATAAACAGGAGCCGAATCGCAAAAAAAATGGCCTGGTCATTAAGGGGGTAAAACCTTCTGGTCCTTAAGTGGTTAAACAGTATGGTTACCGGCTGACATAGCACCATCCACAGGCAGCTTTAGTCTTCAATAAAACAAATCACTGGCAGGAACTGCCGCTGTTCACCTATAACCGCTCATCCAAGTGGTTGTGTCCAAAGGTGGTGTTCAGCGCCTTTCTAATACAAAACCAAAAAACAAAAAAATTATCTACCCGTCCAACCAGTGTGGATGTAGCCTAAATAATTTTATATTTACGTAGCCCTCTTTTAGGTGGGGTATGAGAAGTGGCCCTCCCTAAGCAGGATATTGTGCTAAACCTGTAGGTAAATAGCAGAACCTTTGCTAAGTGGAAGAGTGGGTTTGATAAGGTAGGCAATACCTCCACCCAGGCCAGGCCTCTGTGAACAGAAGGGATTCCCTTCCTGGGAAATTATTCAGTAAACTTAGGCTGGCCATACATTATACAATTTTCTGTACAATTTTCTTTAGATTTACCTTCACCTATGTAGTACAAAGGTCTGCCCTATAGGACACAATTGAATGTGTTGTTTCATTTTGACCTCATATTATGTGGTTTTTGGTAAATCTAACAGAAAATTGTACAAGATAATTGAACATGTATGGCCAGCCTAAACAAAGTAATTGGGAGCAGAGGAACTACTGCAGCCTGCATATAACATTAATCATAAATACTTTGCTCAAAAAAAAAATAAAGGAACACTTGGAAAACATATGAGATCTTGGTGGGGAAAAATATCATGCTGGATATTTATACTGGTATGGAATGGGTAATGTGTTAGGAATGAAAGAATGCCAAATTGTTTGATGGAAATGAGAATTATCAACCTACAGAGGGCTGAATTCAAACATCCCAAAAATCAAAGTAAAAAAAATGATGCAGCAGGCTAGTCCATTTTGCTGACATTTCACTGCAGCAACTCAAAATGGTACTCAGTAGTTTGTATGGCCCCCCATGTGCTTGTATGCATGCCTGACAACATCGAGGCATGCTCCTACTGAGATAACGGATGGTGTCCTGGGGTATTTCCTCCCAGATCTGGGTCAGGGCATCACTGAGCTTCTGAATAGACTGAGGTGCAACCTAGCGGTGTCGGATGGACCGAAACATCATGTTCCAGAGGTGTTCTATTGGATTTAGGTCAGGGGAGCATGGGGGCAATTCAATGGTATCAATTTCTTTATCCTCCAGAAACTGGCTGCATAATCTCACCTCATGGGGCTGGGCATTGTGGTGCACCTGGAGGAACCCAGGACCCACTGCACCAGAGTAGGGTCTGACAATGGGTCCAAAGATTTCATCCCGATAGGTAATGGCAGTCAGGGTGCCATTGTCTAGCCTGTAGTGGTCTGTGTGTCCCTCCAAAGATATGCCTCCCTAGACCATCATTGATCCACCACCAAACAAGTCATGCTGAACGATGTTACAGGCAGCATAATATTTTCCATGGCTTCTTCACACCATTTCACGTCTGTCACATGTGCTCAGGGTGAACCTGCTCTCATCTGTGAAAAGCACAGGGTGCCAGTGGCGACCTGCCAATTCTGGTGTTTAATGGGAAATGCAATCAAGCTCCATGGTGGTGGGCAGTGAGCACAGGGCCCACTAGAGGATGTTGCCACCCTCACAAAGTCTGTTTCTTATTGTTTGGTCAGAGACATTCACACCAGTGGCCTGCTGGAGGTCATTTTGTAGGGCTCTGGCAGTGCTCATCCTGTTCATCCTTGCACAAAAGGAGCAGATACCTGTCCTACTGATTGGTTAAGGACCTTCTATGGCCTGTCCAGATCTCCTAGAGTAACTGTCTGTCCTCTGTAATCTCCCCATGCTTTTGAGACTGTGCTGGGAGACACAGCAAACCTTCTGGCAATGGCATGTATTGATGTGCCATCCTGGAGGAGTTGGACTGCCTGTGCAACCTCTATAGGGTCCAGGTTTCACCTCATGCTTCCAGTAGTGACACTGACCCTAGTTATATGGAAAACTAGTGAAAAACAGTCAGAAATGATGAGTAAGGAAAAAAAAAGTCAGTGGTCTCCATCTGTAAAACCATTCCTGTTTTGGGGGTCTCATTGTTGCCCATCCAGTGCACCTGTTGTTAATTTCAATAATACCAACACAGCTGAAACTGATTAACAACCCCCTCTGCTACTCAACTAACCAGATCAATATTCTAGGAGTTTAATTGACTTGATGCTATACTAGGACTAAAGTGTTCCTTTACTTTTTTTGAGCAGTGTGTATATAGATGCACACAAGTATAAGAATAATGCAAGCTTTATATATTAAAATATTAATAATAGTGCATACATCCAATGTAGAAACAGATACTATCAGCAAAGGGCCCTACAGGAGTCCTGGTGGAATTGTGCATATATAATTAATAATAAAAACAATACCTTCAGATGAAGGTTGCAGCAAACTCCAGTTGAAGGGACCCTTGAGGATGATCATGATGCTGCATCCATCTAGGTGCGGAAGACCTGAAGACAGAATCAGCATTTTTCATTTGGAACAGGAGCCCTGTTTTAACACCTTTTACTCTCCCTGTACCAGTCCTGATGGCGCTAGGCTTTGCTGTGAGCCTGCTAGTTGGGAATTTCTTTTTTGTTTTTTTTACTCTTAGACTTGGTTTACACTTGTGGTTAAGCCCTTAAAAGAGCCCTTCAACTGCATGGTATAAACATAGGTACATTCTCTGACAAAAATGTAAAAGAAATTTGACAAAATGATTTTAAAAAATGGGCAGACCCGCTGATTCAGGTACTAAAAAATATAGTACCTGAATTAGCCCTAAGTTTTAAAGTCTGTACTGCGTTTTATTGGTATGTGTAAAAAATGGGAAAACGAGTGCCCCAGTCCAATGCGGTAGATAATATAAATATGTCATGGCATGAAAATAGATAATAAGCCCTTCATTTTAGTGCTTATTTATAATGCTCTGGTTTCTCTCCAAAGGTTATCACTATCATCTCTCTCATTGCCAAAGCTAGAAGAATTTCAATTAAATATTTTCAGTTCAAGAACGTTCCATTTTTTAAATTCAAGTTTGTTTTTGACCTTAGCGTTGAGAAAATTTGAAGGAGGAAAATGGGATTTTTGCACTTACTGGAAAAAACATTTCTCTAAATTCATCGACAGACAAAGCGCTCCATAAATCATAACTCCTGGGTTATATTTCCTCCTCCAGGAGTAGGACTAGGCAGAACAAAAAACACCCGGCTACGCCCATGGGCCGTCCTCAGCTGGTATTTAACCCCCCCTCTATGCTCTAGGTAATCAGTTTAGTAGCAAGCAGTATCAGAACTCCATACAGGGGTAGGTGCTGTTTTTGTCGATGAACTTAGAGAAATGAATTTCATGGTAAGTACAAAAATCCCAAGAATTCAGACCCAGTATCACCATGGACGCCATCGCTGTTCATATGTCCCGGGCACAGGAAGAGGAAACTGAGGAGGAAGAGGAGGAGCTTCGGCATCCCTACGAGGCTTCGGTCGTCTCCAGCGTCTCTCGGACTAAGGGAAAATGGCCCCATGACATCATCGGGCTACACAAACATGGCCGCCAGCTGAAGCCCAACCAGACTAAGGGAAAATGGCCTCCGTGACATCATCGGGCTACACAATAATGCCCGCCAGCCAGAAACCAGCCAGACTAAGGGAAAATGGCCCCCGTGACATCATCGGGCTACACAAACATGGCCGCATACCGGAGATCCGCCAGGGAAAATGGCCACCATCAGCTACAGCATGCTGCCAGGATTTTTGCTGTGCCCTCTGCAACGCTGTGCCCTCTGCAAGGGGACCCCCTCCTGAAGTTAGGACACACATTAAGGGAGACTCCGCTGTGCAATCTGCACCAATCTCGGCACTGGGACCCTCCTGCACTATACCCACACTGCAAAAAGTGAGGCATGCACCTAAGGGTCTACTACACTGGAAACCTTCCAGACTACCAGGGCAGGACACACTATCCCAGGACCCTTACAAAGCGGGGATAGCAGGGGAGACCCCAGGGGTCTCCGCTGCATATTCTGCCCTGGGACCCCCACCCGACTCCAGGTCCAGAGAGGGGGGAAGGGAGTTGGGGAAGCCCAGCACACTGAGGGATTTTTAAGGATGGGAAGAGGGAAACTGCAGGCAGGTCCGACCATCCCTGGAGGTTACCCGCATCCACCCCAAAAAAAACACCAAAGGGGGAGAGGGGGGACTGTACTTACCCTTCCATGGTGCGGGTAATGCTCCAGACAGAATCCTCGCCACCGAAGTAGGGGAGCTGTCGGCCAAGGGACTGCTGCAACTCAGACCCAAGCCCGGATGTGTGCGACCCTGCGAGACATTTAACTCGCGGGCCAGCCTTTGTCTGTGAGGATATGTCGCGGCCGACTTAGTGCGTAGCTGCGGTCTGCACGCACTAGCTGGCTGGGCTGGGGGGACCACTGGATCTAGATTATCCAGCCTGTCGCGCAGCCCCGCAGTTGAGTGTAGATCTCCCGAGAGAAAAAACAAAGATTTAAGGAAGGAGAACAAAATTGCTAGGACCAGAGATCCCAGCTGGGAGCCTAGGTCCTTACTCCTGACTAGACAGAATAAAACTGATTACCTAGAGCAGAGAGGGGGGTCATATACCAGCTGAGGACGGCCCATGGGTGTAGCCAGGTGTTTTTTTGTTCTGCCTAATCCTACTCCTGTTGGAGGCAATATAACCCAGTAGTTATGATTTATCAAGCGCCGTGTCTGTCGATGAACGAAAGAGAAAAGTGTTTTTTGTTTGGGAAATTAAATTCATCCCAAAATCAAATGTTAAAAGCAAATAAAATTTTGGAGTACGTTTAAATGACACTCATCAAGTCATCAAATGTACTGAGAATGTTCATACCTATATTCATGCGAAAATTAATTGAAAATGTCATATGACGTCCTGGACTTTGAGTGAAGATATCTGAATGATGTTTGCAGCCGACCCCCCCCCCCCCCCCCCGCTGCTTCTACCGGCTCGCGATCAGGGAACCAGAGAATCTGCTGGTGGTGGAAGTTCACCACGGAGAATACCGAGGACCAGATGGTCCCCAGAAGTCTTTATGACTCTTGGAGGCTCGGGTGCGACGTTATGACGTCACGTCTGGCCTGGCAGTTGAAAATACTGCCGTATACTCGGCTGGGAAGGCCGAGATCATTTTGTTTTTTTGTTCTTATAGACTTATAGTCCTATAGAACCCACATCTCTCCATAAAGAGGACAGGTCATGCCCTATTCCTATTACAAGGGATGTTTACAACCCTTGTAATAAGAATAAAATTGATAAAAAAAAAATAAATAAAAAATGAAAGGGAAAGTGTAAAAATAGAAAAAAAAAATAAGCATTAAAAAAAAAAAAAATGTAACGCTCCCTCGTCCCCGCATGCTCGCACACAGAACGTGCCCACATATGTAAACGGCTTTCAAACAACACATGTGAGGTATTGCCACAAATGTTCGATTGAGAGCAACAATTCTAGCCAAAGACCTCCCTGTAACTCTAAACTAGTAACCTGTAAACATTTTAAAGCGTCGCCTATAGAGATTTTTAAGTACCGAAGTTTGGCGCCATTCCATGAGTGTGCGCAATTTTAAAGTGGGACATGTTAGGCATCTATTTACTCAGTGTAACATCATCTGTCACATTATCACGTTTATTCATGAAATAGACTGTCAGAGGACGTAAGAGAAAACACATTTGAAAAATTGTTGCGCAAATACCGTGTGACATAAAAAGTTACAACGACCGCCATTTTATTCCCTAGGGTCTCTAGCAAAAAAAAAATTATGATTTTTACATGTAGGAGAGGAGTGCCTGAATAGGCTCGGCATGGAAGTGGTTAAAGAAACAGTAGACTGCTCAGGAACAGAGGTTTTAAAAAAATAAATTGAAAGTGTTTCCTGTCAATATACAATAAAAGACTTACCAGAAGAATTTATAGTATTTATTACTTAAATAATGCACAATTTTATAATAACTCATAAGGTATATGTGAAATTGTTTAAAAATTATTGAAGTTTATTTCCTCTGCTAGCCATCTCCCGTTGACGTCTAATGGCATATTTCAAATATTCCAGTAGTGAAAGGGTTAATGGGTGGACTCCAGGATAAGAATGTCTCTCTGCGTCTTGTAGGAACAAAAGCTTATGCTGAACATCATCCGATCAGAAGCAAAATCCTCGCTTTCAGCACCACCACCAAGTAATGTGTAGCAGGAACTGACATTATTTAATGTTACAATCAGGTACATCCTCTTGGCGTATCGATCCTGTAAATGCCAGGCTTGGAAAAAATACTTGTTTTAAAAAAATAGCTTAGAAACCATAAATATATTTATACAAAATGTGTTGAAAACAGAAGAAAATAAAAATAAAAATGGCTGCATAATATTTCAAGAAAGTACATCACTGGAGAAAAATATTGTGCTAAATTCTATGCCTTCACTTTAACATTTGTAATGTTTACCTGCCCTTTACAATATATAAAGACAGCTCTTTAGTATGCACAAAGTGACATTGATGAGGTATGATACTGAAAACACCCCATGCTGCCATGATGTCATTTGTTCTTATTAATGTGACATATAACATTGGCGTAATTATTAGCTCCATTTATAAAATGACTGCCTCCATTGTTATGAAGAGATAGGTAATCATTACGTCGTGCCTTAAACTGCAATAAGGAGGACTTAAACAAAAAAAAAATACAATTGCGTATTCTCAATTTTTACGTCATAAGATAACAAAATAGGAGGTTAATGACTGCTGTATTAGCGACTTGTATGTAAGATGCCACCGGCTAAATGAACAAGTTTGGCAAGTTAGCAAATACATAATTGCAGCATTCATCACTTAAATTAAAACTGAATTGTGTTGCTCCAGGAAATGAGGATGTCCAAGTTAGGGGGTTAACAGTCTATGAATGAAGTCCAAGTGAGAAAAGATAGGGAGATTTATAGTGCTACAGTTTGTGTGGCTGCCAGACTAGTCCCTCCTAAGCCACTGTCACACTATGGTCTCTTTAGAATTCCGTTTGAGAGAGTGCAGGCCCAGCAACGACTGCTGATTGGAAGGTAAATTGATTGATTTTGGGATCACCAGAATAACCCTCTGATTGGTCCGACGCCATTCATTGTATAATCTACAGTGGTATCTAAATGACACCTGGAAAAAAAGGATAAAAATGTACAGTTATTTATCAAAACAGGGCCAAGTGTTATACTGTAAAAAAAAAAAAAATCTATCTATATATATATATACAGTATATATATTTAAAAGGTCAAAAGAGTAAACTGATTGCGAATGAAGATACACTCTAGTTACAGTAAATTAGAAAATTAGGCATACAGAGTTCACAGTCTACCCACCTTGGACTTCTACATTTTAGCCAGACAGAGCTATAGTATGCCAGGTAGATCTAACATCTTGGTTAATTTTGCTGTTGTTCTGGGGACACCAACAGCTCGGCCAGATAAATATTCAAACAATGTATTCCTAATGATACTCATAGAAATAATAAGGGCGTCCATGCAATTTTTCCTATATAAGCGAATAGCCTCACAAAATAAAGTCCAAATGCAGAAAAAAAAATAATGTGCAAAGTCAGATCATGGGTGACGAAACGCATAGGAAGGAGCGACGTGTTTCCATCATCGCCTGTTCCCGGAAGTGCAGGTTGTTTTTTCTGTATGCCATCGAGAATTTTAAATGCTATACCTATTCCATTGATGTAACTGCAACCTAAATTATATAATAAAGCTAACTAAAGGGTTTTACACTATGTGGAACTTTCTCTTTTATCGTTATGATGATTCTATGGGGATGATGCTGAGATGACCACTACAGTCTAAACACCTGTCTTTGAGGGAATAGTTTTGGAATACTTTGGAAAAAGCCTGGCCTGCGTTGTTTGGCAACATGCTCTGCTGGCCTCTCTTTAATTAGAGGGTCCTATAAAGTCCGTAAGCCTGCGCTCTTTATTAGGGTGGTGGTGTCATGGCTTGGATGCTGCACTGGTGGGGACGAAGGTTCACACTTCACACGGTTGTTTTTGAACATTTATGAGGAGGATTCTAACTTTGAACATTATATCTTTTTTCTGCATTTGGAGTTTCTTTTGTGCTATTCCCTAAATTGGGAAAATTGCACGGACACCTTTAGTATTTATATGAGTATCACAGATTTTTAGTGCGGCTCTTTGGCATTTAATTCAAATTTGCCCTGTGGTAATATCTCACAGCAGAGTCGCTGCTTATATCACTGATTAATTGTGGAATCTAGTTTTTTCTATGCACAGTTTCAAATCTTAATTATATAATGTGTTCCTAATTCCAGCCACTGTACAAAATTGTATCCCAACATACAAAGAACACTGTTTGACATTAAAGCCCAACTCCACGCAGATTTAAAGTCATTGTAAAAGCAAGATATTTTTTTACCTTAATGCATTCCTTGCATTTGGGTAAAAAATGTCCCAGCATTTGTATTGACCCCCCCCCCCCCCCACAACCACCACTAAATACTTGCTGACTCAATCCATCGCTGTACGTATCTGTAGCAGCTCTCTCCTCTCTCCCTGCATTCACAGGTCTCAGAGGCAGCTGTGGGAGCTATTGGCTCCTGCTGCTGTCAATCAGTTCCTAGAAGAAGAGAGCTGGGGCGGGGCCGAGCACTATGTTTGCCATGGTGGTGCACACAGAAGAGGAGGAGCCTAGAGCACCAGCAGGGGACCCCAGAACAGCAGTTCGGGCCACTCTGTGCTATACCCCAGCCCAGGTAAATATAGCGTGTTTGTGATTTAAAATATATACCGTATATATACTTTAGCCTTTACAACCTCTTTAACCTCCTGCTGCCAGCGGTAAGCATATATGCAGTTTCTCAGGGAGGGGGGGGCTTTAATACTGAGAGGCCACATATATGTGGTCCTATGTAAACATCCTACTGTGCTGAAAGAGAGCGCGCTCCCAGCAGTTATTGGTGGGTACTAGAAAGCTTCCGATGCATACTTGCGATCGGGAGCTTTCGATCATGTGACCTCTGTGACAGCCAATCACAGCTGTCACGTGAGCAGAATGCTCATCTCCGCTTCCCGGCATTTAGAACCTCCTAAAAGGCTGGGAGGCGTGAAGGAATTAACCACTTGATCCCCGAGCCAGTTCTGACACTTCTCACATAGATGTAAAAATCAGCATTTTGTTGCTAGAACAATACTTACAACCTCCAAACTATATATGTTTTTAAAGCAGAGACCCTGGAGAGTAAAAATGTGGTTGTTGCGTTTTTTTATGGTGCATGATATTTGTGCAGCCATTTTTTATTCCTTAACTGAGGCAGCAGTTTTTAAAACGCACATTTTCAGGAAAAAAAAAAAAAAACACTTTGCTGAATTTAAGTTCACACAAACACAATGTAATACCCTAATTTTTGGTTATAAAGGTAAAAGTATTTTTTTACCTTAATGCATTCTCTGGGGGCAGGGCTAAGCTGGGCTGTGTGTCTGACTAGAGGCAAACAGCCCGGTTCAGGATCGAGCACGCACATGTGCCCCCAATGGGAAGCAGCTTCCTATGGGGGCACTTGACGTGGAGAGGGGAGGAGCCAGAAGCTCCGGCAAGGGACCTGAGGAGAGGAGCATCTGAGCTGCTCTGTGCAAAACCATTGCACAGAGCAGGTAAATATGACAGGTTTGTTGTTTGTAAAGCTGGAGTTTTTGTTTTTTAATCACTTTAAAGGTTTTACACCAAGTAAATAGATACTGAACATGTCACGCTTTAAAATTGTGTATGCAAACTACAGTACCTAAAAATCTCCACGCTTTAAAGGTCTTTACAGGTTACCAGTTTAGAGTAAACATAAGATCTGGCTCTAGAATTTTTACGCTCACTCTGATGTTTGCAGCCATATCTCACATGTGTGGTGCAATCCCTGTTTACATACGTGTGCGAGACCTACTTATGTGTTTACATTTGCGTGTGAGCATGAGGGAATGGGGGCACTGCAAATTTTTTTTACATTTTATTATTTTATGTAAAACCTTTTTTTTTTTTTTTTTTTACACTGTCCCTTTTTTAAAAAGTACTTTATTGCTATCACAAGGGATAGCATGGGCTGTGAAAGGTCCCCAGTTAGATCCCAGATCTCTCCTCTGCCATTCAAAGCATTTTTTCAAACTGAGATTGGTTTGTTCGGATGCTTTACAAGCTGGCAACAGTTTGTAAGCAACAAAATGAAACCGGAAAAGCCTAAATTCTTGTTGCTTCCAGTTTCTTACATCACAAAGGTAAGGCAGGTTTGGCGGCAGTACTGGGCTCCAAATGAGGGAAGTACCAGGCTCCCCGATCACACAGGAGAGCCCGGTAAAGAGGAAGGGCTGTGGGGGAGGCCCTTCCATGATGTGGCTTGAAGCCACTCAGGTTACTTTTGCCAACTGAAGACTTTGGCATCGGGATGATATTGTTGCAATTGTGCACCTATGGCAACCGTTTGGTAAAAGTTGTTTTCTGTGTCAGCTGGGTCTCTGTGCAAAGAAATAAGTCCATAAAGACATATTTTTACAAGTTTGGCATGGAGGGGCTCAGGTGGTCTGCTCAGAGCTCCAACCTCATAACGTTATTGAGCATTTTAGGGATGAACTGGAATACAGATTAAAAGGTAGGTGTTCTTATACATCAGTGCCTTACCTCACAAATGCTCTGACTTAATGGGTAAACATTCCCACAGAAAAAGAAAACCTCTAAAATGTTGCTCAAAGCCCTCCTAGAATAGTGGAGGCTATTATAGCAACAAAAGGAAGGGAGCTTTGGAATGAGATGTTCAACAAGCTTATACAGGTGTGTCAGTCAGGTATCCACAACATTTTAGCCATATAGTCTAATAGCAGAGTCGGGGTTTCATATACAGTACAACGCTATACAGAATGGTAGAAGCCTGAATCTCAGAAGTGTTTTCTTATGTGCATTAGCTGTACTACACTGTTCCGTAATGTTTCATAGAAAGCGTACTGAATAAGCAAAAGCAACCACATGTTTACCAATTAAATGGCTTGCAATATGAAGGAAACTACATTTGAAGGATAATACATCTTAAACAATAAAAAAATTATTAAAAGAAACAATACTTTAAAGCATGGGTGTCCAACCTTTTGGCTTCTCTTGGCCACATTGAGTTTAGAGAAATTTTCTCGGGCCGCATAAAAAAATATATACTATAGTCAAGGTATATAAGTAATAAAACGGTGCTGCGCCCCCCCCCCAGCACTAATTTAACACAACTAGTGGATGATCCCCTCCGAGGCAGTCTCTGCCTACACTTCGTTGGATGCTGCCGTGGCTATACCCTTGACTCAACTTCCTTCCTCCCCAGCAAAAAAAAAAAAATTGTCAGGGGGCAGTGGGCCGCATTGCCTGCGGTTCTGGGCCGCATGCGGCCCCCGGGTCGCAGGTTGGACATGCCTGCTTTAAAGAAAAGCTTCAAGCATGTAGCCTTGAGTGTTCTTTATAAAAATCTGAAGAAAAATATATTGCTTGTTCCAGTGGCGTAGCGTGGGGGGTGCAGCGGGGCCACTCGCACCGGGCGCAACATTTAGGGGGGCGCATTCCACGCCCGTCATCCGCAAGATAATAGTGTCCCCATCCCTTTATTGTGACAGTGCTCGTCCGGCGCCCGCCCGCTCTTTCCTGCACTTGGCTCCTTTACTGCCTGTTTGTGCAGGACGAGCGGCGGACGCTGAAGGTGTCATGTGCGGCCAGGGGGCGGGGCTGGTCGTGGGTGAAGATGGCAGCCAACACCGGTGGCTCTGTGCATGTGCAGCGCCGCTCTTGGAGTCTCTCCCTGCTGTCTGGACCGGCTGCCTCCACGCTGGCTGCTGCTGCTGACACGCTGTGTCTCTCCTCTGCTCCAGATCGCCTCCTCAAGTCCCCAGTGTCTGGACACAGAAAGAGGTGAGTGATGTGCTGCTCCGGGAGCCCAGGGAAGTGGACATGGGAGGGGGGAGATAGGTCAGTGTAGGGGGGTGTTAGTGTATGGGGGGGGGTCAGTGTAGGGGGGTGTTAGTGTATGGGGGGGGGGGTCAGTGTAGGGGGGGGTGTCAGTGTATGGGGGGGTCAGTGTAGGTGTCAGTGTAGGGGGGTGTCAGTGTATGGGGGGGGTCAGTGTAGGTGTCAGTGTAGGGGGGTGTCAGTGTATGGGGGGGGTCAGTGTAGGTGTCAGTGTATGGGGGGGGGCAGTGTGTAGGGGGTGTCAGTGTATGGGGAGGGGCCAGTGTGTAGGGGGTGTCAGTGTATGGGGGGGTCAGTGTAGGTGTCAGTGTATGGGGGGGGGTAATTGTAGGTGTCAGTGTATAGGGGGGGGTCAGTGTAGGGGTCCATGTAGGTGTCAGTGTATGGGGGTGTCAGTGTATGAGGTGTCAGTGTATGGGGGGGTTAGTGCAAGTGTCAGTGTATGGGGGGGTTAGTGCAAGGGTCAGTGTAGGTATCAGTGTATGGGGGGGTCAGTGTAGGGGTCAGTGTAGGTGTCAGTGTATGGGTGGGGGTCAGTGAAGGGGGTCAGTGTAGTTGTCAGTTTAAGGGGGTCAGTGTAGGTCTAGTGTAGGGGGGTCAGTGTAGGGGAGTCGGTGTGTGGTGTCAGTGTAAGGGGGGTCAGTGTAGGGGAGTCGGTGTGTGGTGTCAGTGTAAGGGGGGTCAGTGTAGGTCTTAGTGTAGGGGGGTCAGTGTAGGGGAGTCGGTGTGTGGTGTCAGTGTAGGGGGTGTCAGTGTATGAGGGGTCAGTGGGGGTGTCAGTGTATGGGGGGTTCAGTGTGTGGGTCAGTGTAGGGGGTGTCAGTGTATGGGGGGTCAGTGTAGGTGTCAGTTTATGGGGGTTCAGTGTAGGGGGGGTCAGTGTAGGGGGTGTCAGTGTATGGGGAGTTCAGTGTGTGGGTCAGTGTAGGGGGTGTCAGTGTATGGGGGGGTCAGTGTAGGTGTCAGTGTATGGGGGGGTCAGTGTAGGTGTCAGTGTATGGGTGGGTGTCAGTGTATGCGGGGGTCAGTGTAGGGGGTATCAGTGTATGGGGGTCAGTGTAGGTCTTGGTGTAGGGGGGTCAGTGTAGGGGAGTCAGTGTGTGGTGTCAGTGTTAGGGGGGGTCAGTGTAGTTGTCAGTGTAGGCCTCAGTGTATGTGGGAATGTAGGGGTGGTCAGTGAAGTTGTCAGTGTAAGGGGGGTCAGTGTAGGTGTCAGTGTATGGGGGGGTCAGTGTAGTTGTCAGTGAAGGTGTCAGTGTGGGGGGGAGGTCATTGTAGGTGTCAGTGAAGGTGTCAGTGTAGGTAAAAGGTAGGTCTCTGTAATGGTCAGGTAGGTCAGTGTAGGTATAAGGTAGGTCTCTGTAGGTGTCAGTGTATGGGGGGGGTCAGTGTAGTTGTCAGTGAAGGTGTCAGTGTGGGGGGGGGGTCATTGTAGGTGTCAGTGAAGGTGTCAGTGTAGGTAAAAGGTAGGTCTCTGTAATGGTCAGGTAGGTCAGTGTAGGTATAAGGTAGGTCTCTGTAGGTGTCAGTGTAGTGGTCTAGTAGATTTGTGTAGGGGGCGCAAATTACTTACCTTGCCCCGGGCGCTGACAACCCACGCTACGCCACTGGCTTGTTCTAAACACCTACACTGTAGCTGTCATTTTATTTTTGCAGGTCAAAAAAAAGAAAACCTGTCATGAAAGAAACATGAAGGCTGCCAAGGTAGACCTCAACTTCTAAAAACCATTGTTGCCAGGTTTTTATGCTGACCCTTGCTTCAAAACTTTGAGTCACTGACCCAGAAAAGAATGCAGATGTCGACTTTTCTTTTCCTGCAGACTCAAATAAAAAAACAGTGAGGGTGTCCCATACTTATGATATAGAGTTTGAAACAAGAGCTTAGTTTGCTTGAAAATTTTAAAAAGAATAGAACCTCCTGACAACAATAGTGACTGATATAGGCAGGACACTAGTGATGGTTTACTGGTGTGGGAGAAAGTGTAAGAGTTGCAGTACACCCTACTTGCCAGACTTTGAGGCATTGCAATTGATGTCCTCCTACTGCCTTTACTTACCTTGTATTCATTTATATTGCCTCTGTATGGAAATGTGAAGATACAACACGGAAAGTTATCTGTTCTGCAGTGGTGACTGGAAATGTACCAAAACATATTTACCTGCACATCAATAGCTGTGACTGTGTTCCACTGCAAGTACATTTATATAGTATAGTAGGGGCCAGAGGCGCTATGGATCTCTTGTGATTGCATTCTTATTGTACTGGTTTTGGGTGGCATTTTGGAAGGTTGGGCTGATTTTTTATCTGTGGTCTGGAAATTTACGGTATAGAGATATACATAAAAATATGTATTCATGAAAAACTGCTGCCATAGTGAGATTTGAGCTGTACCCCCCATTGATAGGATCTGAGGATGGTGAGCATTACTGCTGTGCTTGTTAAGGGTCAGTGAAAGTCTCTTAAAACAGAACTCCATGAAAAAAAAAAAAATTCTCCCATGCAGTGGGACTGTCCCCTCACTGGGTTAACTGCTTATTTTGTCCAGTAATGCACCAAAAGGCTATACTTACCCAATCCTCTGGAAAACAGCACTCTCCCATGTCCAGCGGTGGACTTTTCCTGCTGTCCTCATATCCAGAGCCAGACTATGGGCATGATGATGTCAGGAACAGTCCATTCACAAAACCGCTGGCGTGGTGGGAGGAGGAGGGGGGGGGGTGAGGAGCAGCAGGAACTGGTCTTGCACTTGGAGGATCGGTGGAATAGGCAAGTATATCGCCATTTTCCTCACCCCTAGACAAAAACTAGCAGTTGAACCACGTAGTTCAGGCTCAGCACCACTGCATGGAAAAAGGTTTTTTATCCTGGACTTCTTTAAGTGGACAAGATCAACAATTGTCTTTTATGCAGCAACCAGTAGCCTGAAAAGATGGTAATTATTCGTTTTTACCAGTAAACCAAGAAAAATTACAACACAATTTACCTTATTATTAACAAATTTTTAGTTATATTTTCTTATGTTGCAAGTCATTCGTGACTCGTTGACACTTGTTATAGCTCACGATCTGACAAATATTGGGGACCTGTGAGCAAACATTCAGTATATTAGCATAAATAGTGATCTTCGGAGTAAGTGTCCCTCACAATATTCAGGTAAAGAGAAAAAACAGCGTAGGTTATCCATGTCAGAAACAAACCATTTACAATACTAAAGAGAATTAATGGTTAAAATAAACACATACAATACTCACAAGTGTCCAAAAGAGGTAAATTGTAAAGAGTGCAACTGTGAGTGCAATAAGTCCAACTGCTTCTAGTCGGCTACTGAAGTGCAGATGATCCACGGCTCCTCGAAGACACAACCATCCAGAGATGGTGGCAAGTGGGGTTATGAACAGAAAGCAAACCATGTCTCCAAACAGCGTTCTCTTCTCATGTTGGGGGCCGGGATTCCGTAACCACTACAAAACAAACAAGTCTATGAGTAACTATCATCCTCCAGCTCTTCTTACTGTCTTACATTCACAAAGAAACGGCAGCAATGGCAACCGCTGGGTTGAACGGGAAAAAAAATGAATAGTGTGTACTGGGCATTGTTCCACAATCTCCTTTGGATTTACCAACAACTACAATGTGAAGGGCCTCCCTGCTAGGATATAGATTCAATAGACTCTTTAGACCATGGGTGTCCAACCTTTTGGCTTCGCTGGGCCACATTTAGTGTAGAGAAATTTTCTCGGGCCGCATATAAAATATATACTATAGTTAAGGTATATAATTAATAAAATGCCGCCGCGCCCTTCCCGCGCGGCCGCACCCCCCGCACTGATTTAACACAACTAGAGGATGATCAAATGAAATGGAATTAGTATACGGAGGTTTACTTCTTCTGAGAGATATTAAAGGAACACTCTAACCACCATGACCACTTCAGTTATTTGAAGTGGTCATGGTGGTAGGAGTCAGAAACACTGCACATGCTCACATCCCTCCTCCCCTCCCCTCCGAGGCAGCCTCTGCCTACGTTAGTTGGAAGCCGCTGTGGCCATGCCCCCGACCCGACTTCCTTCCTCCCCAGCAAAAAAAAAAAATTGTCAGGGGGCAGTGGGCCGCATTGCCTGGGGTTCCGGGCCGCATGTTGGACATGCCTGCTTTAGGAATTCCCTCACACCATATTGTTGTCGATATCTACATCCAAAAACAAAGCCCACACACCACAAAACCACCCATTGAACAGCTTTACTGAGCTAACAAGTGACTCTGACTCCAACAATCTCCTCCCTCTGACAAGTTGAGTTGCTAAAATTATCCTATATTATTCAGCAGTGAAATTGTGGTGTACAGCCTCCATCTGTGGACGTTTATGATGGATTTCATTGGTGTCTGTGATGCATCTAGAGCAGTGGTCCTCAACTCCGGTCCTCAGGGCACACTAACAGGCCAGATTTTAAGTATTACCTTGGGGAGATGCAGACTAGAATACTGCAATCACTGAGCAGCAAATTATATCACCTGCGATGTATTTCAGTTATCTTGCAAATCTGGCCTGTTAGTGGGCCATGAGGACCAGGGTTGAGGACCACTGATCTAGAGGAGCTGCCACTACCACCTAGACACATCTGAAACAGCTACCACAGCCTAAAGGAAACCTGTAGTGAAAGTCGTATAGGGGCTGCCATTGTTTTCTAAGAATCCCAGCTGCTTGGATTACTAAGGCTTCAGTACTTTCTAAATTACTGATTTGTTCTATAGAATCTTGGGATTTATGAAATATGAGGCACTTTAGCAATTAATTCTCAACTGTATATAGAAAATCAAGCCCCCCTCCCACCAGTACCACACCACCCTTTAGATTACGCAATGTGATTGGCAGCTTCAGTGGAGGAAGAATGGGGCAAGGCAAAATGCCAAGTTCCTAGATAAATTCAACATTTGCATAGAACAGCTCTCAGGGATTTGGGACTTTAGGACACTTTAGAAGGGATAGATTCAATCTTTTTACATCACCATAGTTACATTTTTAAGCTTTGAATATATTCCCAAAATGTTTTGTGTTGAAGTCATTGGACGATTTTTGTTGCAAATGGAAGAACTTATCTCTGCTTTAACAATGTGTTCTGTAGGTGAAATCTCTAAACCTGCTTGGATTTTTTCATAAACACGTTCAAAAGATAAACTTTTCCAGGCAGCCTTGGTTTACAGCAACAAAAGAAATGCAAACGTCCATTCTTTAACTGACATTTCCCAGGGCAAATATGAATCTAAGTGGTTGAGTTGATGCAATACTGATTGTCTTAGACAGTTAATTTCCTCTGACACTTCAATAAATCAAGTACACTATTTGAGGTGATGTCTGAGTAAAGTGCTATACAGGGAATCAATACCCCTTCTCTTCTACTAGTAACACTGCTAATGATACTTCCAAAGGTTCTGCAGTTTTTTTCAGAAACAATTCAAGCCATGCTTTGAGGAACATTTCATGTTTTTTCTTATTATTTAATATAGGAACAATTTATACATTTTGGTGAAACCTTGTTAGTTCTAAATTCCCATGGTTGTCATACACATATTAAAGTGTTACTAAACCCACAACAGTAAAGTCTGTATATGCAGGAAAGCATGCTTGTTATACTCACTGTGGAACCTAAAGGTGTTAATCATCTGCATTGTGTAAAATGACTGGTTGAGCCTGTCTCCTCTGATCCTCCCCTTCTTCCACAGTCCCCAATCCACCTCCTTGGGGACACTTTTTTTGGGGGGGGGGGGTTTGCCTGGGAGTCAGCACAGGGCCAATCAGCACTGTCCAGACAGAGGGTCATGGGTCATGCAGCCTCATTGGACAGTCAGTGGAGAATGAAAACTGCTCCTACAAGCTCTGCCAGTGCTTGGCCAAACACTGATAGAAGTGACAAGACTGCTATATACTGCTGATGAGAAAAGGTATTTAGCAGTTTATATTTGCTAAAATAATTGCATTTCCATGTTCTGTGTACTGCAGGAGACCAGATGTAGTAAATGCAGGGTCCTGGGTTTTGGAACACTTTAACCACTTGCCGACTGCCTAACGCCGATCTATGTCGGCAGTCAGAACCTCACAGGCAAAGCGACGTAGGTCTACGTCGCTAGCCTGTGAGGGTCTAGGGAGCGCGCGCGCGCCGCCGGAGGCGCGCTCCCGCTCCGGCGCGGTCACGCACCCCCCCGCGCGTGTGACCGGTGGACCCGATGTCCGGCGGTCACTCTGCGATCGTCGGGGGAGAGGGAGAAAGTTAGGCGGCTTGTGTAAACAAGCTGCCTGTCATTCTCCCCTGTGTATGAAGGATGATCATACGGTTCTACTATGTAGAACCGTTGATCACTGTTCATACATCTGAAGCCACAGCCAATCACAGTAGAAAGCACGCCCCTAGGGACACACATAGCCCCTCCCTTTCAAAAAAAGTTAACCCCTTCACTGCCAGTGTATTTTTACAGTAACAGTGCATATGTATAGCACTGATTACTGTAGAAATGTCACTGGTAACCCCAAAAGTGTCAAAAATGTCAGTCAAGGGTCCGATCTGTCCGCCGCAATGTCGCAGTACCGCAAAAAAAAAACGCAGATCGCCGCCATTACGCGTTAAAAAAAAAATGACAAAAATCTTTCCCTTTGTTAGTAAACGCGATAACTTTTGCGCAAACCAATCAAAATACGCTTTTTGCGATTTTTTTTACCAAACATAGGTAGCATAAAACAAATTGGCCGAAAATGTTAAAAAATTTTGATTTTTACATTTTTTTGGGGGGGAATTTCATATAAAAAAATGTGAAAAATATTGTTATTTTTGCAAAATTGACGCTCTTTTTTTGTTTATAGCGCGTGATCAAAAAATCGCACAGGTGATCAAATACCACCAAAAGAAAGCTCTGTTTGTGGGAAAAAAGGACGCCAAATTCGTTTAGATACAGCGTCGCACGACCGCGCAATTGTCCGTTAAAGTCACGCAGTGCCGAATCGCAAAATACCCCCTGGTCAGGAAGGGGGTAAAATCTTCCGAGTCTTAAGTGGTTAAGAGCAATAGCCACTCTGGGATTTACATTTTTTTTTAATTTCCCTTGAAAGATTGCCCTGTACAATGTTAATGTACTGTTAAGCTTTGTTAAGCACCTAAAGAACAATTGCCATACTCCTGCAACACATGTTCTTTGAATTCAAATCCTGCTCTTCAAGTGTTACTAAACCCAGGACCATGCATTTACTATATCTGGTCTCTAACAGTACACAGAACATGAGAATGCAATAGTTTTAGTAAATATAAAATGCTAAATACCTTTTCTCATCAGCAGTATATAGCGGCCTTGTGACTTCTATCAGTGTCTAGTTAAAGCTTGTAGAAGGAGTGTTCATTCTGCTCTGAATGTCATATAAGGCTGCAGGAACCCCTGACCCTCTGTCTGGACAGTGCGGATTGGCCCTGTGCTCATCACATGCACTCTCTTAACCACTTGCCGACTGCCTAACGCCAATCTACATCGGCAGTCAGCTCCTCACAAGCAAAGCGACATAGGTCTACGTCGCTAGCCTGTGAGGGTCTAGGGAGCGAGCGCGCTCCCGCTCCTGCGCAGTCACGCACCCCCCCGCGCGTGTGACCGGTGGACCCGATGTCCGCCGGTCACTCTGCGATCGTCGGGGGAGAGGGAGAAAGTCAGGCGGCTTGTGTAAACAAGCTGCCTGTCATTCTCCCCTGTGTATGAAGGATGATCATACGGTTCTACTATGTACAACCGTTGATCACTGTTCATACATCTGAAGCCACAGCCAATCACAGTAGAAAGCACGCCCCTAGGGACACACATAGCCCCTTCCTTTCAAAAAAAAGTTAACCCCTTCACTGCCGGTGTATTTTTACAGTAACAGTGCATATGTATAGCACTGATTATTGTAGAAATGTCACTGGTAACCCCAAAAGTGTCAAAAATGTCATTCAAGGGTCCGATCTGTCCGCCGCAATGTCGCAGTACCGCAAAAAAATCGCAGATCGCCGCCATTACGCGTTAAAAAAAAAAAACAACAAAAATGACAAAAATCTTTCCCTTTGTTAGTAAACGCGATAACTTTTGCGCAAACCAATCAAAATACGCTTTTTGCGATATTTTTTTTACCAAACATAGGTAGCATAAAACAAATTGGCCTAAAATGTTAAAAAATTTTGATTTTTACATTTTTTTGGGGGGAATTTCATATAAAAAAATTTGAAAAATATTGCTATTTTTGCAAAATTTACGCTCTTTTTTTGTTTATAGCGCATGATCAAAAAATCGCACAGGTGATCAAATACCACCAAAAGAAAGCTCTGTTTGTGGGAAAAAAAGGACGCCAAATTCGTTTAGATACAGCGTCGCACGACCGTGCAATTGTCCGTTAAAGTCACGCAGTGCCGAATCGCAAAATACCCCCTGGTCAGGAAGGGGGTAAAATCTTCCGGGGCTTAAGTGGTTAAGAAAAACAAAAAAAAAACCTCTCTAGCAATACTCACCAAACTGAGCATGTGCAGCTTGTCCCCTAGCCTCTGTTCTATCAGGAGATGGTTTGGAGACTGTGGAAGAAAAGGAGGAACAGAGAAGACAAGATCAAAAAGCCTTTTTACACCATGCGGAGGATTAACCCCTTTGGTTCCACAGGGAGTATACCAAACATGCTTTACTGCATATACAGACTGATTTTACTGTTGTGGGTTTAGTAACACTTTAAAGAAATAACCCGTATGTCACTATTGTGCAGATCTGCTATAACCATTGGATTTGATTGACTGGTTTGAAAGCCAGTGGATTGGCAATATTTGTTGCAAACCACTGGTTAGCCCCTTTGCAAGAGCATTACTATAGCCACAGCAAACTATATGACTGCAGCTGGTCAAAAGCAGAGGGGGTCAGCATTGTGTAGCTACACAGCGATTAATTGCATGTATCCATTGCATTTGTAAAATACATTAAATTTAACAAAATATAAAGTTTGGGAACCTCTATGCTATGAAATAAGTTTGTTATCGGTATCACTGGAGGAGGGGATTAGAGTGGAGCCCTCTAATGGTTCTGCTGTGGGGCTTCATTGGACATAAATAAGAAAAAAATTGTGAAGTGTTTGACTATATATTGTAAGGGATTAGCTCGGTGGTAGGCGTGGATGACCCCTTGGGGGGTGCGTTTTCCCAGAGAGGTAGCCGACAAGTGCTTGCAAACAAACAGTGTGGTTTATTAAATGGTGTTTTCTTCACCAGGCTGTATGCAGCAAAACATCCAAAATAAAATAAAACAGAAAATAAATCCTTGCCTCTGTGGGCGGCTACCTTCTCACAACTGGAACCTGCCTAAGTGTCTGTCTCCAACCTACCGTCGGGCAGACTTCCTTGTCCTACAGCGGACACTCAATAGTCCTTTTATAATAGCTTCACAGGGCAACACAGTCCTTTGTTTCTTTCACATCAACAGTTCGTCTTCTCACCTTTGAGACGATTTCACCCTTGGTTACCGTCCCGGGCACACATCACTCCGGGGGGTCTTCTCCCAGGCCCACACATCCTGTCGGGAGGCACACGCTGACTGTCCTCCTGCTCCCAGCCCACATGGCTTCAGGACACAGCTTCTGGAGGCAGCAAACAATAGGAATTTCTCTGAACAAATTATAGAGCCTTAACTCCCTCATTCTGAACAGGTGAAGGCCTTTCAACTTCCTGCTGGCTAGCTCTGTAGCCAACACCCTAAATTAATTAATGGACTTTCTAAATCAGGTAGAAATGTATCTCCTTCCTGTGACTACATTCCCAGATTTAGCTGACTTCCTGTTACATACCCCCCCCTCTTGTTTCAACCCTAGGGTTGGGACACAGATTTCCAGGCACGCATGTGTCAAGCACTGCTGACTCACTGATAAGCCTCCTATTATCCTCAAGCTTCCGGATGAAACTGTTTTGTCATCTTCATTGACAGCTTTCTCATAAATGTCAGACAGCTTGTCCCTCATAACCGTCTGTCCAATCCACCACGGAGGACCGTGATCCATAGGCAACTCAATTGGGCTAGTCTTAATGTCTTCAACATTCTTAAGACGCCTCTCTCTGCAATCCATAAATGTTTTCCACAAAACTTTGAGAACCTTTGCTTCACTAAGCTTTGTTCCAAGTAGGGACTCTTGACATCCCTCTGTGACTTGAGTTGCCTCTCCATACAGCTGTACACAATCATTGACTTTTTGTTGTAAAAGGGAATGATCTTCCTTCTTGAGCTTTGCTTGCTCTAAGATGCTGTGCAGAGGATTTTCCAATTGAGACAACAGGCTGTCACACATTTCTTCAAAGTGACCCCTGTTCCTTTTCCCAGAGATATCAATATCATTCAAACATTTCATATTCATAGGCAGATCTGAAGCATTTGCACTCATCAACTTCTTAAACTTTTCGCCCTCCTGAGCGAGTCGCAGTAAAGGCCTACTACTTGATTTGATATTCAGTTTATATTTCTTGCCAAACTCTTCACAGAAGTAGCCAACCAGAACATCATCAACTTTCCTTCCACCAACATAGGGGTCAAAGGCAACAACACAGTTGAACCCAGCGATCTGGGTGGTATCCATTATAGACCTCCTCTCTGCATCAGTGAAGAAGCATGGAACTGCAACACATTCTTTTACAGGTTTCTTCAATGCACTTTCTGCTGAACTATTTGACCGCTCAAGGTCACCTAGTTCTTTTTCTCTATCTGAATTCCACATGGAATGCATCTCAAGATCACGATCAAACTTCTGCCACCCGTCTTTCACCAGTTCCATTTTGGAAACACTCCCTGAAAGGCACTTATTCATTTGCTTCACGTTTTCACCAACAGCCTTAGTTTTCTCCACTAGGTTTTCAGCCTGAACTGAGAAATCACCACATTTCTTACTCAGCTCCTTTGTTTGCTGAAGTTCTAATGATACATTTTCCAATGCTTGAAGTTTTTGAAGGAACGGTTTATTCCAAAGGGGTGATTCAAGCCACATGTCGTCACATTTCTGAGGCTCACTCAGGACAGACCCCAAAACACTGATCCTTTTAAAAACTGCATCAGGCACACTATCCCCTCTTTGGGACAGATCCTCTGTTGCCTGGAATTCCTCTTCCAGTTCCTGCAACGGAATCTTCATCTCTTCTACTTGCTGTTCTAAGGCTCGCTTAGACTTTTCTAGCTCCTGAACGCTTTTCACAACATCATCCTTGGAGCTGACCAATTCTTCCATTTCTGTACGCAGCTGTTTAACACTTTCTAGTTCAGCCTTACACTCTAGAGCTTCCTCCAAAGAGCGAGCCAAGAACAGGGCTTTGCTCTCGTTATCACGCACCTCCGTTTCTGCACGTGCGCGTTCTTCTGCATATTTTGCAGACACAGTCTTCTCTTCACCAAGCATCTGATCAAACTTCTTTTTCACATCTTCAACACACTGTAATGAACCAACGCTTTCTTCCATGCGTTTTTTCATATCCGCTATCTGAGCTTGCAATGTTGCGACTTGCTCTGATAGGTTTTTCTTTGCTTCCGCCTCCTCTTTTAATTGTTCCAGGAAGCCATTTTTCTCATCTTCCATTAGTTTGAGCTTTGTGCTAAAACTCAGCCTTTGACACCTCTCTTCCTGTAAGAGTTCCTGCGTGTCTTGCAGCTGCGATTCCAAGATAGAAAAATCTTCCGCAATTTCTCTAGATTTGCTGTCTGCTTGAGAAAGCTGATTTGTAACATTGTCCAACTCAACCTGCAGTCGGTTTGCCTTCTCTGACAGCTTAGCACACAATCGGTCACCTTCTGACACCTTGACTTGCGATTCCAGAAGCTGTGCCTCTACTTTTTCCCTCTTATGTTCACAATCTCCTTTTCCCTGCATAAGAGCCTTCACCTCATTGGCTAGCATCTGGGAATAAGAATGTAATTCTGCCACACAGGCTTCTTTCTCCTTTAACTGCTGCTGGACACGTTGGGCTTCCCCTTTCCAACTTTCACAGTCCGCACGCCATTCATCTACCACATTGCTCAAAGTAGTGAGCTCATACACAGTACTCAGTAATTTAGCCTCTCTTTCACTTTTCTCTTTGTCGCTGAGAGACAATGTCGCTTTCAGAGCGACATTCTGTTCCTGCGACTCCTGCAGGTCTATTTTTGTAACTTCCAAACACTGAAGACTTTTTTCCAGCTGATTACGCAACTCCAACATTTCACACATACTTTGCCCCTGCAAAGTCTTAACTTCAATTTCCTTCTCCATAAGGATGGTATCTTTCTCCTTTATAGTGTCTTTGCGTTTTTGCAACTCGACCAAAAGAAGAGCAGTGGATTCTTCCCACTGTAACACATGAGACTTGAGTAGTTCATTCATTTCCTGCAAGTTTCTATGCTCCATTTTAAGCAATTCCAAGGCTTGTTCCTTTTCTTCCATTTTCCGTTGCAAGGCATCCAACTCAGCCCTGCACACATACTCGGTTTCCTCCAAACCGATGGCCTCCATTGGCTGCTGGCGTCTCTGTTTCCAGCCTGCCATGCTCTCTTGATGAGCCTTTTGTTGAGCTGCAAAGCTCCGCTGAAAATCCGCATTTGCCTGCTGTTGAGCTGCATTTGCCTGCTGTTGAGCTGTATTTGATATAATCAGTTGTTTCAACATCTCCTCCATTTTGAGTTTACTTTTCATCTGAGCACACTGCGTCTCCATAGCAGTTTCATCAGTGTTGCTAGGGACAACAACCTTCCTCTTTAGTAGACTCTCTTTAGGCATGGATGGGGCTGGTTCAGACGGCAACATCCCCTCCATCCATAGAATCCGGTCTCTCATTTCATCTATCTTTGCATTTTTCAGGCGTTTGGACCGCCCCATCTTCAATAACTCCACAAACAAATTTTTCACAGTCCAGCAAACAATTTTCAGACCACTGTCTCTTCAACACATGTAGTTTTTCTCTCTCTTGCAGGATCTCTTTTCCTGCGCACACAGTTTGTGCAGTCACTTGCACCAGACACAACAAAGTTCATCAAATAATTTTGAGACCGCTGTCTCTTTAAAACACTTTTTTTTTTTTTTTTCTGTCAGGATCTTCTCTCCTGCACACATAGATTGTGCAATCTCATGCACCAGACAAAGTTCATCAAACATATGCACTCCATTGCAGGGATCTCTGCTTATGCCCGCATCCTCCACCATATGTAAGGGATTAGCTCGGTGGTAGGCGTGGATGACCCCTTGGGGGGTGCGTTTTCCCAGAGAGGTAGCCGACAAGTGCTTGCAAACAAACAGTGTGGTTTATTAAATGGTGTTTTCTTCACCAGGCTGTATGCAGCAAAACATCCAAAATAAAATAAAACAGAAAATAAATCCTTGCCTCTGTGGGCGGCTACCTTCTCACAACTGGAACCTGCCTAAGTGTCTGTCTCCAACCTACCGTCGGGCAGACTTCCTTGTCCTACAGCGGACACTCAATAGTCCTTTTATAATAGCTTCACAGGGCAACACAGTCCTTTGTTTCTTTCACATCAACAGTTCGTCTTCTCACCTTTGAGACGATTTCACCCTTGGTTACCGTCCCGGGCACACATCACTCCGGGGGGTCTTCTCCCAGGCCCACACATCCTGTCGGGAGGCACACGCTGACTGTCCTCCTGCTCCCAGCCCACATGGCTTCAGGACACAGCTTCTGGAGGCAGCAAACAATAGGAATTTCTCTGAACAAATTATAGAGCCTTAACTCCCTCATTCTGAACAGGTGAAGGCCTTTCAACTTCCTGCTGGCTAGCTCTGTAGCCAACACCCTAAATTAATTAATGGACTTTCTAAATCAGGTAGAAATGTATCTCCTTCCTGTGACTACATTCCCAGATTTAGCTGACTTCCTGTTACAATATATATATATATATATATATATATATATATATATTATATATAGGATATATATTAGAGCACTCCACATTTTTTTTCCTATTTAGTTCTTTTTGTGATGTGATTACACATAGTAGTGGCAGCTGCTCTATGTTATTAGTACGGTATTTCTTTAGCACTGTGGTAAGAGGTATTCTATAGGGAGTAGCGCAGGGTTTCATATACAGTATTCATTTTTTATTCTCCATCAGACATGGTTATGCCCTTGGCCCTATCATAGGTCATATTGTAAGCTCTAACGAGCATGGCCCTCTGATTCCTCCTGTATTGAATTGTACTGTATCTGTAATGTCTTCCCCCACATTGTAAAGCGCTGCGTAAACTGTTGGCGCTATATAAATCCTGTATAATAATAATAATAGCATGCTAATTTTTTTATAGTATAATCTTATTCACTTTTTAGTGTCTGCATTAAAGGTGAACATTCTCAAATCAATAACCACAAAATTGTGCAACAATAATTAAAATATGTTCTTTTTAAGACAATAAGAAAGCATAGGGTCATTCTTAGAGGAAAGCAATACAACTAAAATGTATCAAGCATCAGCTGGTTCCTCTTCTGCACGCATCCAACTATCAAATTACTAAGAAACCTAGCTTTAGCTCAGCCATATCCTACACAGTCCCTAGATATCAAATATTCATAATCATCCATAGGACTGTCTGGCCACGAGATGTCACTGTTGTCTTTTGCATAATCCTACCGTCCAAGTAAAATGCAGAGAAAATCATTTATAAGAAGGCTATCCCTGCTTTAGCACAGGCAAATTAATCTCTTCTTTATTATCAGTAATATAATGAACAGTAAAAAACCACAAGGAGTTGACCAGAATAAACCATTAACCACATTTCAAAGAAGGAGAATATCAGAAAGCCAGTTATTATTACATTGTAGTATTGTCAAGTATTATAACATGCTGCACATTGCAGTGACACGGAGAAGCCACAGGTGTTCTCTGGAGATGTGCTATGCATCAAATAGCTGGAAATGTCTCATTTAGAACTATTTTACCTGCTATGAAAGAGTGACAATCATAATAATTGCATACCTCCCAACATTTTAAAATCTAAAGAACATTTTAAGCCCATCTCCTAGTCTGATAAAACCACGATACAATATTATACTGTATGTATGCATTCTTAGACATTAAATGAGATCATTAGGAAATATTGCGGGCTATTTATATATATAAAAAAAAAAACTGGGATGTTTTCCGTAATGACAAATGAAAGCCCTAATTTTATTTTCCTAAAGAATAAACCATATGCAACAAACTGTTTTGCTTCCTTTTATTTTTACAAATCGCTCGTACAGTTTCAGTGTTCACACTCGGTTTTCAATTATTATGTAGTTAACGTAAACCTATAATTAGTTCTTTATCTGTTCTGGAATTTTTCATCCCATCTCCATGATACTGATCATTAATCATCTTTTTTGGCATGTAGGCTGGAGCAGTGACGAGACAAGGTTTTTTAGCACCCAAGGTGAAATCAGGATATCAATTCAAATGTAGCAATGCCCATGCTCTGCCTGTCAGCTTGATTTTTTTATTCTCTTTTACCCCCTCTGCACAGGCTGAAGATCACCTTATGCCTTACCACCTCT